>NC_059075.1:157715484-158015484 GCF_020497125.1 Mauremys mutica
TGTTAATTTATATGAGTGGATTTTAATATATTATTTATTTGTTGCTATTTATTACCAAGAAATGTGATTTTTTATTTATTGTTTGTAATAAAGTGACTAATGTGAAGGGTCTCGTTGTTTTCCCACAGCCCGGATGCCTGGGTTCTCTCCCAGCTCGGGGAGGGCAGGAGCCCGGACGCCTGGGTTCTCTCGCCTGGTTTCTCTTTTCCGTTCCCTGTTTCTGGATGACTCAGCCCCTCCTCATTCCCCTTCGCCCTGGGGGTTTCTGGGAACCTCGTGCTGACTGATACGCGAAGTAAACAGAACCCACAAGGTGCTATTTTGGTAGGTCCTACAGGAACTCATGGGCTGTCAGGTGCATCTTCTTTCCTGGAACCTTCCCCACCCTTCAGCCTCTATGATTTTGGTAGGTCCTACAGTACCTGCCACGTCCTGCCCCCCTGTCGCCCCCCCGGTTCCACGCCCCACACTCCTTTCACACGTCTTTTCTTTATTCCATGGTCCCCAGACACACCAGGACGCCTGGGTCCGATCCCAGGCAGCAGGGGGAGGGGGGGCTGCCCGGCCAGGAAGTGGCACAAGCCCCCGCCCCCCAGGGTCCCCAGCGCGTGGGGGTGGGGCAGCGTCACTGGGGCGGGGGTCTGCGCAGACGAAACTTCAGCTCTGCCATCATGTTGGGGTGGGCGAGGCCGAAGCTGTGGGGCAGAGAGACCAGGAGGGGGTGAGGGGAGTGGCCAGCAGGAGGAAGAGAACCCAGGAGTCCTGGCTCCCAGCCCCCCCCCCCAGCTGTAACCTACCAGCCCCCACCCCCTTCCCAGAGCAGAGAGAACCCAGGAGTCCTGGCTCCCAGCCCCCCCCAGCTGTAACCTACCAGCCCCCACCCCCTTCCCAGAGCCGGGGAGAGAACCCAGGAGTCCTGGCTCCCAGCCCCCCCCAGCTGTAACCTACCAGCCCCCACCCCCTTCCCAGAGCAGAGAGAACCCAGGAGTCCTGGCGCCCAGCCACCCCCAGCTCTAACCCACCAGCCCCCGCTCCCCCTCTCAGAGCCGGGAGAGAACCCAGGAGTCCTGGCTCCCAGCCCCTGCCCGCTTTAACCCACCAGCCCCCACTGCCCTCCCAGCCCCTGGGAGAGAACCCAGGAGTCCTGGCTCCCAGCCCCCTCCCTGGCTCTAACCACCAGGCCCCACCCCCCTTCCCAGAGCCGGGGAGAGAACCCAGGAGTCCTGGCTCCCAGCCCCCCCCAGCTGTAACCTACCAGCCCCCACCCCCTTCCCAGAGCAGAGAGAACCCAGGAGTCCTGGCGCCCAGCCACCCCCAGCTCTAACCCACCAGCCCCCACTCCCCTCTCAGAGCCGGGGAGAGAACCCAGGAGTCCTGGCTCCCAGCCCCCCCCCCCCGCTCTAACCCACCAGCCCCCACTCCTCTCCCCGAGCCCTGGGGAGAGAACCCAGGAGTCCTGGCTCCCAGCCCCCTCCCCGGCTCTAACCTACCAGCCCCCACTCCCCTCCCAGAGCCGGGAAGAGAACCCAGGAGTCCGGGCTCCCAGCCCCCTCCCCGGCTCTAACCCACCAGCCCCCACTCCCCTCCCAGAGCCGGGGAGAGAACCCAGGAGTCCTGGCTCCCAGCCCCCTCCCCGGCTCTAATCCACCTGCCCCCCCCCCCTTCCCAGAGCCTGTGAGAGAACCCAGGAGTCCTGGCTCCCAGCCCGCCGTGCTGTAACCTATCAGCCCCCACCCCCTTCCCAGAGCCGGGGAGAGAACCCAGGAGTCCTGACTCCCAGCCCCCCCCAGCTGTAACCTACCAGCCCCCACCCCCTTCCCAGAGCCGGGGAGAGAACCCAGGAGTCCTGGCTCCCAGCCCCCTCCCCGGCTCTAACCCACCAGCCCCCACTCCCCTCCCAGAGCCGGGGAGAGAACCCAGGAGTCCTGACTCCCAGCCCCCCCCAGCTGTAACCTACCAGCCCCCACCCCCTTCCCAGAGCCGGGGAGAGAACCCAGGAGTCCTGGCTCCCAGCCCCCTCCCCGGCTCTAACCCACCAGCCCCCACTCCCCTCCCAGAGCCGGGGAGAGAACCCAGGAGTCCTGGCTCCCAGCCCCCTCCCCGGCTCTAATCCACCAGCCCCCACCCCCTTCCCAGAGCCGGAGAGAGAACCCAGGAGTCCTGGCTCCCAGCCCCCCCAGCTGTAACCTACCAGCCCCCACCCCCTTCCCAGAGCCGGGGAGAGAACCCAGGAGTCCTGACTCCCAGCCCCCCCCAGGTGTAACCTACCAGCCCCCACCCCCTTCCCAGAGCCGGGGAGAGAACCCAGGAGTCCTGGCTTCACCCCACTCAACAGCCTCCCTCCTTAGCTGCTCCTTACCCAGCATGCCCTGGGAGCTGCCTCCTGGGTGCCTGTGGCTGGGGGGGCAGGAAGCCCCCCGGGGGGCCCCGGGGAGGGGGCTGGGGCAGGGTCTCGGGCGGGGCCCCCCCGGGGGGTCTCTGGGCCCGCAGGCTGGGCGCCCGGCGCACCGACCCCTTCCTCCGCAGCAGCACCCGGCTCCTCTGCGCACTCACGTCCAGGGGGGCGACCTGGGGGGAGGAGACGTGAGGGGGGCTCCGCACCGGGGACCCCCCGCTGTCCCCCCCGCCAGCCCCTGCCCCCCAGGCCCCTCCCTGGGACCCCTCCCGCCGTCCCCCCCGCCAGCCCCTGCCCCCCCAGACCCCTCCCTGGGACCCCTCCCGCCGTCCCCCCCGCCAGCCTCCTCAGGGGCTCCCGCCCCCCCGCCAGCCCCTGCCCCCGCAGGCCCCTCCCTGGGACCCCTCCCGCCCCCCCCGCCAGCCCCTGCCCCCCCAGGCCCCTCCCTGGGACCCCTCCCGCCCCCCCCGCCAGCCCCTGCCCCCCCAGGCCCCTCCCTGGGACCCCTCCCGCCGTCCCCCCCGCCAGCCTCCTCAGGGCCTCCCGCCCCCCCGCCAGCCCCTACCCCCCCAGGCCCCTCCCTGGGACCCCTCCCGTCCCCCCGCCCGCCCCTGCCCCCCCAGGCCCTCCCTGGGACCCCTCCCGCCGTCCCCCCCGCCAGCCTCCTCAGGGCCTCCCGCCCCCCCCCGCCAGTCCCTGCCCCCCCAGGCCCCTCCCTGGGACCCCTCCCGCCCGCCCCCCCGCCAGCCCCTGCCCCCCCAGGCCCCTCCCTGGGACCCCTCCCGCCGTCCCCCCCGCCAGCCTCCTCAGGGCCCCTCACTGCCCCCCGCCAGCCCCTGCCCCCGCAGGCCCCTCCCTGGGACCCCTCCCGCCGTCCCCCCCGCCAGCCCCTGCCCCCCCAGGCCCCGCCCGGGGACCCCTCCCGCCGTCCCCCCCGCCAGCCCCTGCCCCCCCAGGCCCTCCCTGGGACCCCTCCCGCCGTCCCCCCCGCCAGCCCCTGCCCCCCCAGGCCCTCCCTGGGACCCCTCCCGCCGTCCCCCCCGCCAGCCCCTGCCCCCCCAGGCCCCTCCCTGGGACCCCTCCCGCCGTCCCCCCCGCCAGCCCCTGCCCCCCCAGGCCCTCCCTGGGACCCCTCCCGCCGCCGTCCCCCCCCGCCAGCCCCTGCCCCCCCAGGCCCTCCCTGGGACCCCTCCCGCCGTCCCCCCCGCCTGCCCCTGCCCCCCCAGGCCCTCCCTGGGACCCCTCCCGCCGTCCCCCCCGCCAGCCTCCTCAGGGCCTCCCGCCCCCCCCGCCAGCCCCTGCCCCCCCAGGCCCTCCCTGGGACCCCTCCCATCCCCCCCAGCCAGCCCCTGCCCCCCTAGACCCCTCCCTGGGATCCCTCCCGCCGTCCCCACCAGCCCCTGCCCCCCCAGGCCCCTCCGTGGGACCCCTCCCGCTGTCCCCCCCGCCAGCCTCCTCAGGGCCTCCCACCCCCCCGCCAGCCCCTGCCCC
Source organism: Mauremys mutica (assembly GCF_020497125.1). Classification (NCBI taxonomy): domain Eukaryota; kingdom Metazoa; phylum Chordata; order Testudines; family Geoemydidae; genus Mauremys; species Mauremys mutica. The sequence continues at coordinate 157,719,371 of NC_059075.1, forward strand.
CCCTGGCCCTCCCTGGGACCCCTCCCATCCCCCCCAGCCAGCCCCTGCCCCCCCAGGCCCCTCCCTGGGACCCCTCCCAACCCCCCGCCAGCCCCTGCCCCCCCAGGCCCTCCCTGGGACCCCTCCCGCCCCCCCGCCAGCCCCTGCCCCCCCAGGCCCCTCCCTGGGACCCCTCCCGCCCCCCGCCCCACATCCCTCGCCGCCCCACTCACCACTCCGGGCTCCGGCAGGGGGGGCTGGGCGCCATCTGGGAGCTCGAGCTGGGGGACGAGGCAGAGGGGGGGGTGGCCCGGGGCCCCTCCCTGGGGCCAGCTCCCCTCCGCCACTGCTTCCCCCTCCCTCTGGGTCCCCAGCCAGATGCTGCTCCCCCCACCCCCCACTTGCTCCGTGGGGGCCCCTGGTGGGCTGACACCCCCCTCGGGGTCCCCCTCCTCCTCCCCGTGGGCCCCTACCCTGGTCCTGTGTCCCCCAGGCTCCCCCTCCCGGGGCCTCCCCTCTGGCCTCTCCTCTTCCTGCTCCCGCTGGGTCTGCAGCTGGGGGCGGCCCCCCCTCGGCCCCCCCTCCCCCTCCTCCCCCACCCCTACGGGTTCCCCCTCCCCCCTCAGCTCCCCCACCCCCACTCCTACGGGTTCCCCCTCCCCACTCAGCTCCCCCACCCCCACCCCTACGGGTTCCCCCTCCCCCCTCAGCTCCCCCTCCCCCACCCCTACGGGTTCCCCCTCCCCCCTCGGCTCCCCCTCCCCCACCCCTACGGCTTCCCCCTCCCCCCTCGTCTCCCCCTCCCCCTCCTCCCCCACCCCTACGGGCTCCCCCTCCCCCCTCAGCTCCCCCACCACCACCCCTACGGCTCCCCCTCCCCCCTCGCCCCCCCTCCCCCCTCCCCCACCACCCCTACGGGTGCCGCCCCCCCCCTCGTCTGCCCCCCCCCCTCCTCCCCGACCCCTACGGGCTCCCCCTCCCCCCTCGGCCCCCCCTCCAGCTCCTCCTCCACCACCCCTACGGGCTCCCCCTCCCCCCTCGGCTCCCCCTCCCCCTCCTCCGCCACCCCTACGGGTTCCCCCTCCCCCCTCGGGTCCCCCTCCCCCTCCTCCCCCACCACCCCTACGGGTTCCCCCTCCCCCCTCCGCTCCCCCTCCCCCTCATCCCCCACCCCTACGGGTTCCCCCTCCCCCGTCGTCTCCCCCTCCGCCTCCTCCCCGACCCCTACGGGTTCCCCCTCCCCCTTTGGCTCCCCCTCCCCCTCCTCCCCGACCCCTACGGGCTCCCCCTCCCCCCTCTGCCCCCCCTCCCCCTCCTCCGCCACCACCCCTACGGGTTCCCCCTCCCCCCTCGTCTCCCCCTCCCCCTCCTCCCCGACCCCTATGGGCTCCCCCTCCCCCCTCAGCCCTCCCTCCCCCTCCTCCCCCACACCTACGGGTTCCCCATCCCACCTCGGGTCCCCCTCCCCCTCCTCCCCGACCCCTACGGGTTCCCCCTCCCCCCTCAGCTCCCCCTCCCCCTCATCCCCCACCCCTACGGGCTCCCCCTCCCCCCTCAGCTCCCCCTCCCCCACCCCTACGGGTTCCCCCCTCAGCTCCCTTTCCCCCTCCTCCACCACCACCCCTTTGGGCTCCTCCACCTCCCCTAAGGGTTCCCCCTTCGGCTCCCCCGCCCCCGCCCCCTCCTCCCCCCCCCCGATGGCTTCCCCCTCCCCCTCCTCCCCCACCACCCCCACGGGGTCCCCCTCCCCCCTCGTCTCCCCCTCCCCCTCCTCCCCGACCCCTATGGGCTCCCCCTCCCCCCTCAGCTCCCCCTCCTCCCCCTCCTCCCCCACCACCCCTACGGGTTCCCCCTCCCCCTCCTCCACCACCAACCCTATGGGCTCCCCCTCCCCCCTCGGCTCCCCCTCCCCCTCCTCCCCGACCCCTACGGGTTCCCCCTCCCCCCTCGTCCCCCCCTCCCCCTCCTCCGCCACCACCCCTACGGGTTCCCCCTCCCCCCTCAGCTCCCCCTCCCCCACCCCTACGGGTTCCCCCCTCAGCTCCCTTTCCCCCTCCTCCACCACCCCTAAGGGGTCCCCCTTCGGCTCCCCCTCCCCCTCCCCCTTATCCCCCACCCGTACGGGATCCCCCTCCCCCCTCGGCTCCCCCTCCCCCTCCTCCACCACCCCCCCTACAGGTTCCCCCTCCCCCCTCGGCTCCCCCTCCCCCACTCCTACGGGTTCCCCCTCCCCCCTCGGCTCCCCCTCCCCCACCCCAACGGGTTCCCCCTCCCCCCTCGGCTCCCCCACCCCCACCCCTATGGGTTCCCCCCTCAGCTCCCCCTCCCCCTCCTCCACCACCCCTTTGGGCTCCTCCTCCTCCCCCTCCCCACAGGGCTCCCCCTCCCCCTCCTCCCCCTCCCCTAAGGGTTCCCCCTTCGGCTCCCCCTCCCCCTCCCCCTCATCCCCCACCCCTACGGGTTCCCCCTCCCCCTTTGGCTCCCCCTCCGCCTCCTCCCCCTCCCCACAGGGTTCCCCCTCCTCCCCCACCCCTAAGGGTTCCCCCTCCCCACTAGGCTCCTCCTCCTCCTTCTCTTCCCCTACCCAGAAGCGTCCCTCCTCCTCACACTCCCCCTGAGCCCCCAGCCAGACACTGCCCCCCTGGGGGTCCCCCTCCCTCTCTCGACCCTCCTCCCCATTCTCTGACTGGGGGCTGCCCCCTCTGAACCCCACAGCCCCGCCCCCTTCCTCGCACTCCCCAATGGGGGCCCCCAACTCCCGGCTGCCTCCCTGCGCCCCCAGCCAGAGGCTGCCCCTCCCGAGGTCCCCCTGGCCCTGCCCCTCCCCTTCTGCCTGGCCCTCCCGGCCCCTCTCCTCCCCAGGCCAGAGGCTGCCGGCCCCGGGGCCCCCTTGGGTGTTGCTCCCCCCAAGGCCTCCCTCCTCCATGGGGCTGGCCCCCCCAGTTCCCCCCCCCTCCTCAGCCTTTAGGCAGGGGCTCCCCCTGGGCTCCCTCTGCTCCTCCAGCCAGATGTGGCCGGTCCCATGGGCCCCTCCCTGGGCACGGCTCCCTGGGAGCCCCCCCTCCTCCGGCCCTTCCCCCTCCATCGCGGCCCCCTGCCAGACGCTGCGCCCCCCTCTGGCCGGGGGCAGAGCTGGGGGGCCGGGCTCCCGGCTGAGGGAGGGGCTGGGGGGTGGTGCCCGGCCCCCTGGGGCTGTCAGCTCCCCACATCCAGGCTCCAGGCTCACAGCCCCCGGCCCTGTGGGGAGAGAAGGGTGGGGACAGGTCAGACACACCTGCCCTGCCCCACATCTCCCCTGACCCCCTCCACCGCTGACCCCCCTAGAACCTGCCAGCCCCCAACGTTGCACCCGCATGGCACCCCCCAGCCCCCACTCACATGCCCAGAGGGGGTGGGGGGTGTCCTGGTCTGACACAGACCCCATGCGGGCTCCGGACCCCCTCAGCACCGTGCGGCCCCCCTGGGGGGTGGGGTCTTGGGTATCTGGGGGCACCTGTGGGGAGAGACAGTGGTGAGGGGGGGCAAACCCCAGTGGGGAAGCACCTAGGCACCTGCCCCCAACGTACCTGCAGGGCCGGGTGTCCAGCGGCCTCATGCTGCCCCCCCGGCGCCTCCTCCCTGCGGGGGAGAAAGAGAGGTGAGGCCTGCCCCCCGCGCCGGGCCAGGGGTCCCCGTCTGCCCAGCCCCCCGCGCCAAGCCAGGGGTCCCCGTCTGCCCAGCCCCCCCCAGAGGGGCCAGGGGGCCCCGTGTACCCAGCCCCCCCCAGAGGGGCCAGGGGTTCCCGTGTGCCCAGCCCCCCCAGAGGGGCCAGGGGTTCCCGTGTGCCCTGCCCCAGAGGGGCCGTGTGTGATGAAGTGGGAAGCTTCTTATTGTTTTCTCTGAAGACTGTGTGTGCCTCAGTTTCCCCTGTGTGTCACTCAAGTGTCTGGCGGTGGGATGAGGGTGTGTGACCATTGCAGCGCCCCCTAGCGGGCAGGTGTGACGGCGACTGGCTGCCTGGGACAGAGAACAGCCGACACTGGCGCCTGGCCCATCTTCTGCAAGGACCAGCCGGGGGTGTCGGGCTGGGCCGGTGACCTGCAGGCCCAGGAAGACGACCAAGGACCAAGGAGGGGAACGGGGCCTGGGGCCAGGCAGCTGGAACTGGGCAGGCTCCAGTTTGGGACTCAGAGGGGGCGTTTCAGGGGCACCAGGCCCGGGGTCCCCCCCCCCCGAGATGGACATTGCTGGTGCTAACACGCCCTGGGCTACGCTGGGTGGGACGAACTGGGAATGTTCTTAATGTTCCCTCTGAATGCTGGGGGGGGGGGCAGTTCCTGGCCGACCCTCTGTCTCCTGGCGACTAACGGCCGGGGCCCTTCCCCCTGCCAGGGGCTGCTAAAGGGGGGGAGAACAAAGGGATCAGGTGACCTCCTGGCCCGGGAAAGGAGCTGAGCAGAGGAGGGGCTCGGGGGGGTGTCAGTCTGGGGCTGGCTGGGGACGAGGAGTGAGGGCAGACGTGGGGGTCTGGCTCACTGCCCCCCAGAATGGACCCGGCCGAGGGGTCCGGTTCTCTGTACCTACAAGCTCTGTGTTAGACCCTGTTCCTGGCATCGAATAAACCTCTGTGTCACTGGCTGGCTGAGAGTCACATCTGACTGCGCAGTGGGGGGGCAGGACACTGTGGCCCCCCAGGACCCCGCCTGGGCGGACTCGCTGGGGGAAGCGCACGGAGGGGCAGAGGATGCTGAATGCTCCAAGGAGAGACCCAGGAGGTGAAGCCGTGGGAGCTGCTTGCCCTGCAGACAGGCTGCTCCGAGGGAGAGGAGGCTCCCAGAGTCCTGCCTGGCTTGTGGGGAGCAGCTCCAGAGCAGCGCCCGGGGACCCCGGGACACTGGGTTCCTGTCGACTAACGACCCGTCTGTGTCACGCGCTGGCTGGGAGTCCCGGCTGGCTGCTGAGTGGGGGACAGGGCCCCTCCGGCTGCCCCAGGGCCCCGTCCAGGGGGCCTCGCTGCAGGGAGCTCACGGGCTGAATGGGGGGCTGGGTGCTCTGAGGTCGGACCCAGGAAGCACCATAGCCGAGGCGGCTCCTTGCCCTGGACAGCGAGCCCTGAGGGGTGTCGGGCTCCCCTAGAGTCCTGGCCGGCTTCACACAGAGCAGTTCCAGAGACCGGGCCTGTGACTCCATCACAACTGGTGGCAGCGCTGGGATGTGCACCCTGTGGCTGGCTGGCTGCCGAGGGCACGTCACAGTGTGGGGGAGTCGGGGTCCTGCACCCCCCACTTCCTGCGATTCAGCAGGACTCTCAGCCAGCCAGGAAAGCCGAAGGTTTATTTAGACACCAGGAACACAGTCCAGGACAGGTCTTGCAGGTACAGACCACAGGACCCCTCAGTTAGGTCCATCTGGGGGGCCAGGGAGGCCAGAGCCCCGTCTGCCCCACCCCTCTCCATTTCCCCAGCCAGCTCCAAACTGAAACTCTCCAGCCCCTCCTCTGCCTTTGTCCAGCTTCCGGGGCAGAAGGTGTCATCTGCCCCCCGCCCCGGGGGCTCAGGTTACATGCTGGCCGTCAAGTATCATCCCTCACTGAAGTCACCCCCCGATATCCCACCACCGTCCAGCACCAGTGCAGACAGTCCCAGTAAAACTCCCCTGCAACATCCCCACGTCAATCCGCCTGCTCCCTATTCCACCACATCTCTCCCCTCCGAGACTGAACTGAGCGGGGTCACTGCCCAGTGACCCGGGGAAGTTCGGGGCCCCCTCTCCGGGACAGCGCGTCCGCTATCAGGTTGGCGCTTCCCTTCACGTGGACCACGTCCATGTCATAGTCCTGCAGGAGCAGGCTCCACCTCAGGAGCTTGGCGTTGGCTCCTTTCAGCTGGTGCAGCCAGGTCAGGGGAGAGTGGTCGGTGTACACGGTGAAGTGGCGCCCAAAGAGATAGGGCTCCAGTTTCTTCAGGGCCCACCCCATGGCCAGGCATTCCTTCTCGATGGCCACGTAGTTCTGCTCCCGGGGTAGCAACTTCTTGCTCAGGTACACGATGGGGTGTCTCTCCCCCTTTTCATCCTCCTGCATCAACACCGCCCCCAGGCCCTGTGATGGAATAGGGACTGTTTGTGTGGGGGAGGGGAGAGCTGGGGAGGATTTTAGGTGAGATGCAGGTATTCAACGGTAACATGAGCCTGGCCTGGGGGAGGGGAGGTCTCACCTCTGGCTGGGGCTAGACAAAGGGAAGGGTGGAGTGGAGTCAGTCTTCGGTTTGGGAGCTGGGTGGTGGGTTTTCAGGGGATCCTAGGCTGGGATCCAAGCACCCTGAACCCCCCAGAAAGGCCAGATTGAGGGGTCCTGGCTCCGAACACAAGCTGGGCTGTATCCTGTGTTCCTGTTGTTCAATAAACCTTCTGTTTTACTGGCTGGCTGAGAGTCACTGTGAGTTCAGGAAAAGGGGTGCAGGGCCGGACTCCCCCACACTCCGTGACAACTGGTGGCAGCGGTGGGACGGACTGTACCCCGTGGACAGCGCTTCCTGCAGTAAGTGACTGGGGAGCAGTAAAACGAAGGGGCGATTAACCCCTGGGAGAGTGTGGCCAGAGAGAGGGACTTTGCAGTACCAGGGTCCCCCGGGGGATCACAGCGAGCGATCCCAGGGGCGGAGGAGTCTGCAGCTCGACCCTGGCAGAGAGGTGGTGACCTCAAGGACTGGCACACTAGGGGTCCCCCTGGAACCCGTGGGGAGCGGCGAGCACCCCGGCCTGCGAGTGGCCAGCAGGAAGATGTATGCCACGCGGCGCAAGTGTGACCTGGTGGAGCTGTGCAAGCAGAGGGGGCTTCACAGTGGGAAGCTCACCAAGGCCCAGCTGATTGCCCGGCTGGAGGAGAGAGACCGCGTCAATTAACCGATCCCCGTCTCTGCGGGAAGCAGCCGGGCAGATGCAGCGCAGGCACCAGTGTCTGTCCCCGCTGGGAGTGGTCAGCCGGCCGCTGAGGGCTCCCCGAGACCTCCCACCCCTAGGCGCAGGGGGAGGGGGAGGAGGAGCCCAGCTACGGAGGGCACCGTGACCCCCCCGACCAGCCGGGAATCATCCCGGCGACGCTCGGCCTCCGTGGAACTCAGGCGGCTGGACTTGGAGAGAGAGATCAAACTGATGGAGATGGAGATGGAGGACCGGCAGAAGCAGCGTGAATACGAGGAAAGGGAGAAGGAGAAGCAACGCAAACAGGAGCTGAACCTGGCCCAGCTGAAAAGCAGGGAGGCCCCGGCTGCGGTGAGCGAGGGGGGGCCCAAGCCTACAAAGAGCTTCGATAAGAGCTTCCTGGCCCGGCGTAAGGAGGGGGAGGACATAGACACCTTCCTGACGGCCTTTGAGAATGCCTGCGAGCTGCACCAGGTTGCCCCCGCAGACAGGATCCGGCGCCTCACCCCCTTACTGGACTCCACCGCCGTGGAGGTGTACAGCCGAATGAAAGGGGCGGAGGCGGGGGACTACAACCTGTTCAAAGAGGCCCTGCTCCGCGAGTTTGGGCTGACCCCGGAGATGTACCGGAAGAGGTTCCGGAGTCAACATAAGACCCGGGAGGTCACCTACCTCCAACTGGTCAACCGGGCGCAGGGATATGCCCACAAGTGGACGGCTGGGGCCCAAACTAGAGAAGACCTGCTTGACCTAGTCGTACTGGAGCACCTGTATGAGCAGTGCCCGTTGGACCTGAAGCGGTGGGTGATGGACCAGAAGCCGGAGAACCCGCAGCATGCAGGCCGGCTGGCCGACCAATATGTGAACAGTCGGGCAGGGGATGGCAGGGAGGAGTCTCGAGGGAGCAGGCCTGCCTCAACGCAGAGAGAGAGTCACCCTGGGACCTCCCAGCGGGGCCCTATGGAGAACCCCCACAAAAGGGGAACATCTAGCGTCAGGTCCACCCGACCCCCTCGAGGGGACCCACGAGACATGGGCTGCTTCCACTGTGGCCAGCAAGGCCACATACGGGCCCAGTGCCCCAAGCTCAGAGACAGACCGAGCAGACCTGGGAGGATCACGTGTTCCAGGTTAGACAAGTGCTGGACCGACTCCGGGAGGCGGGGTTAACCGTAAAGGCTGAGAAGTGCAAGGTGGGGATGGCTGAAGTATCTTACCTGGGCCATCGGGTGGGGAGCGGCTGCCTAAAGCCGGAACCGGCCAAGGTGGAGGTGATCAGAGACTGGCCCGCTCCCCAGACCAAAAAGCAGGTCCAGGCCTTTATTGGGATGGCGGGGTACTATCGGAGGTTCGTACCCCACTTTAGTGCCATAGCCGCCCCCATCACTGAGCTGTGCAAGAAGGGGAAGCCAGACAAGGTGGTCTGGACCGAGCAGTGCCAGGAGGCTCTCCAGGCGCTGAAGGAGGCTCTGCTCAGAGGCCCAGTTCTGGCAAACCCAGACTTTGACAAGCCCTTTATGGTGTTTACCGACGCCTCAGACACGGGGCTGGGGGCGGTGTTGATGCAGGAAGATGAAAAGGGGGAGAGACACCCCATCGTGTACCTGAGCAAGAAGTTGCTACCCCGGGACCAGAACTACGCGGCCATCGAGAAGGAATGCCTGGCCATGGGGTGGGCCCTGAAGAAACTGGAGCCATATCTCTTTGGGCGCCACTTCACTGTGTACACCGACCACTCTCCCCTGACCTGGCTGCACCAGATGAAAGGAGCCAACGCCAAGCTCCTGAGGTGGAGCCTGCTCCTGCAGGACTATGACATGGACGTGGTCCACGTGAAGGGAAGCGCCAACCTGATAGCGGACGCGCTGTCCCGGAGAGGGGCCCCGAACTTCCCCGGGTCACTGGGCAGAGTGACCCCGCTCAGTTCAGTCTCGGAGCGGGGAGAGATGTGATGGAGCAGGGGCTGTTTGTGTGGGGGATGGGAGAGCCAGGGAGGATTTTAGGTGAGATGCAGGTATTCAACGGTAACATGAGCTAGGCCTGGGGGAGGGGAGGTGACACCTCTGGCTGGGGCTAGACAAAGGGAAGGGTGGAGTGGAGTCAGTCTTCGTTTTTGGGAGCTGGGTGGTGGGTTTTCAGGGGATCCTAGGCTGGGATCCAGGCACCCTGAACCCCCCAGAAAGGCCAGATCGAGGGGTCCTGGCTCCGAACACAAGCTGGGCTGTATCCTGTGTTCCTGGTGTTCAATAAACCTTCTGTTTTACTGGCTGGCTGAGAGTCACTGTGAGTTCAGGAAAAGGGGTGCAGGGCCGGACTCCCCCACACTCCGTGACAGGCCCGTGTCTGAGGCGTCGGTAAACACCATAAAGGGCTTGTCAAAGTTTGGGTTTGCCAGAACTGGGCCTCTGAGCAGAGCCTCCTTCAGTGCCTGGAGAGCCTGCTGGCACTGCTCGGTCCAGACCACCTTGTCTGGCTTCCCCTTCTTGCACAGCTCAGTGATGGGGGCGGCTATGGCGCTAAAGTGGGGCACGAACCTCCGATAGTACCCCGCCATCCCAATAAAGGCCTGGACCTGCTTTTTGGTCTGGGGCGCGGGCCAGTCTCTGATCACCTCCACCTTGGCCGGTTCCGGCTTTAGGCAGCCGCTCCCCACCCGATGGCCCAGGTAAGATACTTCCGCCATCCCCACCTTGCACTTCTCAGCCTTTACGGTTAACCCCGCCTCCCGGAGTCGGTCCAGCACTTGTCTAACCTGGGACACGTGGTCCTCCCAGGTCTGGCTGAAGACGCAGATGTCATCAATATACGCCACAGCAAAACTCTCCATCCCCCTCAGCAGCTGATCCACCAGGCGCTGGAAGGTGGCCGGCGCCCCCTTGAGGCCGAAGGGCAGGGTCAGAAACTCGTAGAGCCCCAGGGGGGTGATGAAGGCCGATTTCAGCCTGGCATCCGCGTCCAGCGGCACTTGCCAGTAGCCCTTTGTAAGATCCATGGTGGTGAGGTACCGAGCGCCTCCCAGCTTGTCCAGGAGCTCGTCAGGCCTGGGCATGGGGTAGGCATCAGAACCCCCAGAAAGGCCAGAGGGAGGGGTCCTGGCTGTGCCCACGTGTGCCGAAGTGGGACTGTTCGTACTGGGGGCTGGGAGTGCTGGGGCCAGGCCTCGAAGTATCTAGCAAAGCAGAAGGCCGAATGCCTGACACTCTGTCGCCTAGCAACGGATGGCCCGGCCCCTCCCTGCAAAGGTGCATCTCAAGGTGTGGGAGACAAAGGGGTCAGGTGACCTCCTGGCCCGGGAAAGAGGCAGAGCAGGGAGGAGGGGCCGGAGGGGGCTGGGCAGACTGGAGCTGGCTGGAGAACAGAGGGGAAGCAGAGACCGGGCTCTGATCCCCGATGGGGCTGTGGGGCTCCTGGGGCCCCAAGATGGACCTAACTGGGGGGATCCTGTTATCTGTGCCTGCAAGACCCTGTCCTGGACTGTGTTCCTGTCGTCTAAATAAACCTTCTGTGTTACTGGCTGGCTGAGAGTCGCTGGGAGTCCCAGGCAGAGGGGTGCAGGGCCGGGCTCCCCCACACTCCGTGACACCCTGGACCGCTCGCCCTGACCTGGCTGCACCAGCTGAGGGGCCAACGCCGAGCTGCAGAGGTGGAGCCTGGCCTGCCGGGATTAGCACATAGACGTGACGTTACAGCGGACGCGCTGTCCCGGAGGGGCCCCGGACTCCCCCGGGCACTGGGCAGTGACCCCGCTCAGTTCAGTCTCGCAGGGGGAGGTGGGACGGAGCAGGGAGCAGGCGCATTGACGTGGGGATGTTGCAGGGGAGTTTTACTGGGACTGTCGGCACTGGTGCTGCACGGTGCTGGGATATCGGGGGCTGAGGGATGATACTTCAGGCCCCACTCCTCCTCCACCCCCCAGCGTCGGGCCTGGGACCCCGGGACACTGGGGTCCTGCTGCCGGGCGAGGTCTCCCCGTGTGCCCAGCCCCACCCCCCCGCCCTCTCATTACCCATAATGCTCTGGGTCTCCTTCCCCATAGCCGCCTGCTGACACCCCCTTGGGGGGGTCGGAGGAGTCAGTCTCCCCGCTTGTCCCATGATCCTCTGCGCCCGGGTGCGCCTGCTCCCCCAAGAGGTAGGTGGAGAAGCTGGAGACGTAATCCTGGGGGGAGGGGCGAGGCTGAGTGGGGCTGGCCCTGGGGGGCAGAACGGCCCCCCGCAGAGCCCCCCAGCCCCTGCCATGTGCCTCCGCCTGTCCCCCCCCGGTCCCCACCACCCTGCCCCCCCACCCCCCTCCTGCCCCCCATCCGCCCCAGCCCTGCCCCTCCGCCTGCCCCCCCCGGTCCCCACCTCCCTCCTGCCACCCATCCGCCCCAGCCCTGCCCCTCCGCCTGCCCCCCCCGGTCCCCACCACCCTGCCCCCACCTCCCTCCTGCCCCCCATCCGCCCCGGCCCTGCCCCTCCGCCTGTCCCCCCCCTCTGGTCCCCACCACCCGCCCCCACCTCCCTCCTGCCCCCATCCGCCCCAGCCCTGCCCCTCCACCTGCCCCCCCCCGGTCCCCACCACCCGCCCCCACCTCCCTCCTGCCCCCATCCGCCCCAGCCCTGCCCCTCCGCCTGCCCCCCCCGGTCCCCACCACCCGCCCCCCACCTCCCTCCTGCCCCCCATCCGCCCCGGCCCTGCCCCTCCGCCTGTCCCCCCCCGGTCCCCACCACCCGGCCCCCACCTCCCTCCTGCCCCCCATCCGCCCCAGCCCTGCCCCTCCGCCTGCCCCCCCCGGTCCCCACCACCCGCCCCCACCTCCCTCCTGCCCCCATCCGCCCCAGCCCTGCCCCTCCGCCTGCCCCCCCCCGGTCCCCACCACCCTGCCCCCCCACCTCCCTCCTGCCCCCCATCCGCCCCGGCCCTGCCCCTCCGCGTGTCCCCCCCCCGGTCCCCACCACCCTGCCCCCCACCTCCCTCCTGCCCCCCATCCGCCCCTGCCCTGCCCCTCCGCCCGCCCCCCCCGGTCCCCACCACCCTGCCCCCCACCTCCCTCCTGCCCCCCATCCGCCCCAGCCCTGCCCCTCCGCCTGCCCCCCCCGGTCCCCACCACCCTGGTCCCCACCTCCGTACTGCCCCCCATCCGCCCCGGCCCCGCCCCCCCGCCTGCGCCCCCCCTCTGGTCCCCACCACCCTGCCCCCACCTCCCTCCTGCCCCCCATCCGACCCAGCCCTGCCCCTCCGCCTGCCCCCCCCGGTCCCCACCACCCTGCCCCCCACCTCCCTCCTGCCCCCCATCCGCCCCGGCCCTGCCCCTCCGCCTGTCCCCCCCCCTCTGGTCCCCACCACCCTGCCCCCACCTCCCTCCTGCCCCCCATCCGACCGTGCCCGGCCCCTCCGCCTGCCCCCCCCGGTACCCACCACCCTGCCCCCCACCTCCCTCCTGCCCCCCATCCGCCCCAGCCCTGCCCCTCCGCCTTGCCCGCCCCCCGGTCCCCACCACCCTGCCCCCCACCTGCCTCCTGCCCCCATCCGCCCCAGCCCTGCCCCTCCACCTGTCCCCCCCCTCTGGTCCCCACCTCCCTCCTGCCCCCCATCCACCCCAGCCCTGCCCCTCCGCCTGTCCCCCCCCCGGTCCCCACCACCCTGCCCCCCACCTCCCTCCTGCCCCCCATCCGCCCCAGCCCTGCCCCTCCGCCTGTCCCCCCCGGTCCCCACCACCCTGCCCCCCCACCTCCCTCCTGCCCCCCATCCGCCCCAGCCCTGCCCCTCCACCTGCCCCCCCCCGGTCCCCACCACCCGCCCCCACCTCCCTCCTGCCCCCCATCCGCCCCAGCCCTGCCCCTCCACCTGTCCCCCCCCTCTGGTCCCCACCACCCTGCCCCCCACCTCCCTCCTGCCCCCCATCCGCCCCAGCCCTGCCCCTCCGCCTGTCCCCCCCCCTCTGGTCCCCACCACCCGCCCCCACCTCCCTCCTGCCCCCCATCTGCCCCAGCCCTGCCCCTCCGGGAGCCCCCCCCCGGGTCCCCACCACCCTGCCCCCCACCTCCCTCCTGCCCCCCATCCGCCCCAGCCCTGCCCCTCCGCCTGCCCCGCCCCCCGGTCCCCACCACCCTGCCCCCACCTCCCTCCTGCCCCCATCCGCCCCAGCCCTGCCCCTCCACCTGTCCCCCCCCTCTGGTCCCCACCTCCCTCCTGCCCCCCATCCACCCCAGCCCTGCCCCTCCGCCTGTCCCCCCCCCCGGTCCCCCACCACCTGCCCCCCACCTCCCTCCTGCCCCCCATCCGCCCCAGCCCTGCCCCTCCGCCTGTCCCCCCCGGTCCCCACCACCCTGCCCCCCCACCTCCCTCCTGCCCCCCATCCGCCCCAGCCCTGCCCCTCCACCTGCCCCCCCCGGTCCCCACCACCCGCCCCCACCTCCCTCCTGCCCCCCATCTGCCCCAGCCCTGCCCCTCCACCTGTCCCCCCCCTCTGGTCCCCACCACCCTGCCCCCCACCTCCCTCCTGCCCCCCATCCGCCCCAGCCCTGCCCCTCCGCCTGTCCCCCCCCCGGTCCCCACCACCCTGCCCCCCACCTCCCTCCTGCCCCCATCTGCCCCAGCCCTGCCCCTCCGTCTGTCCCCCCCGTCCTCTGGTCCCCAGCACCCCGCCCGCTCCCCGGCAGCCCTGACACCCACAGCCTCGGAAGGGACCCCCCTGCCCCGTCCCCCGGGGGCTGGCTGGGTGGGGGACTCACCAGTGCCCCCCGCAGGACGCGGTGCAGCCCGGGCAGGTGTCGCTGGAGCAGCTCCATGGGGCCCAGCGCTTGGCAGGCGCAGGGAGCTGGGGGGTGGCTGCTGCTTCCCCTGCGGCCGGGGAGGGAAGTGATGTGCTAGGGACGGGGAACCGCAGCCACTGTCCTGCACACCCCGCCCCCCTGCGCCCCCGCCCCCCTGCGTCGCCCCCGGCTCCCTGCACCCCCCCCGGCTCCCTGTGCACCCCCCGCCTCCCCCAGTTCCCTGCACACCCCGCCCCCTTGCGCCCCCGCCCCCCTAAACCCTCCCATCTCCCCTGCCCCCCCACCTCCCCCAGTTCCCTACCCCCCCTCCGGCATCCCCCCGGCTCCCTGTGCCCCAGGCCTCCCGGCTGCCTGCGCTCCCCAAATCCCTTGCACACCCCACACTACTGGCTCCCTCCACCCCTCGAACCTCCTGGCTCCCTGCGCCCCCCTGGGCTCGCTGCCCCCCACCCCAGCACCCTGCCCCCCTGCAGTGACTCAGGCCCTGTTGCAAGAGGACGGAGCTAGAGGAAACTGTGGGTTTGTGGCCAGGACAAGGGACAAGATGAAAAACAAGAGCCCCCCTCCCCCCAGTGTCCCCTCCCCCCCAGTCCTCCTAACCTGGCGTCCCCTTCCCCCCAGCTCCCCCAATCCAGCTTCCCCTCCCCCCAGCCCCCCTAATTCAGCATCCCCACCCCCCCAAACCCAGAGTCCCCTCCCCCCCAGCTCCCCCAACCCAGCTGCCCCTCCCCCCAGCCCCCCCTGCACCCTCTCCCCCCCAACCTAGCATCCCCTCCCCCCAGCCCCCCTAACCTGGGGTCCCCTCCCACCAACCCAGGGTCCCAGCCCAAGGCTGCAGCTCAGGGCCTCCCTCCCCCAGGCTCTGCCCCGGCTGGGCCCTTGCTGGGATTGTGGGGCCAGCGGAGCTACTGGGCTTGGCTGGGCCCGACTGGGTTATACTGGTTCCGACTGGGCCGGGCTGGGTGTGACGGGTCCCTCTAGGCAGGGCCGGCTTTAGGGAGTGCGGGGCCCAATTCGAACATTTTTGGCGGGGCCCTGGCAGGGATGACTAAAAAACAAAAAAGCCTTTAATTTCTTCCTGGGCACGGGGGGCAGAGCTGGTGCAGGCAGGGCAAGGCAAGGGCTGCAGCAGAGGCAGCTGGAGCCCTGGCCCTTTAAATAGCCCCCAAGACCCCCGCTATCCCAGGGCTCTGGGGGCTATTTAAAGGGCCCGGGGCTCCCCTGCTTCTACCCCGCCTCAGACCTTTTAAATAGCCGGGGAGCCCTGGGGAATGCATGGGGGCAACGGGGCTCCGGCGGCTATTTAAAGGACCGGGGTGGCAGAGGCAGCTGGAGCCCCAGCCCTTTAAATAGCCCCTGGAGCCCCCCGCTACCCCAGGGCGCCAACTGGGAAACCGGGGCTGCAGGGTAGGGCTTGCCGCACTGTGGCCGAAGCTCCAGCCGGGGCCACGGGGCCTGCCACGCTCCGGCCGGAGCTGCAGCTGGGAGAGCGGGGCTGCATGGTAGGGCTTGCCGCGCTCCGGCCGGAGCTGCAGCTGGGAGAGCGGGGCCGCGGGGCAGCCACACTCCGGCCGGAGCTGCAGCTGGGAGAGCTGGGCCGCGGGGCCTGCCACGCTCCAGCAAGAGCTGCAGCCGGGAGAGCGGGGCCGTGGGGCTTGCCGCGCTCCGGCCGGAGCTGCAGCCGGGGCCGTGGGGCAGCCGCGCTCCCGCCTGCGCTTTGGTCAGGGGAGGGGGGCCACAGAAGACCCCGGAGCAGGGAGACGGCAGCCGGAGTAAGTAAAAAAAAAAATTAAAACGGCGCCAAAGGTGCGGGGCCCTCTTAGGCGCGGGGCCCGATTCCCAGGAATCGGGTGAATCGGCTTAAAGGCGGCCCTGCCTCTAGGGCCGCCTGGTCCGTACTGGGCTGTACGGCCCGCCCCTCCCCCCCGCTACTGGGCTGTACGGTAGTCATGGCAACTGCTGGCAGCGTGTGGGGGGAGGGGAGGGGAGCCACTGCCGCTACTGGCAATCCCGGCCGTTCACGCGAAGCGGAGTGACGCTGGCGGGCCGCCATGATGGGTCCTGGCAATCCCGGCCGTGCACACGCTGGGGGTGACGCTGGCGGGCCGCCATGATGGGTCCTGGCAATCCCGGCCGTGCACACGCTGGGGGTGACGCTGGCGGGCCGCCATGATGCGTCCTGGCAATCCCGGCCGTTCACCGGGCGGCCATCTTGACTCCTGGCAAACCCCAGTTTGCGCTCCCCCCATCCCCCCAGCCCCACCCCTGGAGCCGGGGCGAGGGGGGCGGCCCCAAAGGGGGAGGGGCGGGTCAGAGTGGGACTCCGGGGAAACGGGAAGTGCGGTCACGTGGCTGCCCGGGCGTCACGTGAGCCGGCTCCGGGCGGGGGGGTCAGGCTGCCTGGGGGGAAGGAGTCGCCCCCCGGCTCACCCCATCGCTGGTGTATCGGGCGGCCCCGAGCCCCCGCCCCCGCCGCCGCCGCCGCCGCCATGGAGCCGGACGGTTGGCAGCGTCTGTCCGACTCGGAGGGTGAGTCCCCCCCCGAACCCCGGGTCCCCCCCCGCGAGCCCCCCCTGAACCCCGGGTCCCCCCCCGCGAGCCCCCCCCGAACCCCGGGTCCCCTCCCGCGAGCCCCGGGTCCCCCCCCCGCGAGCCCCGGGTCTGCCACCTCCTGGGAGTCCCAGCCCCGGTGCGGGGGACGGGGGAGGGGGGCGTCCTGGGGTCCCAGCCGGGGTCCCCGTGCAGGGGGAGGGGTCCCAGCCCCGGTGCTGGGCAGGGGGGAGGGGGGCGTCCCGGGGTCCCAGCCGGGGTCCCCGTGCAGGGGGAGGGGTCCCAGCCCCGGTGCGGGGGACGGGGGAGGGGGGCGTCCCGGGGTCCCAGCCGGGGTCCCCGTGCAGGGGGAGGGGTCCCAGCCCCGGTGCTGGGCAGGGCGGAGGGGGGCGTCCCAGGGTCCCCGCCGGGGTCCCCGTGCAGGGGGAGGGGTCCCAGCCCCGGTGCGGGGGACGGGGGAGGGGGGCGTCCTGGGGTCCCAGCCGGGGTCCCCGTGCAGGGGGAGGGGTCCCAGCCCCGGTGCTGGGCAGGGGGGCGGGGGGCGTCCTGGGGTCCCAGCCGGGGTCCCCGTGCAGGGGGAGGGGTCCCAGCCCCGGTGCTGGGCAGGGGGGAGGGGGGCGTCCCGGGGTCCCAGCCGGGGTCCCCGTGCAGGGGGAGGGGTCCCAGCCCCGGTGCGGGGGACGGGGGAGGGGGGCGTCCCGGGGTCCCAGCCGGGGTCCCCGTGCAGGGGGAGGGGTCCCAGCCCCGGTGCGGGGGACGGGGGAGGGGGGCGTCCCGGGGTCCCAGCCGGGGTCCCCGTGCAGGGGGAGGGGTCCCAGCCCCGGTGCTGGGCAGGGGGGAGGGGGGCGTCCCAGGGTCCCCGCCGGGGTCCCCGTGCAGGGGGAGGGGTCCCAGCCCCGGTGCGGGGGACGGGGGAGGGGGGCGTCCCGGGGTCCCCGCCGGGGTCCCCGTGCAGGGGGAGGGGTCCCAGCCCCGGTGCGGGGGACGGGGGAGGGGGGCGTCCCGGGGTCCCAGCCGGGGTCCCCGTGCAGGGGGAGGGGTCCCAGCCCCGGTGCAGGGCAGGGGGGAGGGGGGCGTCCCGGGGTCCCAGCCGGGGTCCCCGTGCAGGGGGAGGGGTCCCAGCCCCGGTGCGGGGCAGGGGGGAGGGGGGCGTCCCGGGGTCCCAGCCGGGGTCCCCGTGCAGGGGGAGGGGTCCCAGCCGGGGTCCCGGCCGGACTGGTCCGTACGAAGCCAGCCAGGACTCGGGGGCAGTGCGACTCCCCGCAGGACTCGCTGTCCAGGGCAGGGGCCTCCTGGGTCCGACCTCGCAGCGTCCAGGCCCCCGATCACCCCGTGACTCCCCGCAGCGAGGGCCCCTGGTCGGGCCCCTGGGGCCCCCCACTCCGCAGCCAGCCGGGACCCCCAGCCGGCGTGTGACCCGGGCGGGTCGTTAGCCGGCGTGGGACAGGGCTCGTTAGCACAGACATGCGGGACTTTCAGCCAAGCCCATCTCGGGGGGACCCCGAGCCTGGTGCCCTGGACTCCCCCCGGCGCCTCCGACACACGCCCCTGTCCTGCCTCCCCCCCCCCCTTGTCTCTTTCCTGGGCTGAGGAGCTGGGCCTGTTCCTACTGGGGGCTGTGAGTGCTGGGGGGGGGGGGGAGGATGCTCTGCATTGGGGGTGGGGAGACTGGCCAGAGGGAGGGGACCTGGGCAGGTAACGTGAGACCCCAGGATGGGGGAGAGGCCAGGTGACACCTCTGCCCGGGGAGCTGAACAAAGGCTGGGGGAGGACGCTGGGGAGTGAGAGGAGGTTCAGGGTTCAGGCTGGGGAATGGAGGGAAGCACAGACAGGGCTCTGACCCCCCAAGGGGCTTTGATGCTCCTGGGACCCCAAGAGGGACCTAACAGGGGGGATCCTGTTGTCTGTGCCTGCAAGACCCTGTCCTGGACTGTGTTCCTGGCGTCTAAATAAACCTTCTGCTTTCCTGGCTGGCTGAGAGTCCTGGTGAATCGCAGGGAGGGGGGTGCCGGGCCCCGACTCCCCCACACTCCGTGACACTGGACCACCTCAGACGGCCCCTGACCCGCAGCTTCCCTGCCAGGCCACAGAGTGTGTGTCGGCCATCGGCAGCCGGCCCTCGCGTCACTGCCGCACCAACACCCCTGCCCCACCCCCGAGACACGGGAGTGTAACAGAGGGGAAACTGAGGCACGCACAGGAGTCACGCAGAACATTAAGGCTCACTTACAACAAAACAAGGGGAAAACTGCACTTTGTCACCCCCCCCCACAAGCCCCAGTTCTGCCCCCTTGACGCTCCCCCATCTCCCTCTGCAGATGAGGAGCCACCAGCGCCACCTCCTGCCTGCGCCACCTGCTGGAGGAACTTAGCCGGTTTCTGGTGAGTGGCCTTGCACGAGGGCCCTCGCACGCTCATTCCCTTGGCCCGTCCCTGTCCTGGGGCCTTTCCTCACTGCCCTGCCCGCCTCTCACGCTGGATGCCCATGACCCGCTTGCTCCAGTGGACATCTCTACCCCCGCCGTGCGTTGCACACTCACTGCCAGGTGCACGCGCGCCCCCCCCCGGGCACGCTCCCCACCTGGCATGAGCACACTCCACACCTCACGCCCTCTCCACGCCGCCGCCCTCAGCCCCTCCACGCTCCCCTGGGGGCCTCTGCCCTCTTTCTAACCCCCTCCCCTCCCCTCCCCCCGCAGGCTGCTCGGCCTCTGCAATAACTTTGCCTACGTGGTGATGCTGAGCGCGGCCCATGACATCCTGAGCCACCAGGGGGCACCGGACATCAACGGGACCACCCAGGTGGGTCCAAGCTGGCGGCGGGGCGGGGGCGGGGTAGATAGCACAGAGACACCCCCTTGCCCAGCACCTACGAGCGCTGGTGAGCGGATCCTTGTGCAAACAGCCGTGCAAAGGAGAGCTCAGCAGTGGGGACAGCCTCAGGTCGGATGGGCACCGCTCATACAGCTGCTCCAGCACCAGCAGTTTAATCACGTCCCCCGGCGTCGGCCCCATCTGCCCACTTGCTGGCATATCCCTCCATGCGGACGGCCAGTTGCAGATAGGAGACCTCAGGGGTTTTATCCTGACTCCGGAACCTCTCCCGGTACATCTCCGGGGTCAGCCCAAACTCGCGCAGCAGGGCCTGCTTGAATGGGTCGTAGTTCCCTTTCTCCTCCTCCCCCAGCTGGCCGTACAATGCCACGGCCTTGGGGTCCAGTGAGGGGGTGAGAACCCGGAGCCTGTCCGCAGGATCCACCTGGTGCAGCTCGCAGGCCGTCTCAAAGGCACCCAGGAAGTCACCCATGTCCTCCCCCTCCTTGCGCGGGGCCAGGATGGACTTATCAAAGCTCCGCGCAGTCCTGGCCCCCCCCTCACTCACCGCTGCCCGGGGCCTGCTGCCCCCCAGCCTCGCCAGGGCAAGCTCACGATGACGCTGTCGGTCTCTCTCCTCCCGGTCATGTTCTCTGTCTGTCCTCATGTTCCCTCTGTTTCTCATGATCCTCCAGCTCTCTCAGTTTTGCCCACGGAGGTGTTAATGGGGGGGGACCTCAAGGACTGGCCAAGCAACGCCCAGGGGTGCCCTGGTCGTGACCCGTAGTCAGAGTCGGCGCAGGGCACTGCGCCCTGACAACGGGGAAGGTACTCTGCCCGAGGCGCAGGACCCTGACCTGGTGGGGAGGGAACGCCCAGGGACACGGCTCAGAGAGGCTGCGGCCTCAGACCCAGCCAGCGGGAGAGAGCAGGTCCCCAATCCTGTGACCCCTGCCAGCGGGTGGGGAAGGCCCGGGACAAGGGGGAAGCAGCTCTGAGGCCTTTGCCCATCAGAGAAGAACCTTTCCAGAAGGTGGCCATGGACATGGTGGGACCTCTCAGCAAGACGACCCGGGCGGGGAAGAAACACATCCTGGTGGTGGTAGATTTCGCCACTCGCTACCCTGAGGCGGTGGCACGCTGAGATCAGAGGGGTGCTGCATCTGTACCGACAGTTGTTTTCCAACCAGCCTGGGCGCAGTAATGTGACTGTCCACCGGGTGGAGACTGGGGCACACACCCCGATACGATGCTCCCCTTTTCGGGTTACCGGGAAGACTGCCCGGGACCTGGAAAGAGAGGTCAGGGACATGCTGGCTTTAGGGGTGATCCAGCCGTCCGCCAGCCCCTGGGCCTCCCCAGTGGTGCTGGTCCCCAAGAAGGACGGGTCGATCCGGTTCTGCGTGGACTATCGAAAGCTCAATGCCATCACCGTATCTGATGCCTACCCCATGCCAAGGCCTGACGAGCTCCTAGACAAGCTGGGAGGCGCTCGGTACCTCACCACCATGGATCTTACCAAAGGCTACTGGCAAGTGCCGCTGGACGCAGATGCCCGGCTGAAATCGGCCTTCATCACTCCCCTGGGGCTCTACGAGTTTCTGACCCTGCCCTTCGGCCTCAAGGGAGCGCCGGCCACCTTCCAGCGCCTGGTGGATCAGCTACTGAGGGGGATGGAGAGTTTTGCTGTGGCGTATATTGACGACATCTGCATCTTCAGCCAGACCTGGGAGGACCACGTGTCCCAGGTTAGACGAGTGCTGGACCGACTCCGGGAGGCGGGGTTAACCGTAAAGGCTGAGAAGTGCAAGGTGGGGATGGCTGAAGTATCTTACCTGGGCCATCGGGTGGGGAGCGGCTGCCTAAAGCCGGAACCAGCCAAGGTGGAGGTGATCAGAGACTGGCCCGCTCCCCAGACCAAAAAGCAGGTCCAGGCCTTTATCGGGATGGCGGGGTACTATCGAAGGTTCGTGCCCCACTTTAGCGCCATAGCCGCCCCCATCACTGAGCTGTGCAAGAAGGGGAAGCCAGACAAGGTGGTCTGGACCGAGCAGTGCCAGGAGGCTCTCCAGGCACTGAAGGAGGCCTTGGTCAGTGGCCCAGTTCTGGCAAACCCAGACTTTGACAAGCCCTTTATGGTGTTCACCGACGCCTCAGACACGGGGCTGGGGGCGGTGTTGATGCAGGAGGATGAAAAGGGGGAGAGACACCCCATCGTGTACCTGAGCAAGAAGTTGCTACCCCGGGAGCAGAACTACGTGGCCATCGAGAAGGAATGCCTGGCCATGGTGTGGGCCCTGAAGAAACTGGAGCCATATCTCTTTGGGCGCCACTTCACCGTGTGCACCGACCACTCTCCCCTGACCTGGCTGCACCAGATGAAAGGAGCCAACGCCAAGCTCCTGAGGTGGAGCCTGCTCCTGCAGGACTATGACATGGACGTGGTCCACGTGAAGGGAAGTGCCAACCTGATAGCGGACGCGCTGTCCCGGAGAGGGGGCCCCGAACTTCCCCGGGTCACTGGGCAGAGTGACCCCGCTCAGTTCAGTCTCGGAGGGGGGAGAGGTGTGATGGAGCAGGGGCTGTCTGTGTGGGGGATGGGAGGGCAGGGGGTGACATTAGGTGATGGACAGGACCTGAGCCTGTAACCTGAACCAGGCAGGGGGGAGGGGAGGTCTCACCTCTGCCCGGGGAGCTGGACAAAGGAGGGAGCCGGCGGGAGGGGGGGGGGTCAGTTTCGGTTTGGGGCTGGGGGGTGCAGTGCAGGGAATCCCAAGCTGGGAACGAAGGTCCCTGCACCCCCAGAAGGACCAGATTGAGGGGTCCGGGCTCTGGCCACAAGCTCTGCTGTATCCTGCCTTCCTGTGTCCAATAAACCTGCTGTGTTACTGGCTGGCTGAGAGTCACTGTGGGTCCCAGGCAGAGGGGTGCAGGGCCGGACTCCCGGGTCACCGTGCGCGTGCGGGGTGGGGGGTGGATCTGCAGCGTCTGCCCCTGTAACCATGTCTCCTGCCCCCAGACTCCCCCGGTGACACCCCCCAGCAGGAACTCGTCCAACACGTCCCGCTATGACTGCAACCCCATCTCCACCGGGGTAAGTGCTGTGGGGCGGGGCCTGGGGAGGGGGCGGGGCTGGCCTTGTCTCTAACCTCCCCCCCATAATTGTCCCCCCCCAGGCTGTGCTCTTGGCTGACATCCTGCCCACCCTGCTCATCAAATTCAGCGCCCCCTTCTACATCCACCGCGTGCCCTATGGGTGAGTGTCTGTGTGTGTGTGTGTGTGGGGGGCTGGTTCCCCACATGGACCCTCCTGTCGCCCCCAGCCCGGGGGGGGCTGTGGGTGACCCGTGCTGACCCCGTCTCTCCCCCAGCCTGTGGGAGGCTGTGGGTGACCCATGCTGACCCCGTCTCTCCCTGAGCCCGCGGGTGGCCGTGGGGGGCCAAGGGGTGTGTCACGGAGCCCCCGGGCGCTGCTCTGGAGCTGCTCCCCACAAGCCAGGCAGGACTCTGGGAGCCTCCTCTCCCTCGGAGCAGCCTGTCTGCAGGGCAAGCAGCTCCCCCGGCTTCACCTCCTGGGTCTCTCCTTGGAGCATTCAGCCTCCTCTGCCCCTCCGGGCGCTTCCCACAGCGAGTCCACCCAGCGGGGTCCTGGGGGGCCACAGGGTCCTGCCCCCCCACTGCGCAGTCAGACGGGACTCTCAGCCAGCCAGTGACACAGAGGTTTATTAGATGACAGGAACAGGGTCTAACACAGAGCTTGTAGGTACAGAGAACCGGACCCCTCGGCCGGGTCCATTCTGGGGGGCAGTGAGTCAGACCCCCACGTCTGCACTTCACTCCTCGTCCCCAGCCAGCCCCAGACTGACCCCCCCCTCCAACCCCCCCTCCTCTGCTCAGCTCCTTCCCCGGGCCAGGAGGTCACCTGACCCCTTTGTCTCCAACACCTTCAGCCAGCACCTGTGCAGAGGGGGGGCCCAGGCCATCAGTTGCTAGGAGACAGAGTCCCAGGCATTTAGGTGCACTGGCCCCTTCCTCTGCAGCAATCCCACCCCCTGATCCCCCCAGCTAGATACTTAAGAACTGCAGAGGGGACACTGAGGCACCAACACCGTATTCAGAGCGAACATTAAGAACATTCCCAGTTCGTCACAGGAGGCTATGGGTGACCCGTGCTGACCCCGTCTCTCCCCTAGCCCGCGGGTGGCTGTGGGGGACTGGTGGGTGGCTGTGGGGGGACTGTGGGGGGCCATGAGGGGCTATGGGTGACCCGTGCTGACCCCGTCTCTCCCCCAGCCCGCGGGTGGCTGTGGGGGACTGGTGGGTGGCTGCGGGTGGCTGTGGGGGGCCATGAGGGGCTATGGGTGACCCGTGCTGACCCCGTCTCTCCCCCAGCCCGCGGGTGGCTGTGGGGGGCTGGTGGGTGGTTGTGGGGGGCCATGAGGGGCTATGGGTGACCCGTGCTGACCCCGTCTCTCCCCCAGCCCGCGGGTGGCTGTGGGGGGCTGGTGGGTGGCTGTGGGGGGACTGTGGGGGGCCATGAGGGGCTATGGGTGACCCGTGCCGACCCCATCTCTCCCCCAGCCCGCGGGTGGCTGTGGGGGGACTGTGGGTGGCCATGAGGGGCTATGGGTGACCCGTGCTGACCCCATCTCTCCCCCAGCCCGCGGGTGGCTGTGGGGGGACTGTGGGTGGCCATGAGGGGCTATGGGTGACCCGTGCTGACCCCATCTCTCCCCCAGCCCGCGGGTGGCGCTCTGCATCCTTTGTGCCTGGGGCAGTTTCCTGCTGGTCGCCTTCTCCACCACCGTGGGCATGAGCATCATGGGTAAGCGCCGTGGGGGGCTGGGTACCGGGGGCACAGGGCATTGTGGGCAAGAACTGAGCCTTAGGACAAGGGATTGTGGGTAAGCGCTGTGCTGCGGGGGAGGCCAGACAGGTGCATTGTGGGTAAGCGCTGTGCTGCGGGGGAGGCCGGACGGGTGCATTGTGGGTAAGCACTGTGCTGCGGGGCTGGACGGACAGGTGCATTGTGGGTAAGCGCTGTGCTGCGGGGGAGGCCGGACAGGTGCATTGTGGGTAAGCGCTGTGCTGTGGGGGAGGCCGGACGGGTGCATTGTGGGTAAGCGCTGTGCTGCGGGGGAGGCCGGACAGGTGCATTGTGGGTAAGCGCTGTGCTGCGGGGGAGGAGGAGGACAGGTGCATTGTGGGTAAGCGCTGTGAGGGGGGACGACAGGTGCATTGTGGGTAAGTGCTCTGTGTCCCCCCCAGGGGTGGTCCTGGCCAGCGTCTCGTCGGGGCTGGGGGAGATCAGCTTCCTGGCGCTCACGGCTTTCTACCCCAGGTACCGGGAGCCGGGGGGGCAGAGGGGGCTGCGAGGGGCTGGGCTCTCACCCCGCGTTTCTCCCCTCAGCGAGGTGGTGTCGAGCTGGGCATCGGGCATGGGGGATGCTGGGGGGGGCAGGGGGAGCTGGGGGGATGCGGGGGGCCGGGGGGGGTGCGGGGGGATGCGGGGGGCCGGGGGGGGGTGCGGGGGGATGCGGGGGGCCGGGGGCTCTGCGAGGGGCTGGGCTCTCACCCCGCGTTTCTCCCCCCAGCGAGGTGGTGTCGTGCTGGGCGTCGGGCATGGGGGGGTGCAGGGGCGTGGGGAGCCGGGAGGGGACCGGGGGGGAGCTGGGAGGGTGCGGGGGGCCGGGGGCTCTGCGAGGGGCTGGGCTCTCACCCCGCGTTTCCCCCCCCAGCGAGGTGGTGTCGTGCTGGTCGTCGGGCACGGGGGGCGCCGGGGGGGGCACGGGGGAGGGACCCGGGGGGCGGCGAGGGGCTGGGCTCTCACCCCGCGTTTCCCCCCCCAGCGAGGTGGTGTCGTGCTGGTCGTTGGGCACGGGGGGCGCCGGGGGGATGCGGGGGGCCGGGGGGGGTGCAGGGGGATGCGGGGGGCCGGGGGGGGTGCAGGGGGATGCGGGGGGCCGGGGGCTCTGCGAGGGGCTGGGCTCTCACCCCGCGTTCCCCCCCCCAGCGAGGTGGTGTCGTGGTGGTCGTCAGGCACGTGGGGAGCTGGGGGGATGCGGGGGGCCGGGGGGGGTGCAGGGGGATGCGGGGGGCCGGGGGCTCTGCGAGGGGCTGGGCTCTCACCCCGCGTTTCCCCCCCAGCGAGGTGGTGTCGTGCTGGGCGTCGGGCACGGGGGGAGCTGGGGGGATGTGGGGGGCCGGGGGGGGGTGCAGGGGGATGCGGGGGGCCGGGGGCTCTGCGAGGGGCTGGGCTCTCACCCCGCGTTTCCCCCCCCAGCGAGGTGGTGTCGTGCTGGTCGTCGGGCACGGGGGGAGCTGGGGGGAGGCGGGGGGCCGGGGGGGGTGCAGGGGGATGCGGGGGGCCGGGGGCTCTGCGAGGGGCTGGGCTCTCACCCCGCGTTTCCCCCCCAGCGAGGTGGTGTCGTGCTGGTCGTTGGGCACGTGGGGAGCTGGGGGGATGAGGGGGGCCGGGGGGGGTGCAGGGGGATGCGGGGGGCCAGGGGCTCTGCGAGGGGCTGGGCTCTCACCCCGCGTTTCCCCCCCCAGCGAGGTGGTGTCGTGCTGGTCGTTGGGCATGTGGGGAGCTGGGGGGATGCGGGGGGCCGGGGGGGGTGCAGGGGGATGCGGGGGGCCGGGGGCTCTGCGAGGGGCTGGGCTCTCACCCCGCGTTTCCCCCCCAGCGAGGTGGTGTCGTGCTGGTCGTTGGGCACGTGGGGAGCTGGGGGGATGCGGGGGGCCGGGGCGGGTGCAGGGGGATGCGGGGGGCCGGGGGGGGTGCAGGGGGATGCGGGGGGCCGGGGGCTCTGCGAGGGGCTGGGCTCTCACCCCGCGTTTCCCCCCCAGCGAGGTGGTGTCGTGCTGGTCGTCGGGCACGGGGGGCGCCGGGGGGGGGCACGGGGGAGGCACGGGGGGGCTGCGAGGGGCTGGGCTCTCACCCCGCGTTTCCCCCCCAGCGAGGTGGTGTCATGCTGGTCGTCGGGCACGGGGGGAGCTGGGGGGATGCGGGGGGCCGGGGGGGTGCAGGGGGATGCGGGGGGCCGGGGGCTCTGCGAGGGGCTGGGCTCTCACCCCGCGTTTCTCCCCCCAGCGAGGTGGTGTCGTGCTGGTCGTCGGGCACGGGGGGCGCCGGGGGGGGCACGGGGGAGGCACGGGGGGGCTGCGAGGGGCTGGGCTCTCCCCCCGCGTTTCCCCCCCAGCGAGGTGGTGTCATGCTGGTCGTCGGGCACGGGGGGAGCTGGGGGGATGCGGGGGGCCGGGGGGGTGCAGGGGGATGCGGGGGGCCGGGGGCTCTGCGAGGGGCTGGGCTCTCACCCCGCGTTTCTCCCCCCAGCGAGGTGGTGTCGTGCTGGTCGTCGGGCACGGGGGGCGCTGGGGGGATGCGGGGGGCCGGGGGGGGTGCAGGGGGATGCGGGGGGCCGGGGGGGTGCAGCGGGATACGGGTGGCTGGGGGCTCTGCGAGGGGCTGGGCTCTCACCCCGCGTTTCTCCCCCCAGCGAGGTGGTGTCGTGCTGGTCGTTGGGCACGTGGGGAGCTGGGGGGATGCGGGGGGCCGGGGGGGTGCAGGGGGATGCGGGGGGCCGGGGGGGGTGCAGGGGGATGCGGGGGGCCGGGGGCTCTGCGAGGGGCTGGGCTCTCACCCCGCGTTTCCCCCCCAGCGAGGTGGTGTCGTGCTGGTCGTCGGGCACGGGGGGCGCCGGGGGGGGGCACGGGGGAGGCACGGGGGCTCTGCGAGGGGCTGGGCTCTCACCCCGCGTTTCCCCCCCAGCGAGGTGGTGTCGTGCTGGTCGTCGGGCACGGGGGGAGCCGGGGCGGGCACGGGGGAGGCACGGGGGGGCTGCGAGGGGCTGGGCTCTCACCCCGCGTTTCCCCCCCAGCGAGGTGGTGTCGTGCTGGTCGTCGGGCACGGGGGGAGCTGGGGGGATGCGGGGGGCCGGGGGTTGCAGGGGAATGCGGGGGGCCGGGGGCTCTGCGAGGGGCTGGGCTCTCACCCCGCGT
This sequence comes from Mauremys mutica, assembly GCF_020497125.1. NCBI lineage: Eukaryota > Metazoa > Chordata > Testudines > Geoemydidae > Mauremys > Mauremys mutica. The sequence goes on from NC_059075.1 coordinate 157,746,373, forward strand.
TTCCCCCCCCAGCGAGGTGGTGTCGTGCTGGTCGTTGGGCACGTGGGGAGCTGGGGGGATGCGGGGGGCCGGGGGGGGTGCAGGGGGATGCGGGGGGCCGGGGGCTCTGCGAGGGGCTGGGCTCTCACCCCGCGTTTCCCCCCCAGCGAGGTGGTGTCGTGCTGGTCGTCGGGCACGGGGGGCGCCGGGGGGGGCACGGGGGAGGCACGGGGGGGCAGCGAGGGGCTGGGCTCTCCCCCCGCGTTTCCCCCCCAGCGAGGTGGTGTCATGCTGGTCGTCGGGCACGGGGGGAGCTGGGGGGATGCGGGGGGCCGGGGGGGTGCAGGGGGATGCGGGGGGCCGGGGGCTCTGCGAGGGGCTGGGCTCTCACCCCGCGTTTCCCCCCACAGCTAGGTGGTGTCGTGCTGGTCGTCGGGCACGGGGGGCGCCGGGGGGGGCACGGGGGAGGCACGGGGGCTCTGCGAGGGGCTGGGCTCTCACCCCGCGTTTCCCCCCCAGCGAGGTGGTGTCGTGCTGGTCGTCGGGCACGGGGGGCGCCGGGGGGGGCACGGGGGAGGCACGGGGGGGCTGCGAGGGGCTGGGCTCTCACCCCGCGTTTCCCCCCCAGCGAGGTGGTGTCGTGCTGGTCGTCGGGCACGTGGGGAGCTGGGGGGATGCGGGGGGCCGGGGGGGTGCAGGGGGATGCGGGGGGCCGGGGGCTCTGCGAGGGGCTGGGCTCTCACCCCGCGTTTCTCCCCCCAGCGAGGTGGTGTCGTGCTGGTCGTCGGGCACGGGGGGCGCCGGGGGGGGCACGGGGGAGGCACGGGGGGGCTGCGAGGGGCTGGGCTCTCACCCCGCGTTTCCCCCCCAGCGAGGTGGTGTCGTGCTGGTCGTCGGGCACGGGGGGAGCTGGGGGGATGCGGGGGGCCGGGGGGGGTGCAGGGGGATGCGGGGGGCCGGGGGCTCTGCGAGGGGCTGGGCTCTCACCCCGCGTTTCTCCCCCCAGCGAGGTGGTGTCGTGCTGGGCGTCGGGCACGGGGGGCGCCGGCCTGCTGGGGGCGCTGTCGTACCTGGGGCTGACCCAGGCCGGCCTCAGCCCCCGTCACACGCTGCTGCTCATGCTGAGCCTGCCTCTGGCCATGCTGCTCAGGTGAGGGGCCGTGGGGGGGCAGCGAGGGGGGAGGGGCCGGGGGAGGCTTTTGGGAGCCCCCCCGGTATCTTACCCCCCTTTGTGTGCCCCCAGCTATTACGTGCTGCTGGTGCCCCCCCCCGCGGTGCCGCAGTGGCGCTGGGGTGACTCCGCTGTGCTGCACGACCCCCTGCCCGCCGCCCGCCAGCCCCTCATGGCGGGGGCCCCGGCCAAGCAGGGTAAGGGAGAGGGGTCAATGGGTGGGTGGGGGCTGGGGGGGATTGTGTTGGGGGCACAGGGGGCTTGGACTGTGTGGGGAGCAGTGGGGGGGCTGGGGGTGGTGGCGGGGGCCGTGGGCCCAGCTGACGTCTGTCCCCCCTAGGTGGCGGGGCCGCAGAGCTGACGCTGCAGGCCAAGGGGCGAATTGTGAAGGTAGGATGGGGGAGGGGGGCGGGGGCAGTCCCGGAACCCAGGCGTCCTGGCGCTTGGTCTCTCTCCACTGGTCCAGTGCGGGGAGATGTGGAACTGGGAGAACCGGACTGAAGGAAGCAGCGGCTGTTTTATTCCGAGTGGGGAATGGGACCCAGGCATCCGGGTGGGGACCCCGCCGCTCTCCCAGACACTGGGGCGGGGAATGGGACCCAGGCGTCCGGGTGGGGCCCCCTGCAGCTCTCCCAGCGACCGGGGTGGGGAATGGGACCCAGGCGTCCGGGCGGGGCCCCCCGTAGCTCTCCCAGCGACCGGGGCGGGGAATGGGACCCAGGCGTCCGGGTGGGGACCCCGCCGCTCTCCCAGACACTGGGGCGGGGAATGGGACCCAGGCGTCCGGGTGGGGCCCCCCGTAGCTCTCCCAGCGACCGGGGCGGGGAATGGGACCCAGGTGTCCGGCCTGGGCCCCCCACAGCTCTCCCAGACACGGGGGCGGGGAATGGGACCCAGGCATCCGGGCAGGGTCCTCGCAGCTCTCCCAGCGACCGGGGTGGGGAATGGGGGAGCCCCCCGTCCTGCCTCTCACCTCCTCTCCCCGCAGGGTCTCCTGAAATACCTGCTGCCCCTGGCGCTCGTCTACTTCGCGGAGTATTTCATCAACCAGGGCCTGGTGAGTGCGGGGGGTCCCTGCGCCCCTCCCCGGCCTGCCGAGCCTCTGCCCTGGGGGGGTCTGTGCTGGGGCAGGGTCCCGGGGCCGGGGCTCTCTGAGGTTCTGGGGGGTCCCTGCGCCCCTCCCCGGCCCGCCGAGCCGTGCGACCCCCAGCACCCGGCCTCTGGCTCCGTTCAGTCGCCCGTGGGAGTCACGTCCTCCCCCCCCGCCCTGACGCTCTGCCCCAGGTGCTGGAGAGGTCTCTGCCCTGGGGGGTCTGCGCTGGGGCAGGGTCCCGGGGCTGGGGCTCTCTGAGGTTCTGTAACGGGCCCTGGGGGGACCCCTTCAGTGTCACTCCCTCGCTGGGGTAACCCCTGGCCTTTCCCAGCACCTTGGAGCCTACAGCCCCCCTGCCTCCCGCAGCGAGTGCCCCCGGCCCCAACGCCGGGGGGGGGAGACGTGCGCCCCCGGGGGGAGCCCTGCCCCCCTGTGACGGTGCTGCCCGGGGGAGCCAGCTGGGGTCACGCAGTCAGGGTGGGCTGCACACAGACCAGGCCAGACAAACCCCAGACGCTGGTGGATCTTCCAACACTGAGATTTACCAGCCAGCCCCAAACAGCCTCTGTTACCTCCCTGGTTCCTCCGAATCCAAACCCCGCAGCTCCGTCCCGTGCCCATCCCCAGGCCTCCGGCCAGACGCACACGGCAGAGATGCTGCTGGGTCCTGAAATCTTCTCACCATAGAAAGAGAAGGTTCGTCCAGCCCCCGAGGATCAGCCGCCCCCCCAGCTCCAGTGATAACTGACCCCAAATACCCGCTACAGCCAGTTCCTATTAACTCAGCTACAATGTATCAGCAGAGAAAAGGGAGCGAGCTGGTTCAAAGCTCAATCTACAGACAGACGTGAATTCGGTTCCTGAGGCTCTGGCACAGCAGAGCGGAGCTTGTAGTTACCCCAAGTCCTTTTAGAAACACTCCCGAGGCTCCAGCCCAGTGTCCGTGTTCAGGGGGCTCCAGCCAGTGCCTGGGGGTCTCAGTCCTTGTGGCTGAAGGTTTCCCCCTCGCGGAACCCAGAGCAGCTCGGAGCTGAAGCAGGATCGTGGCCCAGGGTTTGATACATTTCCAGCCGCCTTTGGGCCTGAGGAAACAATCGGCCTCACTCTCCTGCTCCCAGCCGGCCTGGCCATTCGCCCAGGGGATTGATCCAGGAGCAGCTCAGCCCCAGGGCAGCACAGCCGGCAAAGGGCCACCCGGACAGTCACACTCCTGCGCTCCAGTGTCCTGCCAAATGTTCAGCCTCCTGGTTTGCTCCTTGACTCAAAGCTCTAGCGCTAGACAGGCCTTGTTTGCTGCCATCCCAAGCCCTGAGCCACCCCCTGCCCTGCTCCCGCTGCCAGCGCGGCTGCATGGCCCAGCTCGGCCCATTCACAGACCTTCCTAGCCAGCCCTGAAGGTTCCCCCCGGGGCAGGGCAGGGCAGGCTGGGGGCATTAACTCGCCCTGGCCCTGGCCCCTTCCAGCGTGCGCCCCCAAGGGGAGTCCTGCCCCCCACCTCTGGACAGTGCAGTGCTCTCAGCTGGGGGCATTAACTCGCCCTGGCCCTGGCCCCTTCCATCGTGCGCCCCCAAGGGGAGTCCTGCCCCCCACCTCTGGAGAGTGCAGTGCTCTCAGCTGGGGGGAACCGCCGAGGGGGGCCTGGGACGAATGGACACGTCACAGCAAAGTCCGTCTGAGTGACTCCAGTGCCCCCTGCAGAGCCCCCCCCGCTCCCCAGTCCAGCTGCCCCCACCCCCTGGCCCGCCTCAGTCTGGTCTCCTCCAAACTCGCTCTTTGGTCTAACCAGCCGGCTTCCCGCAGAGGGCCAGGCTGGTGCAAATCGCCGGCCCATTGTCTGGGCCCAGACCCCACCTGGATCTCTGGATTCTTCTGCCAAAACAACACCCTCCTCCCATTAATAATGCCGCACATCGGGGGAAACACACACTAATCATGTGAAAGACTCTGAAAAATCCCATTTCATCCCAGTAGTGATGGACTTTTAACACCTAGTTTTTGTGCCAGTGCACCTTTGTCTGAAGGGGGTTACTGAGATACGCTGTCGTTCTGGGTATCAATCCTAGAGCAAGATCTCAGCACCACATACAATGTGGGTGCACACGTTTCAACGGGACAATGATGTTCAGCATATTATGAGTTTCCAAATGATACCTTACGAGGCATCCTTTGTACAAAATATATCAGACCCATGTAAAAGTGGTGACCATGGGGTGCAGGGTGAAACATGGGGTTGCTTTGGGGGTGCTGGGCAGGACACTGGGAGGCTGTGGAGCAAGGGGAGCTGGCAGTGGGGTCTGTGGGGAGTTGTGTGCTGACATGTGGGGCTTGGGGTGTGTCACAGAGTCCCCGGGCGCTGCTCTGGAACTGCTCCCCACCAAGCCAGGCAGGACTCTGGGAGCCTCCTCTCCCTCGGAGCAGCCTGTCTGCAGGGCAAGAAGCTCCCACGGCTTCACCTCCTGGGTCTCTCCTTGGAGCATTCAGCATCCCCTGCCCCTCCGTGCGCTTCCCCCAGCGAGTCCCCCAGGCGGGGTCCTGGGGGGCCACAGGGTCCTGCCCCCCCACGGCGCAGTCAGACGTGACTCTCAGCCAGCCGGGGACACAGAGGTTTATTCGATGACAGGAACAGGGTCTAACACAGAGCTTGTAGGTACAGAGAACCGGACCCCTCGGCCGGGTCCATTCTGGGGGGCAGTGAGCCAGACCCCCACGTCTGCACTTCACTCCTCGTCCCCAGCCAGCTCCAGACTGACACCCCCCCCAGCCCCTCCTCTGCTCAGCCCCTTTCCCAGGCCAGGAGGTCACCTGATCTCTGTGTCTCCCCCACCTTTAGCATCCCCTGGCAGGGGGAAGGGCTCAGGTCATTAGTTGCCAGGACACAGAGTGTCGGCCATTGATGCGCACTGGAGACCTAGGAAATGGACAGGGGAAACTGAGGCACCTGCACAGTATTCAGAGGAAACATTAAGAACATTCCCACTTCGTCCCAGGGGCAGGGCGAGGTGCCTGGCTGGGCGAGGGGTGCTGGGGGCAAGGGGCCAGGGCAGAGGGGAGGGTTGCTGGTGTGTGTTGGGTGGGTCGTATCTATATCACTAACCCCCCCCCCCCGTTTCCCCCCAGTTTGAGCTGCTGTACTTCCGGGACTCGGCTCTGACGCACGCTCAGCAATATCGCTGGTGAGACCCCCCAGGGACCCCCCCATCCTGCCGCAAGCTCCCCAGGGGCCTGGGCACCCCTGCCCACGGAGGGGGCTTCCTGGGCGCTGGGTTGAGTCCCGTGGGGTGGGGAGGATCGGGGTCAGCAGCATCCCTGGGAGAGACTCCTGGGCCCCCCAGTACTGACCCTCCCCCTCCGGTGCAGGTACCAGATGCTCTACCAGGCCGGGGTGTTTGTATCCCGGTCGTCCCTGCGCTGCGTCCGGATCCGCCACATCTGGGTCCTCGCCCTGCTGCAGGTTTGTCTGCCCCCCAGGCCCCTCTGCCCTGCCCCCCAGGCCCCTCTGCCCTGCCCCCAGCCCCCCCTCCCAGCCCCCCTCTGCCCCGTGCCTGCCCCAGCCCCCCTCTGCCCCATGCCTGCCCCCAGCCCCCCGCCTGCCCACTCTCCCCCCTCTGTGCTGCCCCCAGCCCCCCCTCCCAGCCCCCCTCTGCCCCGTGCCTGCCCCCAGCCCCCCCCTGCCCCGTGCCTGCCCCCAGCCCCCCTCTGCCCTGCCCCCCCTCCCAGCCTCCCTCTGCCCCATGCCTGCCCCCAGCCCCCCTCCCAGCCCCCTGCCTGCTCACTCTCCCCCCTCTGCCCTGCCCCCAGCCCCCCCTCCCAGCCCCCCTCTGCCCTGCCGCCAGCCCCCCTCTTCCCCCTGCCTGCCCACTCTCCCCCCTCTGCCCTGCCCCCAGCCCCCCCTCCCAGCCCCCCTCTGCCCCGTGCCTGCCCCCAGCCCCCCTCTGCCCTGCCCCCAGCCCCCCCTCCCAGCCCCCCTCTGCCCCATGCCTGCCCCCAGCCCCCCTCCCAGCCCCCTGCCTGCTCACTCTCCCCCCTCTGCCCTGCCCCCAGCCCCCCCTCCCAGCCCCCCTCTGCCCTGCCGCCAGCCCCCCTCTTCCCCCGGCCTGCCCACTCTCCCCCCTCTGCCCTGCCCCCAGCCCCCCCTCCCAGCCCCCCTCTGCCCCGTGCCTGCCCCCAGCCCCCCCTCCCCGCCCCCCTCTGCCCCGTGCCTGCCCCAGCCCCCCTCTTCCCCCTGCCTGCTCACTCTCCCCCCTCTGCCCTGCCCCCAGCCCCCCCTCCCAGCTCCCCTCTGCCCCCTGCCTGCCCCCGCCCCCCTCTGCCCTGCCCCCAGCCCCCCTCCCAGCGCCGTTCCTGCCCCAGCCCCCCTCTGCCCTCCGCCTGCCGCCAGCTCTCCCCTGGGCTCCCCTCTTCCCCCCCTTTCCCCGCAGCCGCTGCCCTCGCCCCCGGCTCCCAGCCCCTTCCATGGCGGGTTGTCACCCGCAGGGTGCAGTCTGGGCTGTTATCCCCCAACTCGACAGCAGGTGGCGCCACAGGCCCAACTGGGTGCTTCACCTGAGCGGCTCCGGGACAGCCAGGAGCCGGGGCGGTTTCCCGGCCCCCCGGCGTGTCACCCAGGACTAGCCCAGCCCGTCCCGCACCGCACGGGGTGCGCCCAACGCTCCCCCAGTGAGAGTCGCTTCCCGGAGCCGCCACCCCAGCCACGCTGGGAAACCGGCCCCGAGTTCATGAACTGCAGGAGACAGCTCGTAAGCGATGCTCAGGGGCAGCGAACCGACCAAAGCCGAGTCCCTGCGCAGACTGAGCCGAACCCACTGGGCTGACGGGATCGGAACGAGCCGGTTCTCCCCCTGGCCGATGAGACGAGCCGCCCACAGGCTGGAAATCCCTGTAGCCCGGGGCCAGCACGGCCCCCGTTCACTCCTTGTTCCTCAGGCGTTTCCAGGAGTTCTCGTGGGGGGAGTGAGGCCGAGAGACGATGACCCCCCCCCCCCAGCTTCTCCATGCGGCTGGAGCCCCTTGTTCGAAGCTGAGCCCCCAGCCCAGTGGCTGGAAAGAGACAGGGACCAACGTGGAGTTCAGTGTCACGGGCTCTGTCCCCGTCCTGCTGCGTCCCAGCAGCCATTGCTCCGAGAATCACAGGGCAGGAAGGGGCCTCGCGAGGCATCTAGTCCCGGCCCCGGCGCTCGGGGCAGGACACGGGGTTTTCTAGCCCGTCCCCGGCAGGGGTTTGTCCAACCGGCTCCTAAACATCCCCAGTGACCGAGATCCCAGCACCTCCCTGGCGAGTTACCCCAGCGCTGAGCCACCCTGACCCGTCGGACGGTTTTCCTAAGCCGCCCTGGCTGCAAGTTCAGCCCCTGGCTCCTTGTCCTGTCCTCAGAGGCTGAGAACAATTCTTCTCCCTCCGCCTTGTAACAAGCTTGGACAGAAACCTGTTCTCCTGGCCCCCTGGGTCTCCTCTTCTCCAGGCTGCACAAACCCAGGGCTGTCAGTCTCCCCTCACACCTCACGGTTTCTAGCCCTTTCGGCAGTTGTGTTGCTCTCCCCTGGACTTTCTCCAATTTGTCCACATCCCTCCTGCAATGTGGTGCCCAGAACTGGACACAACCCTCCAGCTGAGGCCGGAGCAGAGCTGCAGAATCACTTCTCGTGCCTGGCTCACCACACTCCTGCTGATACAGCCCAGGACGCTGGTCGCTTTTGTCGCAGCAGCGTCACACTGGTGCCTCCTATTTAGCTTGTGATCCACTGTGACCCCCAGAGCCCTTTGCAGCTCCCCTTCCTCGGGGGTCATTGCCAGGGGGTGTGTGCGACTGACCGTTCCTGCCTGAGTGCAGCACTTTGCATTTGTCCTGAGGGAATTTCAGCCTGTTCACTTCAGGCCATTTCTCCAGTTTGCCCGGAGCGGTCGGAATTTTACTCTTATCCCCTAAAGGCTCCCAGCCCCTCCCCGCGTGGCTGAGACGTTCGCGGGGGGCGAAACTCTTCCAGGTCCATTGTCAGTGCTGGCTGGGGGTGTCACCCCCTGAGCCCACGGGAAATGGAGACGCCATTCCCCCTCCATTTACACTGACGGCCCCGCCGCCCCCAGGAGAGAATCAGTCAGCAGAGCTGCTCCCGGGTCGGCTCCCAGGGACAAGATGCATTATAGCATCGTAGGGAGGGGTGGGGGGTAGTGTCACGCTCCCCCCCCCCCCCGGCCCAGTCACTCGCTGCTCCCTGAAACCTCCCCCCCCGGTCACTCGCTGCTCCCCCCCCCAAACCTCCCCCCCTCCCCGGTCACTCGCTGCTCCCCCCTCCCCGGTCACTCGCTGCTCCCCCCCCGAAACCTCCCCCCGGTCACTCGCTGCTTCCCCCTCCCCGCAACCTCGCCCCCCCCAGTCACTCGCTGCTCCCCCCTCACCAAAACCTCCCCCCCCGGTCACTCGCTGCTCCCCCCTCCCCAGTGACTCGCTGCTCCCCCCTCCCCCCCCGTCCCCAGTCACCCCTATTCCCCGGGGCCCGGCGCGTCACGCCGATCCCCTTCCCCCGGCCCCTGTTCCCCGGGGGCCGGCGCGTCACGCCGATCCCCGGCCCCTGTTCCCCGGGGCCCGGCGCGTCACGCCGATCCCCGGCCCCGGCCCCTGTTCCCCGGGGCCCGGCGCGTCACGCCGATCCCCGTCCCCGGCCCCTGTTCCCCGGGGCCCGGCGCGTCACGCCGATCCCCTTCCCCCGGCCCCTTTTCCCCGGGGCCCGGGCGCGTCACGCCGATCCCCTTCCCCCGGCCCCTGTTCCCCGGGGCCCGGCGCGTCACGCCGATCCCCTTCCCCCGGCCCCTGTTCCCCGGGGCCCGGCGCGTCACGCCGATCCCCTTCCCCCGGCCCCTGTTCCCCGGGGCCCGGCGCGTCACGCCGATCCCCTTCCCCCGGCCCCTGTTCCCCGGGGCCCGGCGCGTCACGCCGATCCCCTTCCCCGGCCCCTGTTCCCCGGGGCCCGGCGCGTCACGCCGATCCCCTTCCCCCGGCCCCTGTTCCCCGGGGCCCGGCGCGTCACGCCGATCCCCTTCCCCCGGCCCCTGTTCCCCGGGGCCCGGCGCGTCACGCTAATCACTAACCCCCTTCCCTGCCCCTTGCAGTGCCTGAACATGGTGTTCCTCCTGGCCGCCGTGTACTTTATGTTCCTGCCTAGCATCTACCTGGTCTTTGCCCTGGTCCTGTACGAGGGGCTGCTGGGGGGTGCCGGCTACGTGAACACCTTCCACAGCATCAGCCTGGAGGTGAGCGCGGGGCGCTGGCGGGAAGGGAAGTAACAGCAGCCGGGGGGGGGGGGGACGACACACTGCGGGGGAAGGGAAGTAACAGCACCGGGGGGGACACACTGCGGGGGAAGGGAAGTAACAGAGCAGCCGGGGGGGGGGGACGACAACCTGGGGGGGAAGGGAAGTAACAGAGCAGCCGGGGGGGGGGGGACGACACACTGGGGGGGAAGGGAAGTAACAGAGCAGCCGGGGGGGGGGACGACACACGGGGGGGAAGGGAAGTAACAGCAGCCGGGGGGGGGGACGACACACTGGGGGGGAAGGGAAGTAACAGCAGCCGGGGGGGACACACTGGGGGGGAAGGGAAGTAACAGAGCAGCCGGGGGGGGGACGACACACTGGGGGGAAGGGAAGTAACAGCAGCCGGGGGGGACGACACACTGGGGGGGAAGGGAAGTAACAGCAGCCGGGGGGGACACACTGGGGGGGAAGGGAAGTAACAGCACCAGGGGGACACCAGTCCAGGCCCCCTTTCCCCCGCTGGGGGGACACCAGAGGGCGGGGGGGACCAGGCCGGGAGGGCACTGGGGGGTGCCAGGACATGGGGCACCCCGGGGGCAGCAGTTTAATGGGGCGCCAGGTGAGAGCCCAGTGGAAGACGGGAGGGAGGTTATTAACATAACACGGGAGCTGCAAGACAACGGGGGCCGGGGCGGGGGCCGGGGGAGGGTTTGTGGGGGCCGGGGGGAAGGGTACTGCATAGCACCACGGGGGCGGGGCTGTGTGCCAGGGGAAGGAGGGTATGGGGAGGGGTGTGTGGGGAGGGGGGAGGAGGGTAGAGGGGAGGGGGGTGTGGGGAGGGGTGTGGGGAGGGGGGCCTACAGGAGAGGGAGCGGGCGAAAGGGGGCAGGGCTGCGCTGCCATTAATCCGCCCCCCCCCCCCCCCGCAGAGCCCGCCGGAGGAGCGGGAGTTCGCCATGGGCGTGGGCTGTGTGGCCGACACCCTGGGCATCTCGCTGGCTGGAGCCGCCGCGTTCCCCGCCCACGACTACTTCTGCCGCCTGCCCTGAGCTGCCCCCCCCAGCCGGCCGGTGCTGCTGGCCTCCCGCCTGTCTGTGCCTCAGGGGCTGGGAGGGGCCGAGGGTGCAGGGGCTGGTATGGAGCTGGCGGGGAGGTCCGGCCCCAATAGGAGCAGGACTGGGGGGCATTGGAGTCAGGGCATGGGGGGCGTATGGGAGGGAGCAGGATAGGAAGGGCAGTGTGGGGCTGGGGTGTGGGTATCTGGGGGGCTGGGGTGTATAGGGTATCTGGGGGGCTGGGCGTGTGGGGCGCTGGGGTCTATGGGGTCCATCGGTGTATGTGGGGGGAGCTGCCCCCTCTCAATAAAGGGCCCGTTCCCACGGCAAGCAGGCTCTGGGCCTTACCACTGTGTCTGTGTCACTTACTGCCCAGCGGGAGGTTATGGGGCTGGGGGCTGGGGGCAGAGTCATCCCACACTGGGGCCCCCCTGCCCCATTGCAGGCTGCTCTGCCTGTTGCTGCAGCCCCCGGTCACTGCCATCGCTGGAGTGCAGTTGGGGGGCGACCCCCAGGCCATATTTCCCATCATGCCCCAGGGGGCACGGGACTGGGACCTATGCAGGGGTCTGGGACCGGAGCTAACCCGCAGCAGGGCCAGGGCCGAGGGGTTCACGGGCAGGAGCTGCCCCGATTCGCTCTGGGGGACAATGGGCCCTGAACGTGGGGGTCAGGGTCCATCCATCTGTCCCTGCCTGCACCCCTGCCTGACTCTCCCCACCACCTGGGCCGTGGGGGCGGGAGGGGTGTGATGCCAGATATCGGCATGGGGGGGAGGGGATTAACCCCCCCAGGGAAAAGCCACAGCCCAGCCCCTCACTTCCCATCCTGCCCCCTCCCGTTCCCCCCACGGCCTCCCCATCCTGCCCTGCTCCCTGGGACTGCATTTCCCATCATGCACCGTGTGCCAACGTGGGAATTTTTGGTAATAGGGTTCTGAGGCCCATGTGTGCCTCAGTTTCCCCCAAGCCGTGCCTTGTGGCACAGCTCAGACCCCCGGGGAAGGCTGCTGGGGGCAGTGGAGGCCAGCGGGGGTGTCGCCGGCTGCCTGGGCCACAGCCAAGGGGGCGAGACCCAAGGGGGGGAGCAGCGGCGCTAAGGGGGGCTCTGGCTGGGGGAGTCTGTCCCCGCGGGGGGGCTGCCACCCTGGCACTGGGCAGGGCCCAGGCCGAGCAGGAGCCTGAAGCCCAGGGCTGGAGGGGGGAGGCCCTGGGGGAGAGCGAGAGCCCTGGGGGTCCGGCCCATGGACAGACACTGCGCTGGGGGGGGCCCAGCACCGAGCCTGTGGGTCTGGGACACCCCCCAGGACTCCACTTCCCAGCATACCCCGCTCCCCCCGGGACTCCATTTCCCAGCGTGCCCCGCTCTCCTCCCCCGGGACTCCACTTCCCAGCATGCCCCGCTCGCCACCGCCCCGGGGATCCATTTCCCGTCATCCTTTGCGCGCATCGCAGAGCCGGTTACTGGCGCGCATGCGCAGTTCCCGTTTCCTGTCTTCGCCAGCGCAGGCCCGACGCGAGTAGCAGCAACGTGCGCGGTGAGCGGGGCGGGGGGGCCGCGAGGAGCTCGGGGGGGGGTTGAGGGGTGTCGGCGGGGGGGCCGCGGGAGGGGGAGCAGGGGGCCGGGGGGGGCGCGCGGGGGGGGGGCGCGAGGAGCTGGGGGGGGTGGAGGGGTGCGGGAGGGAGGGGGGCGCGGGGAGCGGGGGGGGAGCCGCGGGGAGGGGGCGCGGGGGGAGCCGGGGGCGGGGGGGGCGCGGGGGGGGCAGGGGCCCGGGGGGTGCGGGGGGGGGGCGGCGGGGGGGGGGGGGGGGGCGCGGGGGGGGGGCCGGGGGGACGGGGGGGGGGGGGGGGGGCGGGGGGGCGCGGGGGGGGAGCAGGGGGCCGGGGGGGCGCGGGAGGGGGAGCAGGGGGCGGGGGGGGCGCGCGGGGGGGGGCGCGAGGAGCTGGGGGGGGTTGAGGGGTGCGGGAGGGAGGGAGGGGGCCGGGGGGGGAGCAGGGGGCCGGGGGGGCGCGGGGAGGGCGCCGCGGGGGGGGGGCGCGGGGGGCGCAGGGGGCCGGGGGGGGGCGCGCGGGGGGGGGGGCGCGCGGGGGGGGGTTGAGGGGTGCGGGAGGGAGGGGGCGCGGGGAGGGGGCCGGGGGGGGGGAGCGGGGGGGGGGGCGCGGGGGGAGCAGGGGGCCGGGGGGGCGCGGGGGGAGCAGGGGGCCGGGGGGGGCGCGGGCAGTGCCCCCCCCGTGCCGCCCCCCCCCCCCCGCAGAGCGCCCGGCGCCATGTCCCGGTTCTTCACCACGGGCTCGGACAGCGAGTCGGAGTCGTCGCTCTCCGGGGACGAGCTGGTGGCCAAACCCGTCGGGGGCAACTACAGCAAGTGAGCGGGGGGCGGGGCCGGGGGGGGCCGCACGGGGTCCCCGGGGGGGCGGGGCCGGGGCGGGGCTCGGGGTCCCCGCCGGGGGCGGGGCCGGGGGGGCCGCACGGGGTCCCCGTGGGGGCGGGGCCGGGGCGAAGCACGGGGTGTCCGGGGGGGGCGGGGCCGGGGGGGCCGCACGGGGTCCCCGGGGGGGGCCTCGGAGGGGGCGGGGCTGGGGGGGGGCCGCTCGGGCTCCCCGGGGGGGCGGGGCGGGGCTGGGGGGGCCGCACGGGGTCCCCGGGGGGGCGGGGCGGGGGGGGCCGCACGGGCTCCCGGGGGGGTCGGGGCGGGGGCGGGGGGGCGCTCGGGGTGTCCGGAGGGGGCGGGGGGGCGCTCGGGGTGTCCGGGGGGGGCGGGGCTGGGGGGGCCGCACGGGGTGTCCGGGGGGGGCGGGGGCGGGGGGGGCTCGGGCTCCCCGGGGGTGTCTCTGGGGCGAGGGGTGGTGGGGTGTCCGTCGGGGCAGGGACCCCGCGGATGGAGGCCGGGCCGGCAGCCCCCCGTGTGACCCCCGCCCCCCCCAGGCCCATCGTGCTGAGCGAGGATGAGGAGGACACCAAGCGGGTGGTGCGCAGCGCCAAGGACAAGCGGTGAGTGGGGGGGGCTCCTGGGAGCCGAGGGGTCGCTGGGGGGGGCTGGGGTTGCAGCTGCCCCATTAGGGGCCAGGTGGGGTAGGTAGATGAGGGGGTTTGCAATGGAGAATGTGGGTCCCATCCTGCACTGACCCTTGTTGGTGGGGCAGCTGTGGGGGGCTGGGAGGGAACCAGACCCCACGCTGACCGTGGGACGGAGGGGGGGCCGGACCCCGCGCTGACCGTGGGGCCGGGGGCGGAGGGGGGGCCGGACCCCGCGCTGACGGTGGGGGCGGAGGGGGGGCCGGACCCCGCGCTGACGGTGGGGGCGGAGGGGGGGCTGGGCCCTGTGCTGACCGTGGGGGTGGGGGTGGAGGGGGGCTGGACCCCGTGCTGACCGTGGGGCGGAGGGGGGGCCGGACCCCGTGCTGACCGTGGGGGCGGGGGCGGAGGGGGGGCCGGACCCCGCGCTGACCGTGGGGGCGGAGGGGGGGCCGGACCCCGCGCTGACGGTGGGGGCGGAGGGGGGGCCGGGCCCTGTGCTGACCGTGGGGGTGGGGGTGGAGGGGGGCCGGACCCCGTGCTGACTGTGGGGCGGAGGGGGGGCCGGACCCCGCGCTGACCGTGGGGGTGGGGGTGGAGGGGGGCCGGGCTGGACCCCGCGCTGACCGTGGGGGTGGGGGCGGAGGGGGGGCTGGACCCCGCGCTGACCGTGGGGGCGGGGGCGGAGGGGGGGCTGGACCCCGCGCTGACCGTGGGGGTGGGGACGGAGGGGGGGCCGGACCCCGCGCTGACCGTGGGGCGGAGGGGGGGCCGGACCCCGGGCTGACCGTGGGGGTGGGGGCGGAGGGGGGGCTGGACCCCGGGCTGACCGTGGGGGTGGGGGCTGAGGGGGGCCGGACCCCGCGCTGACCGTGGGGCGGAGGGGGGCCGGACCCCGCGCTGACCGTGGGGGCGGGGGCTGAGGGGGGCCGGACCCCGCGCTGACCGTGGGGCGGAGGGGGGCCGGCCGGCCGCCCGCCCCCCGCCTGACCCGCTGCGGCGCAGGTTCGAGGAGCTCACCAACCTGATCAAGACGATCCGCAACGCCATGAAGATCCGGGACGTGACCAAGTGCCTGGAGGAGTTCGAGCTGCTGGCCAAGGCCTACGGGAAGGCCAAGAGCATCGTGGACAAGGAGGGCGTCCCCCGCTTCTACGTGCGCATCCTGGCCGAGCTGGAGCAGTACCTCAACGAGGTGGGGGCCCGCGGGGGCGGGGGTTGGGTTACCTCAACGAGGTGGGGGCCCGCGGGGGCGGGGGTTGGGTTACCTCAACGAGGTGGGGGGCCCGCGGGGGCGGGGGTTGGGTTACCTCAACGAGGTGGGGGGCCCGCGGGGGCGGGGGTTGGGTTACCTCAACGAGGTGGGGGGGCCGCGGGGGGCGGGGGTTGTTACCTCAACGAGGTGGGGGGGCCGCGGGGGGCGGGGGTTGTGTTACCTCAACGAGGTGGGGGGCCCGCCTGCACCCTGGGGGGTCCCAGCCTGGCGACGCAGGGGCTGAGCTCCCAGAGGGGGGTGTGGAGGGGTCCTGTGGCACTCAGGAGGGATGGGGGCCCCTGGCCGAGCGCCCCGGGCGGTTTCCCAGCATGCTCAGCGGCAGGACTGGGGGGGGCAGGGCCGAGCGCCCCGGGCGGTTTCCCAGCATGCTCAGCGGCAGGACTGGAGGGGGGAGGGCCAGCGCCCCGGGCGGTTTCCCATCATGCTCAGCGGCAGGACTGGGGGGGGCAGGGCCGAGCGCCCCGGGCGGTTTCCCAGCATGCTCAGCGGCAGGACTGGGGGGGGAGGGCCAGCGCCCCGGGCGGTTTCCCAGCATGCTCAGCGGCAGGACTGGGGGGGGCAGGGCCAGCGCCCCGGGCGGTTTCCCAGCATGCTCAGCGGCAGGACTGGGGGGGGCAGGGCCGAGCGCCCCGGGCGGTTTCCCAGCATGCTCAGCGGCAGGACTAGGGGGGGCAGGGCCAGCGCCCCGGGCGGTTTCCCATCATGCTCAGCGGCAGGACTGGGGGGGGCAGGGCCGAGCGCCCCGGGCGGTTTCCCAGCATGCTCAGCGGCAGGACTGGGGGGGGCAGGGCCAGCGCCCCGGGCGGTTTCCCAGCATGCTCAGCGGCAGGACTGGAGGGGGGAGGGCCAGCGCCCCGGGCGGTTTCCCAGCATGCTCAGCGGCAGGACTGGGGGGGGAGGGCCAAGCGCCCCGGGCGGTTTCCCAGCAGGATCAGCGGCGGGACAGGGGGGGGGAGGGGACAGCGCCCCGGGCGGTTTCCCAGCATGCTCAGCGGCTGGACTGGGGGGGGCAGGGCCAGCACCCCGGGCGGTTTCCCATCATGCTCAGCGGCAGGACTGGGGGGGGCAGGGCCAGCGCCCCGGGCGGTTTCCCAGCATGCTCAGCGGCAGGACTGGGGGGGGCAGGGCCAGCGCCCCGGGCGGTTTCCCAGCATGCTCAGCGGCAGGACTGGGGGGGGCAGGGCCAGCGCCCCGGGCGGTTTCCCAGCATGCTCAGCGGCTGGACTGGGGGGGGCAGGGCCAGCGCCCCGGGCGGTTTCCCAGCATGCTCAGCGGCTGGACTGGGGGGGGCAGGGCCAGCGCCCCGGGCGGTTTCCCAGCATGCTCAGCGGCAGGACAGGAGGGGGCAGGGCCGAGCGCCCCGGGCGGTTTCCCATCATGCTCAGCGGCAGGACTGGTGGGGGGGAGGGCCAGCGCCCCGGGCCGTTTCCCAGCATGCTCAGCGGCAGGACTGGAGTGGGGAGGGCCAGCGCCCCGGGCGGTTTCCCAGCATGCTCAGCGGCAGGACTGGGGGGGGCAGGGCCAGCGCCCCGGGCGGTTTCCCAGCATGCTCAGCGGCAGGACTGGGGGGGGCAGGGCCGAGCGCCCCGGGCGGTTTCCCAGCATGCTCAGCGGCAGGACTGGAGGGGGGAGGGCCGAGCGCCCCGGGCGGTTTCCCAGCATGCTCAGCGGCAGGACTGGAGGGGGGAGGGCCGAGCGCCCCGGGCGGTTTCCCAGCATGCTCAGCGGCAGTCCTGGGGGGGCAGGGCCGAGCGCCCCGGGCGGTTTCCCATCATGCTCAGCGGCAGGACTGGGGGGGAGGGCCGAGCGCCCCCGGCGGTTTCCCAGCATGCTCAGCGGCAGGACTGGGGGGGGGAGGGCCGAGCGCCCCAGGCGGTTTCCCATCATGCTCAGCGGCAGGACTGGGGGGGAGGGCCGAGCGCCCCGGGCGGTTTCCCATCATGCTCAGCGGCAGGACTAGGGGGGGGAGGGCCAGCGCCCCGGGCGGTTTCCCAGCATGCTCAGCGGCAGGACTGGGGGGGGGGAGGGCCGAGCGCCCTGGGCGGTTTCCCAGCATGCTCAGCGGCAGGACTGGAGGGGGGGAGGGCCAGCGCCCCGGGCGGTTTCCCATCATGCTCAGCGGCAGGACTGGGGGGGGAGGGCCAGCGCCCCGGGCGGTTTCCCATCATGCTCAGCGGCAGGACTGGAGGGGGAGGGCCAGCGCCCCGGGCGGTTTCCCATCATGCTCAGCGGCAGGACTGGAGGGGGCAGGGCCAGCGCCCCGGGCGGTTTCCCATCATGCTCAGCGGCAGGACTGGGGGGGGAGGGCCAGCGCCCCGGGCGGTTTCCCAGCATGCTCAGCGGCAGGACTGGGGGGGGCAGGGCCGAGTGCCCCCGGGCGGTTTCCCATCATGCTCAGCGGCAGGACTGGGGGGGGGAGGGCCAGCGCCCCGGGCGGTTTCCCATCATGAAAAACGGCAGGACTGGAGGGGGGGAGGGCCCAGCGCCCCGGGCGGTTTCCCCCCATGCCCCGCGGCAGGACTGGTGGGGGGAGGGCCGAGCGCCCCGGGCGGTTTCCCATCATGCTCAGCGGCAGGACTGGAGGGGGGAGGGCCAGCGCCCCGGGGGGTTTCCCAGCATGCTCAGCGGCAGGACTGGAGGGGGGAGGGCCAGCGCCCCGGGCGGTTTCCCATCATGCTCAGCGGCAGGACTGGAGGGGGGAGGGCCAGCGCCCCGGGCGGTTTCCCATCATGCTCAGCGGCAGGACTGGGGGGGGGAGGGCCAGCGCCCCGGGCGGTTTCCCATCATGCTCAGCGGCAGGACTGGAGGGGGGAGGGCCAGCGCCCCGGGCGGTTTCCCATCATGCTCAGCGGCAGGACTGGAGGGGGGAGGGCCAGCGCCCCGGGCGGTTTCCCAGCATGCTCAGCGGCAGGCCTGGAGGGGGGAGGGCCAGCGCCCCGGGCGGTTTCCCAGCATGCTCAGCGGCAGGCCTGGAGGGGGGGAGGGCCAGCGCCCCGGGCGGTTTCCCAGCATGCTCAGCGGCAGGCCTGGAGGGGGGAGGGCCAGCGCCCCGGGCGGTTTCCCATCATGCTCAGCGGCAGGACTGGAGGGGGGAGGGCCGCCCCCCCTCCCCCCCCCGCTGAGCTCCGTCTCCCCCCAGCTGTGGGAGGACAAGGAGGGCAAGAAGAAGATGAACAAGAACAACGCCAAGGCGCTGAGCACCCTGCGGCAGAAGATCCGCAAGTACAACCGGGACTACGAGAGCCAGATCGCCAGCTACAGACAGGTGCTGCCGGGGGGGGGGGGTGCAGGGGGGCGGGGCCGGGGGGGCAGGGGGGCGGGGCTGCCCCACAGGGTCTCACCCCGCTTCTCCCCCCAGAACCCCGAGCAGTCGGCCGACGAGGACGAGGAGAGGAAGAGCGACGACTCGGAAGGTGAGGCTGGCGCCGGGGGGGGCGGCGAGGGGGGCTGGCTGTGCTCCAGCGCTGACCCCCCCTCTCCTCCCCCCAGGCTCCTCTTCCTCGGAGGAGGAGGATGATGGTGAGGGCATGAGCGCAGCCGCCTTCCTGAAGAAGAAGGAGCCCTCGGGCGAGTCACGCAGCAAGTTCCTCAAGAAGCTGGAGGTGAGGCGCTCCCGGCGTGCGGGGGGGGGGGCGGCATTGCCCTTGTGCGGCAGTTCCCAGCATGCCCTGGGGGGGGGGGCGCTGGGTTAAGGTTCATTCCGGCCACGTGTGTTATTCCGGGGGGAATTCGGCGCCTAAAAAGTAAAAGTTCTGGGCACAATATTTTAAAATTCTCCTGTTTTGTTTGTCAAAATAACACCACAGAATTTCGTCTGTTTTAGTTACTTTGGTAATTTACTTCCCGATGCCTGTCGGCAAGTACGTCGGGAACCGCCCAGCGGGAAGGACTCGGGGAACCTCTGCTGACAAGTAGATTCCTTACTAGGCATCTGAACCCCCTAATAATCCCTGTGAACTGCCATAGGGGACCGTGTTTCCCGCCCCCCTCGGAAGCAGGGCAAAGGCTGGGGGGAGTCGGGGGGACGGAGGAGCTGAGGGAGAGGGAAGGAGCCTGGCTGAGAACTTGGAGGGTTGTTGGATGTGGGTGGGAAAAGTCTGGAACAGGTTTTGGGGGGGACGGGGAGGGATTGTTAGGGAGCTTCCCCTGTGCAGACCCTGGCTGATCCCAGCCCCCCATTCAGTCAGGCACATCTGCCCTGTCCCTGACACCCCCGTGTCCCTCCAGCCCCACTCAGACACCCCCTCCCCCAGCCCCATGTGGTTCTGCACCCCCTTCCCCTGTCCCTTGTGTGTCTCTGTGCCCCCACCCAGCCACCACATGTCCCCGTGTCTCTGTGCCCCCTCCCTGCTGGAGCCACCATCCTGTCCCCATGTGTCCCTGTACCCCCTCCCCCAGCCCCATGTCTCTGTGCCCCCACCCAGCCCCCACCCTGTCCCCATGTGTCCCTGTACCCACTTCCCCTGTCCCCGTGTCTCTGTGCCTCCTCAGCCACACTCTGCCCCATGTGTCCCCACCCAGCCCCATGTGGTTCTGCACCCCCTTCCCCTGTCCCTTGTGTGTCTGTGCCCCCTCCTCCAGCCCCATGTCTCTGTGCCCCCACCCAGCCCCCACCTGTCCCTTGTGTGTCCCTGTACCCACTTCCCCTGTCCCTATGTGTCTCTGTGCCTCCTCAGCCACACTCTGCCCCATGTGTCCCTGTGCCTCCACCCAGCCACTCCCCTGTCCCCATGTCTCTGTGCCCCTCCCCCAGCCCCATGTGGTTCTGCACCCCCTTCCCGTCACTTGTGTGTCCCTGTGCCACGTCCCCCATCCCCGTGTGTCCCTGTGCCCCCCACCCAGCCCCCACCCAATCCCCATGTGTCCCTGTGCCCCCACCCAGCCCCCACCCTGTCCCCATGTGTCTCTGCCCCCACTCAGCCACCCTGTCCCCATGTGTCTCTGCCCCCACTCAGCCACCCTGTCCCCACTGCCCTGTGCCCCGGTGTCTGTGCCCCCTCCCCCAGCCACTCTTTGTCCTTATGTAGCTCTGCACCCCCTCCCGATCACCGTGGCCATGCACCTCCCTCCCCCCAGTGGCCCGGTGCCTCCACTCCCAGTCAGCCCCTGCCCCAATCTGCCTTCCCCCACTACCCCCTATGAGCCCATCTGACCCCCCAGCACCCCACACTGTCTGTCTCCCCATAGCCCCGTCTCCTGCCCGGCCCTCTGCACAGAAGGCAGGCGCTTTCTCTTCCCTTGCTGGCCGGGAGCTGCTGCTGTGTTCTAGCACCACAGCGCCCCCTGATGGGGAAAAGGTGGAACGGCAGCAACATTTTGACAGAAGCTTTTTTCTGCACAAAAAATGAAAAATATGCGCAGTTTATTAATTATGTACCCGGGCAGTAGCGCAGAATTCCCCCAGGAGTTGTGTGTGCTACAGAACGGTGTTGGCCCAATGTGTGTGTCTGCGGCCACTGGAGAGCTCCCATCGCTCGCCCGTGCGCTCTGCACTCTGTGTCTCAGCTGCGTGCCAGGCTGGGGAGCGTTTCCCAGCATGCTCAGTGGTGGGCGCCCGGCCAGGGGAGGTTTTCCCAGCATGCCACACAGCGGGTGCCAGGAGGGGGGAGGGTGGGTGTGTTTCCCAGCATGCTCAGCAGCAGGCGCCAGGACGGGGGGAGGGTGGGCGTGTTTCCCAGCATGCTCAGCGGCAGGCGCCAGGCTGGGGGGGGTGTTTCCCAGCATGCTCAGCGGCAGGCGCCAGGCTGGGGGGGGGTGTTTCCCGGCATGCTCAGCGGCAGGCGCCAGGCTGGGGGGGGTGTTTCCCGGCATGCTCAGCGGCAGGCACCAGGCTGGGGGAGCATTTCCTAGCATGCTCGGCGGGGGGAGGGCGGGCGCGTTTCCCAGCATGCTCAGCGGCAGGCGCCAGGCTGGGGGAGCATTTCCTAGCATGCTCCACAGCGGGTGCCAGGCGGGGGGAGGGCGGGCGCGTTTCCCAGCATGCTCAGCGGCAGGCGCCAGGCTGGGGGGGGTGTTTCCCGGCATGCTCAGCGGCAGGCGCCAGGCTGGGGGGGGTGTTTCCCAGCATGCTCAGCAGCAGGCACCAGGCTGGGGGAGCATTTCCTAGCATGCTCTACAGCGGGTGCCAGGATGGGGGGAGGGTGGGCGTGTTTCCCAGCATGCTCAGCGGCAGGCGCCAGGCTGGGGGGGGTGTTTCCCGGCATGCTCAGCGGCAGGCGCCAGGCTGGGGGGGGTGTTTCCCAGCATGCTCAGCAGCAGGCACCAGGCTGGGGGAGCATTTCCTAGCATGCTCTACAGCGGGTGCCAGGATGGGGGGCGGGTGGGCGTGTTTCCCAGCATGCTCAGCGGCAGGCGCCAGGCTGGGGGGGGTGTTTCCCAGCATGCTCAGCGGCAGGCGCCAGGCTGGGGGAGCATTTCCTAGCATGCTCCACAGCGGGTGCCAGGCGGGGGGAGGGCGGGCGCGTTTCCCAGCATGCTCAGCGGCAGGCGCCAGGCTGGGGGGGGTGTTTCCCGGCATGCTCAGCGGCTGGCGCCAGGCTGGGGGGGTGTTTCCCAGCATGCTCAGCGGCGGGCGCGTTTCCCAGCATGCTCAGCAGCAGCGTGCTCTGTCTCCCCCAGGAGGAGGAGGAGGAGGAGGACTCTGACTCCGACGACGAGGACTGGGGCTCATCCGACTCCGACACCGACTCCGAGTCCGACGAGGACGACGGCAAATACACCTCGCTGGCCTCCAAATTCCTCAAAAAGTGAGGGGCGGGGCCAAGGGCTGGGGGCGGGGCCTAGTGAATCTCAGCCTGAACTCTTCCCCCCCATTCCTTGGTGGCTGTGGGGCTCCCTGTAGGAGCTGTCTCGGACGCCTGGGTCCCCTTCCCGGGGGCTGGGGTGTAGAGGAGCTGTCCCGGATGCCTGGGTCCCCTTCCCGGGGGCTGGGGTGTAGAGGAGCTGTCCCGGACGCCTGGGTCCCCTTCCCGGGGGCTGGGGTGTAGAGGAGCTGTCCCGGATGCCTGGGTCCCCTTCCCGGGGGCTGGGGTGTAGAGGAGCTGTCTCGGACGCCTGGGTCCCATGTCCAGTCCCGGGGGCTGGGGTGTAGAGGAGCTGTCCCGGATGCCTGGGTCCCCTTCCCGGGGGCTGGGGTGTAGGGGAGCTGTCCCGGATGCCTGGGTCCCCTTCCCGGGGGCTGGGGTGTAGAGGAGCTGTCCCGGACGCCTGGGTCCCCTTCCCGGGGGCTGGGGTGTAGAGGAGCTGTCCCGGATGCCTGGGTCCCCTTCCCGGGGGCTGGGGTGTAGAGGAGCTGTCTCGGACGACTGGGTCCCATGTCCAGTCCCCTGAGGGCGGGTGGGGGTCCCATGCCCCGCTCCCTTCCCCCAGGGACGAGGACAAGAAGTCGACGGAGAAGAAGCGGGACGAGAAGGCCAAGAAGAAACACGACCGCAAGGCCAAGAAGTACGAGGACGAGGAGGACGAGGGCGGCGAGTGGGAGAAGGTCAAGGGGGGGGCGCCCCTGGTCAAGGTGAGACCCCGGGCGGCCGGGCAGGGGGAGATCCCCGGTGGGGCGGGGGGCCGGGCCGGGCGGCCGGGCAGGGGGAGATCCCCGGTGGGGCAGGGGGCCGGGCAGGGGGGGATCCCCGGTGGGGCAGGGGGCCGGGCTGGGCAGGGGGAGATCCCCGGTGGGGCAGGGGGCCGGGCAGGGCAGGGGGAGATCCCCGGTGGGGCAGGGGGCCGGGCAGGGCAGGGGGAGATCCCCGGTGGGGCAGGGGGCCGGGCAGGGGGGGATCCCCGGTGGGGCGGGGGGCCGGGCAGGGGGGGATCCCCTCAGGGGCGGGGGGCCGGGCCGGGCCGGGGGAGATCCCCGGTGGGGGGGGGGCGGGGCCGGGCAGGGGGAGATCCCCGGTGGGGCGGGGGGCCGGGCCGGGCAGGGGGAGATCCCCGGTGGGGCGGGGGGCCGGGCCGGGCAGGGGGAGATCCCCGGTGGGGCGGGGGGCCGGGCCGGGCAGGGGGAGATCCCCGGTGGGGCGGGGGGCCGGGCCGGGCAGGGGGAGATCCCCGGTGGGGCGGGGGGCCGGGCTGGGCCGGGCGAGATCCCCGGTGGGGCGGGGGGCCGGGCAGGGCAGGGGGAGATCCCCGGTGGGGCGGGGGGCCGGGCAGGGCAGGGGGAGATCCCCGGTGGGGCAGGGGGCCGGGCAGGGGGGGATCCCCGGTGGGGCAGGGGGCCGGGCAGGGGGGGATCCCCGGTGGGGCGGGGGGCCGGGCCGGGCCGGGGGGGATCCCCGGTCGGGCGGGGGGCCGGGCGGCCGGGCCGGGGGAGATCCCCGGTCGGGCGGGGGGCCGGGCGGCCGGGCCGGGGGAGATCCCCGGTGGGGCGGGGGGCCGGGCGGCCGGGCCGGGGGAGATCCCCGGTGGGGCGGGGAGGCCGAAGCCCAGGCCAGACCCGCTCTCTGCCCCCACAGGAGAAGCCCAAGATGTTCGCCAAGGGCACCGAGATCAACCACGCCGTGGTGGTGAAGAAGCTGAACGAGATCCTGCAGGCCCGCGGCAAGAAGGGCACCGACCGGTGAGCGGCGCTTCTCCCAGCAGGCCCCGGGGGGGCTGCCGGGGGGGGCTGGTTCCCAGCATGCCACGGGGGGGCTGATGGGGGGGGGGGCTGGTTCCCAGCAGGCCCCGGGGCGGCTGACGGGGGGGGGGGGGCTGACGGGGGGGGGTTGGGTCCCAGCAGGCCCCGGGGCGGCCGACGGGCGGGGGGTGGCTCCGGGGAGGGGGTTGGTTCCCAGCATGCCCCGGGGGGGGGCTGACGGGGGGGCTGGTTCCCAGCAGGCCGGGGGGGGGGGGCTGACGGGGGGGCTGGTTCCCAGCAGGCCGGGGGGGGGGCTGACGGGGGGGGGGGGGCCGGTTGCCCCCAGGCCCCGGGGGGGGGGGGCCGGTTGCCAGCAGGCCCGGGGGGGGCTGACCGGTCTCCCCGCCGTGCAGGGCTGCCCAGATCGAGCTGCTGCAGCTGCTGGTGACCATCGCGGCCGAGAACAACCTGGGTCTCGCCATGGATCTCAAGATCAAGTTCAACATCGTCGCCTCCCTCTACGACTACAACCCCAACCTGGCCACCTACATGAAGGTGAGGGGCGGGGCCTGGGGTGGGGGCGGGGCTCCAACCTGGCCACCTACATGAAGGTGAGGGGCGGGGCCTGGGCTGGGGGCGGGGCCGGGCTGGGGGCGGGGCTCCAACCTGGCCACCTACAAGAAGGTGAGGGGCGGGGCCTGGGCTGGGGGCGGGGCTCCAACCTGGCCACCTACATGAAGGTGAGGGGCGGGGCCTGGGCTGGGGGCGGGGCCCCACCCCAGGCACCCCCCCGCGGGGGGGCGGCGCCCCCCCCCCCCCCCCCCGTGCGCAGCCGGAGATGTGGCGGAAGTGCCTGGACAGCATCGACGAGCTGCTGGACATGCTGTTCGCCAACCCCAACATCTTCATCGGGGAGAACATCCTGGAGGAGTCGGAGAACCTGGCCAACGGCGAGCAGGTACCGGCCCCCCCACCGTGTGGGGGAGAGTGGGGCTGGGGCGGCGCCCGCGGGGGAGGGGCTGCAGGAGAACCTGGCCAACGGCGAGCAGGTACCGGCCCCCCCCTGCGGGGGGGCGGGGCTGGGGCGGTGCCCGCGGGGGGGCGGGGCTGCAGGAGAACCTGGCCAACGGCGAGCAGGTACCGGCGCCCCCCGCGGGGGGGTGGGGCTGGGGCGGCGCCCGGGGGCTGCTGGCCCCGGAGCATTGGGGTGGCTAATGCTGCTGAGAGGGAGCCAGCGGAACTACCCGCCACTGGATGGCACCAGGGGAGGGGAGTGGGAGTGAGTACGAAATGGGGGGCTGAGCACTGGGCTCTGGGCTGCGGCGGGGGCTTGGGGGCGGTGGCCTGGATCCAGGGGTGACTCCCCCCCTCCCCCCAGCCCCTGCGGGTGCGCGGCTGCATCCTGACGCTGGTGGAGCGCATGGACGAGGAGTTCACCAAGATCATGCAGAACACGGACCCGCACTCCCAGGGTGAGTGGGGCGCGGGGGGGCTCCGCTCCGAAGGAAATAACCCTTTGGGGGCAACTCCTGTGGAAACTTCTGCCCCCCAGGGTGTGTGGCGCCCCCGAAGGACAAGGGGCAGGTGGGGGGGTATGGGAGCCGGGGGGGGGGGGCTGGCTGTCGGGGGACCAGGGGTGTGGGGGCTGAGGGCCAGGGTGTGACCCCCCTGCCCCCCCAGAGTACGTGGATCACCTGAAGGACGAGGGGCGGGTGTGCGGGATATGGGGGGGCTGGGGGGCCGGGGTGTGACCCCCCCTACCCCCCCAGAGTACGTGGATCACCTGAAGGACGAGGGGCGGGTGTGCGGGATAGGGGGGGGCCGGGGGGCCGGGGTGTGACCCCCCTGCCCCCCCAGAGTATGTGGATCACCTGAAGGACGAGGGGCGGGTGTGCGGGATATGGGGGGGCTGGGGGGCCGGGGTGTGACCCCCTCCCCCCCAGAGTTCGTGGATCACCTGAAGGACGAGGGGCGGGTGTGCGGGATATGGGGGGGCTGGGGGGCCGGGGTGTGACCCCCTGCCCCCCCAGAGTACGTGGATCACCTGAAGGACGAGGGGCGGGTGTGCGGGATATGGGGGGGCTGGGGGGCCGGGGTGTGACCCCCGGCCCCCCCAGAGTACGTGGATCACCTGAAGGACGAGGGGCGGGTGTGCGGGATATGGAGGGGCTGGGGGGCCGGGGTGTGACCCCCCTGCCCCCCCAGAGTACGTGGATCACCTGAAGGACGAGGGGCGGGTGTGCGGGATATGGGGGGGCTGGGGGGCCGGGGTGTGACCCCCCCTGCCCCCCCAGAGTACGTGGATCACCTGAAGGACGAGGGGCGGGTGTGCGGGATATGGGGGGGCTGGGGGGCCGGGGTGTGACCCCCTGCCCCCCCAGAGTACGTGGATCACCTGAAGGACGAGGGGCGGGTGTGTGCGGGATATGGGGGGGCTGGGGGGCCGGGGTGTGACCCCCTGCCCCCCCAGAGTACGTGGATCACCTGAAGGATGAGGGGCGGGTGTGCGGGATATGGGGGGGCCGGGGTGTGACCCCCCTGCCCCCCCAGAGTACGTGGATCACCTGAAGGACGAGGGGCGGGTGTGCGGGATATGGGGGGGCTGGGGGGCCGGGGTGTGACCCCCCTGCCCCCCCAGAGTACGTGGATCACCTGAAGGACGAGGGGCGGGTGTGCGGGATCATCGGGCGGGTGCAGAGGTACCTGCAGGAGAAGGGCACGACGGAGGAGATCTGCCGCGGGTACCTGCGCCGGGTGCTGCACACCTACTACAAGTTCGACTACAAGGCGCATCAGCGGGAGCAGGGCCCTGCCGGAGACTCCAAGGTACCGACCCCCCCCGGGGCCCTGACCCCCCCCCGCAGCCCCCCAACCCCCCAGCAGGGCCCTGCCGGCGACGCCAAGGTCCCGACCCCCCCCCGGGGCCCTGACCCCCCCCCGCAGCCCCCCAACCCCCCAGCAGGGCCCTGCCGGCGACGCCAAGGTCCCGACCCCCCCCCGGGGCCCTGACCCCCCCCCGCAGCCCCCCAACCCCCCAGCAGGGCCCTGCCGGCGACGCCAAGGTCCCGACCCCCCCCCGGGGCCCTGACACCCCCCCCCGCAGCCCCCCAACCCCCCAGGAGGGCCCGACCTCCCATTAGCATTGAGGTTTCGGGGACTCCCTGACACTGATCTCATCTTTTCTCCTGTGAGGCCCTGCCAGGCCCCCGCAGCTGGGGGACGTTGTGGGGGGAGGCTCTGGGGCCCGCTGTTGGAGGAAAATGCTTGGGGGGGCTGGGGGGCTCCAGGCCGGCCAGTCTCACTCTGTTGCCCTGCAGTTGGAGTGGGGCGCTCGGGGCTGGCCCTCGGCGGTCAGAGTAGGGTGCGCTGGGCCCCGGGGTACAGTGGTCGGAGTGGGGCGCTCGGGGGCCGGGGTGCAGTGGTCGGAGTGGGGCGCTCGGGGGCCGGGGTGCAGTGGTCGGAGTGGGGCGCTCGGGGGCCGGGGTGCAGTGGTCGGAGTGGGGCGCTCGGGGGCCGGGGTGCAGTGGTCGGAGTGGGGCGCTCGGGGGCCGGGGTGCAGTGTAGTTGGAGTGGGGCGGGGAGCTTTGGGGCCCCTGGTGGTTGGATGGGGGTGCTCTGGAGAGCTCTGGGGGTGGGGCGGTTGGGGGGGAGCTCTGGGGGTGCTCCGGCCCAGCCCGTCTCACCCCGTCCCCCCGCAGTCGGAGCAGGACCAGGCGGAGAACGAGGGCGAGGACAGTGCCGTGCTCATGGACCGGCTCTGCAAGTACATCTACGCCAAGGACCGCACGGACCGGATCCGCACCTGCGCCATCCTGTGCCACATCTACCACCACGCGCTGCACAGCCGCTGGTTCCAGGCCCGCGACCTCATGCTCA
This sequence comes from Mauremys mutica, assembly GCF_020497125.1. Taxonomy (NCBI): domain Eukaryota; kingdom Metazoa; phylum Chordata; order Testudines; family Geoemydidae; genus Mauremys; species Mauremys mutica. The sequence goes on from NC_059075.1 coordinate 157,773,638, forward strand.
TGTCCCACCTGCAGGACAACATCCAGCACGCCGACCCCCCGGTGCAGGTGGGGCGCAGGCCAGGGGGCGGCGCGGGGCCGTGGGGGGCAGGCCGGGGGGGCGGCGCGGGGCCGTGGGGGCGGCGCGGGGCCGTGAGGGGCAGGCCGTGGGGCGGCGCGGGGCCGTGGGGGGCAGGCCGGGGGCTGGCGCGGGGCCGGGGGGGGCGCGGGGCCGTGGTGGGCAGGCCGGGGGGGCGGCGCGGGGCCGTGGGGGGCAGGCCGGGGGCCGGCGCGGGGCCGGGGGTCAGCGCGGGCTGATGCTCCCCCCTCCCCGCAGATCCTGTACAACCGCACCATGGTGCAGCTGGGGATCTGCGCCTTCCGGCAGGGGCTGATCAAGGACGCGCACAACGCGCTGCTGGACATCCAGTCGTCCGGCCGCGCCAAGGAGCTGCTGGGCCAGGGGCTGCTGATGCGCAGCCTGCAGGAGCGCAACCAGGAGCAGGAGAAGGTGGAGAAGCGGCGCCAGGTGCCCTTCCACATGCACATCAACCTGGAGCTGCTCGAGTGCGTCTACCTGGTGGCCGCCATGCTGCTGGAGATCCCCTACATGGCCGCCCACGAGTTCGACGCCCGGCGCCGCATGATCAGCAAGCAGTTCCACCACCAGCTGCGGGTGGGCGAGCGCCAGCCCCTGCTGGGTGAGTGCCGGGCCCCCCACGGCCCGCCCCGTGCCCCCCACGCTGCCCTGTGCCCCCCACATCCCGCCCCGTGCCCCCCGCGCCGCTCCGTGCCCCCCACATCCCGCCCCGTGCCCCGCTGCGGCCGCCCGGCGCCGCGTGATCAGCAAGCAGTTCCACCACCAGCTGCGGGTGGGCGAGCGCCAGCCCCTGCTGGGTGAGTGCCGGGCCCCCCACATCCCACCCCGTGCCCCCCGCGCTGCCCCGTGCCCCCCACATCCCGCCCCGGGCCCCCCATGGCCTGCCCCGTGCCCCCCGCGGCCACCCGGCGCCGCATGATCAGCAAGCAGTTCCACCACCAGCTGCGGGTGGGCGAGCGCCAGCCCCTGCTGGGTGAGTGCCGGGCCCCCACGGCCCGCCCCGTGCCCCCTACATCCCGCCCCGTGCCCCCTACATCCCGCCCCGTGCCCCCTGTCCTGCCTCGTCCCCCCTGCGGCCGCCCGGCGCCACGTGATCAGCAAGCAGTTCCACCACCAGCTGCGGGTGGGCGAGCGCCAGCCCCTGCTGGGTGAGTGCCGGGCCCCCCGTCCCCCCCACACTGCCCCTCGCATCCCGCTCTGTCCCCCCCCCCAGGGCCCTGACCCACGGCCCCCACCTCCCACCCTTCTCGGCCCCCATGCCCCCCGTGGGCACCCGCATCCCCCATGGGAAGATGCATGCTGCCCTGTACCCCCCACGGATGCCCACGCTGCCCTGGCCGGCACCAGGAGCGCAGTGCTGGCCCCTGCTGGCTGAGTGCTCCCTGGTCAGCCAGGCACCTGTGCACTGCCCCGAGCCCCCCAATCGCTGCACCAGTGGGGCCCTGTCACCCCAGCGGGGTCCTATGGTCGATAGTGAGGCCCCCAGAGCCAGCCACGCTGTGTCACGGACTCACAGATGGTGCCCACGCGTGGCCCCGTGTGGTCCGGGGGGGGGGGGCCCTTCCAGTGCGACAGCCCTTCGCGGGGGGCCCCTCTCCCGGGGTCAGGCCCGTCCACCTCCTGCAGCCGCACCTCTCTGAGCCTCAGCACGTCTGTCTCTGCCATGGGCCCCCCCCAGGGAGTCCCCTCGCTCTGGGCCCCCCGGGACCTCCACCCCCGAAGGGGACGATGCCCCCCCTCACCCCCCGCCCTGTTCTCTCGCCCGGAGCGACTCTCCCCCAGCGTAACACAGGAGGTTTATTGAGGGTTGAACCCAGCACAGGAAACTCTCAGACCTCAGGCCTGGCCTCCCTCAGCCCAGCACATCCCAGTCCCCCTGCAGCCGGGGGGGCTCTGCCTGCTCCCCCCCTCCAGCCCAGAGCCCCCCTGCTCCCAGCTGGGCCTCCGATACCCCCGGCCCCAGGCCCCCGCTGTCCATTGTCTCCTTGTCATGGAGTGTGGGGGAGTCCGGCCCTGCACCCCCGGCTCCCTGCGATTCACCAGGACTCTCAGCCAGCCAGGAAAGCAGAAGGTTTATTTAGACACCAGGAACACAGGCCAGGACAGGTCTTGCAGGCACAGATAACCAGATCCCCCCGGTTAGGTCCATCTTGGGGGGGGCCTCCCAGCCCCCCCCCCCCCCCCGGGGATCAGAGCCCTTGCTCCCTTGTTTCCCCAGCCAACAACAGTCTGCCCAGCCCCCTCCGGCCCCTCCTCTCTCCTCCGTTTCCCGGGCCAGGAGGTCACCTGACCCCTTTGTCTCCTACACCTTTAGCCAGCACCTTTGCAGGGAGGGGCCCGGCCATCAGTTGCTAGGCGACAGGGTGTCAGGCATTTGTGCTGCTGGAACTTAGGATCTGTACCAGCCCCCAGCAAGACCAGTCCCACTGCGTCACACCCCTCTCCAGGGACACAGGGCCGTGAACAGGCAGGCCTGGGTCTCCTCTCAGCCCCCCTCTGGCCCCTCTGGCTGGAGCCGGCTGGTCAGGTCACCGGGGTCCTCTCCCCGCAGCCCATTGTCCCCCACTGGCCAGAACCAGCTGCGACTCCTGAGCTGGGTCTCCGGGTCCCCAGGCCCCAATCGCTGGGGTCTCCATCCTCCAGGCCATCGGCCGGGGTCCCGAGTCCCTCTCCGGTCCTGTGTCCCAACAAACTCCCTCTCCCCTCCCCTCGTTAAACCAGTGACACCCAGGGACACTGAGTCCCACCCCCTGCATGCAACCCCTGGGAAACACAGAACCCCCCCCACTCCGTCACAGGCTGCTCCCCTCTAGCATCCTAGCGGCAGGTGAGCAAACCCCCCCCCCCCCCCGGGCCGGATGGGAGCCAGGGGAACGGCCCCCTAGCGCCTGCTCTCCCCCCCCCAGGCCCCCCCGAGTCGATGCGGGAGCACGTGGTGGCGGCGTCCAAGGCCATGAAAATGGGCGACTGGCGAACCTGCCACCGCTTCATCATCAACGAGAAGATGAACGGGAAGGTCTGGGACCTGTTCCCCGAGGCCGACAAAGTGCGAACCATGCTGGTCCGGTGCGTGGGGGCGGGGAGAGCGGGGGCTGGTCCGGTGCGTGGGGGCGGGGAGAGCGGGGGCGGGGGGGCTGGTCTGGTGCGTGGGGGCGGGGAGAGCGGGGGCGGGGGGGCTGGTCTGGTGCGTGGGGGCGGGGAGAGCGGGGGCGGGGGGGCTGGTCTGGTGCGTGGGGGGGGGGAGAGCGGGGGCTGGTCCGGTGCGTGGGGGCGGGGAGAGCGGGGGCTGGTCGGGTGCGTGGGGGCGGGGAGAGCGGGGGCTGGTCTGGTGCGTGGGGGCGGGGAGAGCGGGGGCTGGTCTGGTGCGTGGGGGCGGGGAGAGCGGGGGCTGGTCCGGTGTGTGGGGGCGGGGGGGCTGGTCCGGTGCGTGGGGGCGGGGAGAGCGGGGGCTGGTCCGGGGCGGGGGGGCGGGTCCGGTGCGTGGGGGAGGGTATGGTGCGGGCGGGCGGGGAGAGCGGGGGCTGGTCCGGTGCGTGGGGGCGGGGAGAGTGGGGGCTGGTCCGGTGCGGGGGGGCGGGGAGAGCGGGGGTGCGGGGGCTGGTCCGGGGCGGGGAGAGCGGGAGCGGGGGGGCTGGTCCGGTGCGTGGGGGCGGGGAGAGCGGGGGCTGGTGCGGGGGGGCGGGCTGGTCCGGGGCGGGGAGAGCGGGGGCAGGGGGGCTGGTCCGGTGCGTGGGGCCGTGGAGAGCGGGGGCGGGGGGGCTGGTCTGGTGCGTGGGGGCGGGGAGAGCGGGGGCGGGGGGACTGGTCTGGTGCGTGGGGCCAGGGCTGGGCGGGGAGAGCGGGGGTGGGGGGGCTGGTCCGGTGTGTGGGGCGGGGGGGTTTGGGGGTGGCACAGGGGGTGGGAGTGGGGGGGCTGGTTGGGACCATGTGCGGAGAGCGGGAGCTGTGGGGCGAAACGGGCTGGGGAGCAGGGGTGGGGGTTTGGGGGCTACAGGTGGGGGCTCTGGGGTGGCACAGGGGATGGGAGTGGGGGGGCTGGTTGGTCCCATGCAGGGAGAGTGGGAGCTGGGGGGCTGGGGAGCAGGGGTGGGGGTTTGGGGGCTATAGGTGGGGGTTGGGAGCTGGGGGGCTGGGGAGCAGGGGTGGGGGGTTGGGGGCTATAGGTGGGGGGGTGGGAGCGGGGGGGCTGGTTGGTCCCATGCAGGGAGAGCAGGGGCTGGGGGGCAGGGGTGGGGGTTTGGGGGCTACAGGTGGGGGTGGGGTGGCTGGTTGGTCCCATGCAGGGAGAGCGGGCGCTGGGGGGCAGGGGTGGGAGTTTGGGGGCTACGGGGGGGTGTGGGGGCTCGTTGGTCCCATGCAGGGAGAGCAGGGGCTGGGGGGCAGGGGTGGGGGTTTGGGGGCTACGGGGGGGTCTGGTTGGTCCCATGCAGGGAGAGCGGGGGCTGGGGGGCTGGGGAGCAGGGGTGGGGGTTTGGGGGCTACGGGTGGGGGTGGGGTGGCTGGTTGGTCCCATGCAGGGAGAGCGGGAGCTGGGGGGCAGGGGTGGGGGTTTGGGGGCTACAGGTGGGGGTGGTTGGTCCCATGCAGGGAGAGCGGGAGCTGGGGGGCAGGGGTGGGGGTTTGGGGGCTACGGGTGGGGGTGGGGGCTGGTTGGTCCCATGCAGGGAGAGCGGGAGCTGGGGGGTGGGGAGCAGGGGTGGGGGTTTGGGGGCTACAGGTGGGGGTGGGGGGCTGGTTGGTCCCATGCAGGGAGGGGGAAGGGTCCCATACCCAGCGATGGGATTTCCCACTGTGGGCGGTGCCCTGAGCTCAGCAGGGGGCGGAGCCTGCGGTGACCACGCCCTCTTTGCTGCCCCCTGCAGGAAAATCCAGGAGGAGTCGCTGCGCACCTACCTCTTCACCTACAGCAGCGTCTATGACTCCATCAGGTAGGGCGGGGCCTGGGGCAGGGGCGGGGCCTGGGCGCTGGGGGCGGGGCCTGTTGCTAAGCCCCTCCTCTCTGCCCCCCAGCATGGAGATCCTGTCGGACATGTTCCAGCTGGACCTGCCCACGGTGCACAGCATCATCAGCAAGATGATCATCAACGAGGAGCTCATGGTGAGGGGGGGCCCCGGCCCCACGCTGACCCCCGGCCCCGCAGGCAGACGGTGGTGATGCACCGCCCGGGCCGGGCTGGGGGGGGACGCAGGGCACTTGGGGGGCTGAGGGGGTAGCGGGGGGGGCCCCCAGCCCCACGCTGACCCCCGGCCCCGCAGGCAGACGGTGGTGATGCACCGCCCGGGCCGGGCTGGGGGGGGACGCAGGGCACTTGGGGGGCTGGGGGGGTAGCGGGGGGGTCTCCCGGCCCCACGCTGACCCCCGGCCCCGCAGGCAGATGGTGGTGATGCACCGCCCGGGCCGGGCTGGGGGGGGACGCAGGGCACTTGGGGGGCTGAGGGGGTAGCGGGGGGGTCTCCCGGCCCCACGCTGACCCCCGGCCCCGCAGGCAGACGGTGGTGATGCACCGCCCGGGCCGGGCTGGGCGGGGACGCAGGGCACTGGGGGGTAGCTGGGGGGCCCCGGCCCCACGCTGACCCCCGGCCCCGCAGGCAGATGGTGGTGATGCACCGCCCGGGCCGGGCTGGGGGGGGACGCAGGGCACTTGGGGGGCTGAGGGGGTAGCGGGGGGGTCTCCCGGCCCCACGCTGACCCCCGGCCCCGCAGGCAGACGGTGGTGATGCACCGCCCGGGCCGGGCTGGGCGGGGACGCAGGGCACTGGGGGGTAGCTGGGGGGCCCCGGCCCCACGCTGACCCCCGGCCCCGCAGGCAGATGGTGGTGATGCACCGCCCGGGCCGGGCTGGGGGGGGACGCAGGGCACTTGGGGGGCTGAGGGGGTAGCGGGGGGGTCTCCCGGCCCCACGCTGACCCCCGGCCCCGCAGGCAGATGGTGGTGATGCACCGCCCGGGCCGGGCTGGGGGGGGACGCAGGGCACTTGGGGGGCTGAGGGGGTAGCGGGGGGGTCTCCCGGCCCCACGCTGACCCCCGGCCCCGCAGGCAGACGGTGGTGATGCACCGCCCGGGCCGGGCTGGGGGGGGACGCAGGGCACTAGGGGGGCTGGGGGGTAGCTGGGGGCCCCCAGCCCCATGCTGACCCCCGGCCCCGCAGGCAGATGGTGGTGATGCACCGCCCGGGCCGGGCTGGGGGGGGACGCAGGGCACTTGGGGGGCTGAGGGGGTAGCGGGGGGGGTCTCCCGGCCCCACGCTGACCCCCGGCCCCGCAGGCAGATGGTGGTGATGCACCGCCCGGGCCGGGCTGGGGGGGGACGCAGGGTACTTGGGGGGCTGGGGGGTAGCTGGGGGCCCCCAGCCCCATGCTGATCCCCGGCCCCGCAGGCAGATGGTGGTGATGCACCGCCCGGGCCGGGCTGGGGGGGGACGCAGGGCACTTGGGGGGTAGCTGGGGGGCCCGGCCCCACGCTGACCCCCGGCCCCGCAGGCAGATGGTGGTGATGCACCGCCCGGGCCGGGCTGGGGGGGGATGCAGGGCACTTGGGGGGTAGCTGGGGGGTAGCTGGGGGGGGCCCAGGCCCCACGCTGACCCCCGGCCCCGCAGGCCTCGCTGGACCAGCCCACGCAGACGGTGGTGATGCACCGCACGGAGCCGACCGCCCTGCAGAACATGGCCCTGCAGCTGGCCGAGAAACTGGGGAACCTGGTGGAGAACAACGAGCGCGTCTTCGACCACAAGCAGGGCAGCTACGGCGGGTACTTCCGGGGTGAGTGTCTGCCCCACGGCCTGCCCCACGGCCTGCCCCACACTCCCCCAGCGCGGGTACTCCCGGGGTGAGGGTCTGCCCCACGGCCTGCCCCAAACCCTCCCTGACACCCCCCTCTTCCCAGCGCGGGTACTTCCGGGGTGAGTGTCTGCCCCACGGCCTGCCCCACACTCCCCCAGCGCGGGTACTCCCGGGGTGAGTGTCTGCCCCACGGCCTGCCCCACACTCCCCCAGCTCGGGTACTCCCGGGGTGAGGGTCTGCCCCACGGCCTGCCCCACAGCCTGCCCCACACTCCCCCAGCGCGGGTACTCCCGGGGTGAGTGTCTGCCCCACGGCCTGCCCCACACTCCCCCAGCTCGGGTACTCCCGGGGTCAGTGTCTGCCCCACGGCCTGCCCCACACTCCCCCAGCACGGGTACTCTCGGGGTGACTGTCTGCCCCACGGCCTGTCCCACACTCCCCCAGCTCAGGTACTCTCGGGGTGAGTGTCTGCCCCACGGCCTGCCCCACACTCTCCCAGCGCAGGTGCTCCCGGGGTGAGTGTCTGCCCCACAGCCTGCCCCACATCCCCCCTCCCTTACACACCGACACACCCCCAGGGCACCTATGCCGGGTACTTGCGGGTGACTGCCCCCCATAGCCTGCCCCACATCCCCCCTCCCTTACACACCGACACACCCCCAGGGCACCTATGCCGGGTACTTGCGGGTGACTGCCCCCCATAGCCTGCCCCACACCCCCTCTCCCTTGCACACCGACACCCCCCCAGGCCCCGGGCTGCATGCCAGCTCCCCATGGCCTGGCTGCTGTAACCCCCCTCTCCCCCAGACCAGAAGGACGGCTACCGCAAGAGCGAGGGCGGTTACATGCGCCGGGGCGGCTACCGCCAGCAGGAGCGACAGGCCAACTACTGAGCACCCGGACGCCTGGGTCCTCGCCGGGGGGGAGGGGCGGCCTGCACTGTATTGGACCTGGAATAAACAGTGTGAGCAGGAGACGCGGCCTGGAGTTCCTGGGGGGGCTGGACCCAGAGGGTGGGAAGCCGCCGCCAGCAGCCCCACAGGATTGGCCCAGCCGGGCGCCGCCCCCCTTCACCCTCCCACGCTGCCGGGGGGGCTGGGGGTTAATGAGTGACTGCCCTGGGGGTCGCGGGGCAGGATGTCACTCCGCTGGCTCTGCCCCACGGCGGGCGACCTTCGCTCCCGGCTCGGCCAGACAGCGGGCGCCATGCTGGGGCGCGGGGGGCGCTGGCTGCAGCGGGCAGGGGGGGTGGCCTCAGCCCCCCTCCAACCGGCCCCCCAGGGGGCCCAGCTGCGCTTCGACGGCGACGTTCTCCGGCTCAAGAGCGGCTGGGAGCTGGCGCGGGGGCTGCTGGTGTTCAGGCTCTGCGGCCTGCCGGGGCTGGTGCGCCGGGCCCCCGCGGTGAGACCCTGCGCCCCGTGGGACCCTGCCCCACGGCCGGACCCTGCCCCCCGTGGGGCCCTGCTTCCCTGCCCCACGGCCGGACCCTGCGCCCCGTGGGGCCCTGCTTCCCTGCCCCGCGGCCGGACCCTGCTTCCCTGCCCCACGGCCGGACCCTGCCCCGCGTGGGGCCCTGCTTCCCTGCCCCACGGCCGGACCCTGCCCCGCGCGGGGCCCCCGCGGCCAGACCCTGCCTCGCGGCCGGACCCTGCCCCCCGTGGGGCCCTGCTTCCCTGCCCCACGGCCCCGCGCGGGGCCCTGCCCCACGCGGGGCCCTGCTTCCCTGCCCCGCGGCCAGACCCTGCCCCGCGTGGGGCCCTGCTTCCCTGCCCCACGGCCGGACCCTGCGCCCCGTGGGGCCCTGCTTCCCTGCACCGCGGCCGGACCCTGCCCCACGCGGGGCCCTGCTTCCCTGCCCCGTGGCCGGACCCTGCGCCCCGTGGGGCCCTGCCCCACGGCCAGACCCTGCCCCCTGTGGGGCTCTGCTTCCCTGCCCCGCAGCCAGACCCTGCCCCACGCGGGGCCCTGCCTCCCTGCCCCACGGCCGGACCCTGCCCCGCGCGGGGCCCTGCCCCACGGCCAGACCCTGCCCCGCGTGGGGCCCTGCCTCCCTGCCCCACGGCCGGACCCTGCCCCGCGCGGGGCCCTGCCCCACGGCCAGACCCTGCCCCACGCGGGGCCCTGCCTCCCTACCCACGGCCGGACCCTGCCCCGCGTGGGGCCCTGCCCCACGGCCAGACCCTGCCCCGCGTGGGGCCCTGCTTCCCTGCCCCACGGCCGGACCCTGCTTCCCTGCCCCACACGGGGCCCCACAGCCAGACTCTGCCCCATGCGGCTGGGAGCTGGCGCGGGGGCTGCTGGTGTTCAGGCTCTGCGGCCTGCCGGGCTGGTGCGCCGGGGCCCCGCGGTGAGACCCTGCGCCCCTTGGGGCCCTGCTTCCCTGCCCCACGGCCAGACCCTGCCCCCCGTGGGGCCCCCACTTCCCTGCCCCGCGGCCGGACCCTGCCCCGCGCGGGGCCCCCACTTTCCTGGGGCGGGGCCCCGCGGCCAGACCCTGCCCCGCGCGGGGCCCCCACGGCCAGACCCTGCCCCCCTGCCCCACTGCCAGACCCTGCCCCGTGCGGGGCCCTGCTTCCCTGGCCTGGGCCCCCACGGTGAGACCCTGCTCCCCGCTGAACCTGGGCCTGGCCACCATGCTGAGGCTGCACCCCCACGAGAACCCTGCTGCCCCACACCGCCCCCTTGTGTGTCCCTGCTGCACCAGGCTCCCCAGTGGGGCGTGTGCCGGGGGCTGTCGATGGGGGTGGCTGACGCCCGTCTCCTCCCCAGCTGCTCTCCGTGTCCCGGTGGCTGCTGGGGCGCCGGCTCTGGGGGTCCCTGCTGCGCGCCTCTTTCTACGGACAGTTCGTGGCCGGGCAGACGCCCCCCGAGGTGGGGGTCACAGTGCAGCACCTCCGCGCCCTGGGGCTGCGCCCCCTCCTGGCCGTGCCCATCGAGGAGGATGTGGGGCAGGACAAGGAAGGGTAGGGGGGGCCATGGGATTATGGGGGGGGCATCATGGGAATCCAAGGGGGCTAGTTATGGGGAGTCCCAGAGGATGGGGTCGGGAGGGGGCAGTGGGGATGGTCCCGGAGGGCGGGTTCCACGTTCGAAAGGGCCCAGCTCTCGCCCCACAGGGAGGCTGGTACGAGGGGAACCGGGGGGCTGGGGGGTCCGTGCCAGGGCCCAGCTCTCTCTCCCCACAGGGAGGGCTGGTACGAGGGGAACCGGGGGGCGGGGGGGTCCGTGCCGGGGCCCAGCTCTCGCGCCCCGCCGGGTGGGCTGGTTCGAGGGGAACCGGGGGGCTGGTGGGTCCGTGCCGGGGCCCAGCTCTCTCTCCCCGCAGGGAGGGCTGGTCTGAGGGGAACTGGGGGGCTGGGGGGTCCGTGCCGGGGCCCAGCTCTCTCTCCCCGCAGGGAGGGCTGGTTCGAGGGGAACTGGGGGGCTGGGGGGTCCGTGCCAGGGACCAGCTCTCTCCCCCCACAGGGAGGGCTGGTTCGAGGGGAACCGGGGGGCTGGGGGGTCCGTGCCAGGGACCAGCTCTCTCCCCCCACAGGGAGGCTGGTTCGAGGGGAACCGGGGGGCTGGGGGGTCCGTGCCAGGGCCCAGCTCTCTCTCCCCGCAGGGAGGGCTGGTCTGAGGGGAACTGGGGGGCTGGGGGGTCCGTGCCGGGGCCCAGCTCTCTCTCCCCGCAGGGAGGGCTGGTGCGAGGGGAACCGGGGGGCTGGGGGGTCCGTGCCCGGGCCCAGCTCTCTCTCCCCGCAGGGAGGGCTGGTCTGAGGGGACCAGGGAGGCTGGGGGGTCCGTGCCGGGGCCCAGCTCTCTCTCCCCGCAGGGAGGGCTGGTTCGAGGGGAACCGGGGGGCTGGGGGGTCCGTGCCAGGGCCCAGCTCTCTCTCCCCGCAGGGAGGCTGGTACGAGGGGAACCGGGGGGCTGGGGGGTCCGTGCCAGGGCCCAGCTCTCTCTCCCCGCAGGGAGGGCTGGTTCGAGGGGAACCGGGGGGCGGGGGGGTCCGTGCCGGGGCCCAGCTCTCTCTCCCCGCAGGGAGGCTGGTACGAGGGGAACCGGGGGGCTGGGGGGTCCGTGCCAGGGCCCAGCTCTCTCTCCCCGCAGGGAGGGCTGGTACGAGGGGAACCGGGGGGCCATGCTAGGCTGTGTGGGGCTCTCGGCCCAGGGGGGACCCCAGCCCATGATGCAGCTGAAGGTGACGGCCCTGATGAGCGCCCGGCTCTGTGTGAGTACGGGGGTGGGGTGGGGGGAGCTGCTGACGCCCCCTTTTGTCTGCTCCGTGCCTATGGGGACCTGAGGGGCTGGGGCCCGGCTGCCTGGGTCCCCGCACTGCTGCCCATGCCAAACTGTGCCGGCTGGCTGGGGGCGCGGGGGGGACGGAGAGCCAGCTGAGGCATGCAAGTGTGACCCACCAAATAGGGGGAGGGAGGGGACGGGGCGCAGGGGAGGAAGTGGCGGGTGGGGGGCTGAGGGGTGGCAGGAGGGGGACGGGGCGCAGGGGAGGAGGTGGGGGGCGGGGGGGTGGCCGGAGAGCGACGGGGCGCAGGGGAGGAGGTGGGGGGCAGTGGGGTGGCAGGAGGGGGACGGGGCGCAGGGGAGGAGGTGGCGGGGTGGGGGGCAGTGGGGTGGCTGGCGGGTGATGGGGCGCAGGGGAGGAGGTGGTGCGGTGGGGGCCGGGGCGCAGGGGAGGAGGTGTTGGGGTGGGGGGCTGAGGGGTGGCAGGAGGGGGACGGGGCGCAGGGGAGGAGGTGTTGGGGTGGGGGGCTGAGGGGTGGCAGGAGGGGGACGGGGCGCAGGGGAGGAGGTGGTGGGGTGGGGGACGGGGCGCAGGGGAGGAGGTGTTGGGGTGGGGGGCAGTGGGGTGGCAGGAAGGGGACGGGGCCCAGGGGAGGAGGTTGCGGGGTGGGGGGCAGTGGGGTGGCAGGAGGGGGACGGGGCGCAGGGGAGGAGGTGGGGGGCAGTGGGGTGGCAGGAAGGGGACGGGGCGCAGGGGAGGAGGTGGCGGGTGGGGGCGTCCCCGGCAGCCCCCTGACTCCCCCCATGCTGTCCCCCCCCCCCCCAGAGGACGGTGTCGCTGCGGCTGGGGGAGCCGGGGGGGCCGTCGGAGCTGAGCCTGGACAGAGTCATGGCAGTGATGGGTGGAGAGGTCAGTGCTGTCCCCGCCCCCCAGTCCTGCCCCTCGGGCAGCCCCATCACCGAGACACGGGGGGGGGGGGCTGGCTCGGCCAGGCCCTGGGTGTGACGCCAGGGCCCTGCCCCCACCCACCCTTTGGCCCCGGCCAGGCTCTCTCCCAATGGAAGGTCTTGGGGCCAGCCTGGACCATGCAGCATCTGCCAGTCCCAGACCCTGCTGTGGGGCCCAGCCCCCCTGAGCCCTGCCCCGCCCCCGGGTTTACCCTGTGCAGACGCGGGTGCGGATTCCTGAGACCTGGACCAACCCTGCCCCTAACTGCCCCCAGGAGGCGAACTTCTCCGGCCTGAGCCCAGCTGAGAACCGGCACCTACAGGCCTCCCTGCTGCGGCTGGACACGGTCACCCAGGTCAGAGCTGGGGCCACATACAGGAGCTTGGGGGGGGGGTCTCACCATGTCTCCCCCCAGCGGGCAGCAGGAGTGCGGATGTTGGGGGTGCTGGGGCTCTGTGTCTCCCCCAGTGGGCGCTGGAGCCGGGTGTTGGGGGTTCCAGGGGGGTCTGACTGTGTCTCCCCCCAGCGGGGGGTGGGGGTGGGGGTGCAGGTGTCAGGGGTAGAATCCTAGAATCTCAGGGTTGGAAGGGGCCTCAGGAGGTATCTAGTCCAACCCCCTGCTCAAAGCAGGACCAAACCCAACTAAATCATCCCAGCCAGGGCTTTGTCAAGCCTGACCTTAAAAACCTCTAAGGAAGGAGATTCCACCACCTCCCTAGGTAACCCATTCCAGTGCTTCACCACCCTCCTAGGGAAATAGTGTTTCCTAATATCCAACCTAGACCTCCCCCTCTGCAACTTGAGACCATTACTCCTTGTTCTGTCATCTTCTACCACTGAGAACAGTCTAGATCCATCCTCTTTGGAACCCCCCTTCAGGTAGTTGAAAGCAGCTATCAAATCCCCCCTCATTCTTCTCTTCTGCAGGCTAAACAATCCCAGTTCCCTCAGCCTCTCCTCATAAGTCACATGCTCCAGCCCCCTCATCATTTTTGTTGCCCTCCGCTGGACTCTCTCCAATTTATCCACATCCTTCTTGTAGTGTGGGGCCCAAAACTGGACACAGTCTCCAGATGGGGCCTCACCAATGTCGAATAGAGGGGAATGATCACGTCCCTCGATCTGCTGGAAATGCCCCTATTTATACAGCCCAAAATGCCGTTAGCCTTCTTGGCAACAAGGGCACCTGCTGACTCATATCCAGCTTCTCGTCCACCGTAACCCCTAGGTCCTTTTCTGCAGAACTGCTGCCCAGCCATTCAGTCCCTAGTCTGTAGCAGTGCATGGGATTCTTCCGTCCTAAGTGCAGGACTCTGCACTTGTCCTTGTTGAACCTCATCAGGTTTCTTTTGGCCCAATCCTCTAATTTGTCTAGGTCCCTCTGTATCCTATCCCTACCCTCCAGCGTATCAACCACTCCTCCCAGTTTAGTGTCATCTGCAGACTTGCTAAGGGTGCAGTCCACACCATCCTCCAGATCGTTAATGAAGATATTGAATAAAACCGGCCCCAGGACCGACCCTTGGGGCACTCCACTTGATACCGGCTGCCAACTAGACATGGAACCATTGATCACTACCCGTTGAGCCCGACCATCTAGCCAGCTTTCTATCCACCTTACCGTCCATTCATCCAGCCCATACTTCTTTAACTTGCCGGCAAGATACTGTGGGAGACCATATCAAAAGCTTTGCTAAAGTCCAGAAATAGCACATCCACTGCTTTTCCCTCATCCACAGAGCCGGTTATCTCCTCATAGAAGGCAATTAGGTTACTCAGGCATGACTTGCCCTTGGTGAATCCATGCTGACTGTTCCTGATCACTTTCCTCTCCTCTAAGTGCTTCAGAATTGATTCCTTGAGGACCTTGTAGCGGGGTGGTTACCTGCTCCTGCCCTTCGGGGCTTAGAACAGCCCAGGAGAGGGCTGGGGCTGGGGCAAGAAGGGCTTAAAAGCTGCAGCTCTAAAAGCTGGGCTGATTGGGGAAGCGGCCCCAGCTGGCCTGCATAAAAAGCCCAGGGAAGCCAGGAGCAAACAGTCTCTCTCTGTGGTCAGAGGGAGAAGGGCCTGGCTGCTGGGGAGTGCACCTGGGTGCCCAAGGTGGAGCAGGGCTGGGGCGCTCTGGCCTGGAAACCCCCCAGGCTGCAGGCCTAGGGTAAGGTCAGCTGGGTACTGGGTTGCAGGGGGCAGCCCATGGGTAGCTAGAGGCAGCAGGTCCAAACCCCTTTGCCGGTGATGAGTGGCTGATGCTGCAGCCTGCCCCAGGGAACGGGGGCGAGAGGAGACTGGGCAGTAGCCAAGACTGAGGCAAAGTGGGGATACCCAGGGAGGGGAGACCCAGACTGGTGGGGTATTCCAGGGGGCAGCACCCCAGTTAAAAGGGCACCGGGGTCCAGGGAGGGACGCGGGGGCCAAGAGGACAGGCGGATCACCGGCCTGCAGAGGGCGCTCCTGGCTGGCACTGAGCTAATTCCTGAGAACAGACCAGCAGGAGGCGCCGCCGCAGGGGTGAGTCTGCATGTTCTACAGACCTGCTCCATGATTTTTCCAGGGGCTGAGGTGAGGCTGACTGGCCTGTAGTTCCCCGCATCCTCCTCCTTCCCTTTTTTAAAGATGGGCACTACAGTAGCCTTTTTCCAGTCATCCGGGACCTCCCCCGATCGCCATGAGTTTTCAAAGATAATGGCCAATGGCTCTGCAATCTCATCGGCCAACTCCTTTAGCACCCTCGGATGCAGCAAATCCGGCCCCATGGACTTGTGCTTGTTCAGTTTTTCTAAATAGTCACAAACCACTTCTTTCTCCACAGAGGGCTGGTCACCTCCTCCCCATGCTGTGCTGCCCGGTGCAGCTGTCTGGGAGCTGACCTTGTCTGTGAAGACAGAGGCAAAAAAAGCATTGAGTACACTAGCTTTCTCCACATCCTCTGTCACTAGGTTGCCTCCCTCATTCAGCAAGGGGCCCACACTTTCCTTGACTTTCTTCTTGTTGCTAACATACCTGAAGAAATCCTTCTTGTTACTCCTAACATCTCCGGCTAGCTGCAACTCCAAGTGTGCTTTGGCCTTCCTGATTTCACTCCTGCAGCCTGAGCAATATTTTTATACTCCTCCCTGGTCATTTGTCCAGTCTTCCACTTCGTGTAAGCTTCTTTTTTGCATTTAAGATCAGCAAGGATTTCACTGTTAAGCCAAGCTGGTTGCCTGCCATATTTACTATTCTTCCTACACATCCGGATGGTTTTTTCCTGCAGCCTCAATAAGGATTCTTTAAAATACAGCCAGCTCTCCTGGACTCCTTTCCCCCTCATGTTATTCTCCCAGGGGATCCTGCCCATCAGCTCCCTGAGGCAGTCAGTCTGCTTTTCTGAAATCCAGGGTCTCTGTTCTGCTGCTCTTCTTTCTTCCTTGTGTCAGGATCCTGAACTCGACCATCTCATGGTCACTGCCCCCAGGTTCCCATCCACTTTTGCTTCCCCTACTAACTCTTCCCTGTTTGTGAGCAGCAGGTCAAGAAGAGCTCTGCCCCTAGTTGGTTCCTCCAGCACTTGCACCAGGAAATTGTCCCCTACACTTTCCAAAACCTTCCTGGATTGTCTGTGCACTGCTGTATTGCCCTCCCAGCAGATATCGGGGTGATTAAAGTCTCCCATGAGAACCAGGGCCTGTGATCTAGTAACTTCTGCTAGTTGCCAGAAGAAAGACTCGTCCACCTCATCCCCCTGGTCTGGTGGTCTGTAGCAGACTCCCACCACGACATCACCCTTGTTGCTCACACTTCTAAACTTAACCCAGAGACTCTCAGGTTTTTCTGCAGTTTCACACCGGAGCTCTGAGCAGGAGAATCGATATCGATATCATCGTCAGACTCCTCACTGTCACTTTGGAGCTGAAGGAATAGCTTGACTGCCAAACGTGTTGTGCTGGAGACACTCATCAGCACAGTCCTCAGCAGCTTGGGCTCCATTTGCCACAGAAATCGCGATTCACACAGAAGAGAGTAAAACAGAAAAACACTCACAATGGCGCCAAACGTTGCCGGAAAGACAGAATGCTGGGATGTGAAGCGATGCACCACGGGGCGTTGGCACAGAAAGCGGAATGACCCGCACACTTCCTTCCCCTTCCCACAATACTCAGCGCCAAAACGGGACGAGGTGCTCTGTGGGATAGCTGCCCACAATGCACCTCTCAATACAGCGCTGGAAAGTGCTGCAAGTGTGGCCACACTGCAGCGCTGGTAGCTGTCAGTGTGGCCACACTCCAGCGCTGGCCCTACACAGCTGCATGACCAGCGCTGTAACTCCCAGCGCTGCAACTTTCAAGTGTAGCCAAGCCCTTACATACAATGCAGCTCCCCCACCTTTTCTGCCCTGCCTGTCCTTCCTGAACAGTTTAGATCCATCCATGACAGTGCTCCAGCCATGTGAGTTATCCCACCAAGTCTCTGTTGTTCCAATCACGTCATAGTTCCTTGGCTGTGTCAGGACTTCCAGTTCTCCCGGCTTGTTCCCCAGGCTTCTTGCATTTGTGTCTAGGCACTGAAGGTAACTCGCTGATTGTCCTGCTTTCTCGGTCTGAGACAGGAGTCCTCCCCTCTTGCAGTCTCCTGCTTGTGCTTCCTCCCGGGATCCTACTTCCCCACTTACCTCAGGGCTTTGGTCTCCTTCCCCCGGTGAAACTAGTTTAAAACTCCCCTCACTAGGCCAGCCAGCCTGCTTGGGAAGCTGCTCCTCCCTCTCTTCGTTAGGTGGAGCCCGTCTCTGCCTAGCACTTCTCCTCCTACTGGGGCTCTGTCTCTCCCCCCAGCGGGCGGTAGAGGCAGGGGTGCGGGTGCCGGGGCTCTGACTGTCTCTCCCCCCAGCGGGCGGTAGAGGCAGGGGTGCAGGTGCCGGGGCTCTGACTGTCTCTCCCCCTACTGGGCGGTGGAGGCGGGGGTGCCGGGGCTCTGACTGTCTCTCCCCCCAGCAGGCGGTGGAGCGGGTGCCGGGGCTCTGACTGTCTCTCCCCCCAGCGGGCGGTGGAGGCGGGGGTGTGGGTGCCGGGGCTCTGACTCTCTCTCCCCCCAGCGGGCGGTGGAGGCGGGGGTGCGGGTGCCGGGGCTCTGACTGTCTCCCCCCAGCGGGCGGTGGAGGCGGGGGTGCCGGGGCTCCGACTGTGTCTCCCCCAGCGGGCGGTGGAGGCGGGGGTGCGGGTGCCGGGGCTC
Organism: Mauremys mutica; assembly: GCF_020497125.1. Taxonomy (NCBI): domain Eukaryota; kingdom Metazoa; phylum Chordata; order Testudines; family Geoemydidae; genus Mauremys; species Mauremys mutica. The sequence continues at coordinate 157,790,876 of NC_059075.1, forward strand.
TGACTGTGTCTCCCCCAGCGGGCGGTGGAGCGGGTGCCGGGGCTCTGACTGTGTCTCCCCCAGCGGGCGGTGGTGGGGGGGTGCGGGTGCCGGGGCTCTGACTGTGTCTCCCCCAGCGGGCGGTGGAGGCGGGGTGCGGGTGCCGGGGCTCTGACTGTGTCTCCCCCAGCGGGCGGTGGAGGCGGGGGTGCGGGTGCCGGGGCTCTGACTGTGTCTCCCCCAGCGGGCGGTGGAGGCGGGGTGCGGGTGCCGGGGCTCTGACTGTGTCTCCCCCAGCGGGCGGTGGAGGCGGGGGTGCGGGTGCCGGGGCTCTGACTGTCTCTCCCCCCAGCGGGCGGTGGAGGCGGGGGTGCCGGGGCTCTGACTGTCTCTCCCCCCAGCGGGCGGTGGAGGCGGGGGTGCGGGTGCCGGGGCTCTGACTGTCTCTCCCCCCAGCGGGCGGTGGAGGCGGGGGTGCGGGTGCCGGGGCTCTGACTGTCTCTCCCCCCAGCGGGCGGTGGAGGCGGGGGTGCGGGTTCCGGGGCTCTGACTGTCTCTCCCCCCAGCGGGCGGTGGAGGCGGGGGGTGCGGGTGCCGGGGCTCTGTCTCTCCCCCCAGCGGGCGGTGGAGGCAGGGGTGCGGGTGCCGGGGCTCTGACTGTCTCTCCCCCAGCGGGCGGTGGAGGCGGGGGTGCGGGTGCCGGGGCTCTGACTGTCTCTCCCCCCAGCGGGCGGTGGAGGCGGGGGTGCCGGGGCTCTGACTGTCTCTCCCCCCAGCGGGCGGTGGAGGCGGGGGTGCGGGTGCCGGGGCTCTGACTGTCTCTCCCCCCAGCGGGCGGTGGAGGCGGGGGTGCGGGTGCCGGGGCTCTGACTGTCTCTCCCCCCAGCGGGCGGTGGAGGCGGGGTGCGGGTTCCGGGGCTCTGACTGTCTCTCCCCCCAGCGGGCGGTGGAGGCGGGGGGTGCGGGTGCCGGGGCTCTGTCTCTCCCCCCAGCGGGCGGTGGAGGCAGGGGTGCGGGTGCCGGGGCTCTGACTGTCTCTCCCCCAGCGGGCGGTGGAGGCGGGGGTGCGGGTGCCGGGGCTCTGACTGTGTCTCCCCCCAGCGGGCGGTGGAGGCGGGGGTGCGGGTGCCGGGGCTCTGTCTCTCCCCCAGCGGGCGGTGGAGGCGGGGGGTGCGGGTGCCAGGGCTCTGACTGTCTCTCCCCCCAGCGGGCGGTGGAGGCGGGTGCCGGGGCTCTGACTGTCTCTCCCCCCAGCGGGCGGTGGAGGCGGGGGTGCGGGTGCCGGGGCTCTGACTGTCTCTCCCCCCAGCGGGCGGTGGAGGCGGGTCCGGGGCTCTGACTGTCTCTCCCCCCAGCGGGCGGTGGAGGCGGGAGTGCGGGTGCCGGGGCTCTGACTGTCTCTCCCCACAGCGGGCGGGGGTGCGGGTGCCGGGGCTCTGACTGTCTCTCCCCCCAGCGGGCGGTGGAGGCGGGTGCCGGGGCTCTGACTGTCTCTCCCCCCAGCGGGCGGTGGAGGCGGGGGTGCGGGTGCTGGTGGACGCCGAGTACACCTACGTGAACCCTGCGCTGACGCTCGTCACCCTGGCGCTGATGGGGCGTTGGAATCGCACCCAGCCCTGGGTGTGGAACACGTACCAGTGCTACCTGCAGGTACCCCAACCCCACCCTGTACCCCCAGGCCAGCCTCCCCCGGCCTGTGCCCCCTGGGCCCCCCTCCCCCCAGGGCCCGCACCCCTCCCTGGGCCCGTCCCCTGAGCCCGGCGCTGCTCTCGCAGGACTGCCTGGCACGGCTTGGTGCTGACGTGGCGCTGGCCGAGCGCCGGGGCTTCTGTTTCGGGGTGAAGCTGGTGCGCGGGGCCTACTTGGAGCAGGAGCGGCAGCTGGCGCGGGAGGGGGGATACCCTGACCCCCTGCACCCCACCTGGGAGGCCACCAACCACAGGTGAGTGGGGGAAGGGGTTGGAGATCTGCCCCCAACAGGGAGCTGGGGGGCTGGGGGGACCCCGTGGTTTGCATGCCTGTGTGGTGGAGTGCAGGATGGCTGCAGCTCCTGCTGAACTGGAGGAGAAATGACCCCCGGGGGGGCGAGGTTGAGGGTGCAGGACGCCGGGGTCCCGGGCCCACACCGGCGCTGGGGGAACTTGGGGTGCAGGACGCCGGGGTCCTGGCCCCACACTGGCTCTCTGTATTGCAGCTACCAGCGCTGCCTGGACCTGCTGCTGGAGCTGGGGGCACGGGATGGGCAGCGGTGCCAGCTGATCGTGGCCAGCCACAACGAGAGCTCTGTGAGCCACGCCGTCCGCAGGTGGGTTACACTCCCAGCATGCACTGCTCCCTCGTGCCGCAGGGGAAGGGGGGTGAGGGGGGCAGCTCCGGGGGTGGGGCCGAGACCCCTGCGGTGCCTAATCCCCGTCCCCTGACAGGATGGAGGAGCTGGGCATTGCCAAGGACGGAGGGGCCGTCTGCTTCGGGCAGCTGCTGGGCATGTGTGACCACGTCTCCCTGGCCTTGGGTAGGTGCCCCCCACCGGCCCCTTCGCGGCGCACGGGGCCCCCCTGCTGCCCCCCCGGCACGAGGTGCCCCCTCAGTGCCCCCCTGCCCCCTCACTGTGCCCCCGCTGTCCCCCCTCACAGCACACAGCACCCCCCTGCTGCCCCCCCACAGCACGAGGTGCCCCCTCGCACACCCCCACCCCCTCGCAGCGCACAGCACCCCCCTGCTGCCCCCCCAGCACGAGGTGCCCCCTCGCACACCCCCACCCCCTCGCAGCGCACAGCACCCCCCTGCTGCCCCCCCCAGCACGAGGTGCCCCCTCGCACACCCCCACCCCCTCACAGCGCACAGCACCCCCCTGCTGCCCCCCACAGCACGAGGTGCCCCCTCGCACACCCCCACCCCCTCTCAGCGCACAGCACCCCCCTGCTGCCCCCCACAGCACGAGGTGCCCCCTCACAGCGCACAGCACCCCCCTGGTGCCCCCCACAGCACGAGGTGCCCCCTCGCACACCCCCCCCCCCTCACAGCGCACAGCACCCCCCTGCTGCCCCCCACAGCACGAGGTGCCCCCTCGCACACCCCCACCCCCTCGCAGCGCACAGCACCCCCCTGCTGCCCCCCACAGCACGAGGTGCCCCCTCGCACACCCCCACCCCCTCGCAGCGCACAGCACCCCCCTGCTGCCCCCCACAGCACGAGGTGCCCCCTCGCACACCCCCACCCCCTCGCAGCGCACAGCACCCCCCGCCTGCCCCCCCAGCACGAGGTGCCCCCTCGCACACCCCCACCCCCTCGCAGCGCACAGCACCCCCCTGCTGCCCCCCCAGCACGAGGTGCCCCCTCGCACACCCCCACCCCCTCGCAGCGCACAGCACCCCCCTGCTGCCCCCCACGGCACGAGGTGCCCCCTCAGTGCCCCCCACCCCCTTGCAACGCACAGCACCCCCCTGCTGCCCCCCACGGCAGGAGGCGCTCCCTCGCGGCGCCCCCCCCATCCCAGCACCCCCTGCTGCCCCCCATGGCACGAGGCGCTCCCTCGCGGCGCTCCCCCCCATCCCAGCGCCCCCACCCCCTCGCAGTGCCCCTGCTGCCCCCCACGGCACGAGGCGCTCCCTCGCGGCGCCCCCCCCATCCCAGCGCCCCCTGCTGCCCGTCTCTCTCCTGCAGGCCAGGCGGGATACGCCATCTACAAGTCCATCCCGTACGGGGCGGTGGAGGAGGTGCTGCCGTACCTGGTGCGCCGAGCCCAGGAGAACCAGAGTGTGCTGCAGGGCATCCGCAAAGAGCGGGACCTCCTCCGCCGCGAGCTCTGCAGGCGCCTGCTGCGCCGCCCCTGAGGAACCCAGGCATCCGAGGGAACCGCTGCCCCCCACAACCCGTCCTGCTCTTTGCCTGCCCTGAGGGATGCTGGGAGGGGGGAATTGTGGCCTGACTTACCCAGCCAGGCTCGGGTGTGGGGGGGGACACTCCTGCCCCTAGCTCCCCCTGGCAGCAGGGACCCCCACTGCCGGCCCAATAAACCCGAATGCCTCTCACGCCCGGTGCCCCCTGCCAGAGCAGTGTTTATTGACTGGGGGGGAGGCCGAGCTAAGCTCCAGTCCATCCAAGGGGGAAACCGTCTCAGCCCGGCAGGAGGTGAACCCAGGCGTCCTGGCTCCCAGCATTCCCTGCTCTAGCCACTCTGTCCGCCCCGAGCTGCCGGGGGCTACTAGGCATGGCTGGGCCCAGGGCTGGGGGTGGGGCAGAGGTGTTGGCTGGGTGGGGGCGGCTCCTGGAGGATGTCTGGTGGGTCCCCCCTCCTCGTGCAGGTGGGGCCGGTGCCCTCCAATGGGGCCTCTTCCCAAGCTGGCTCTGGCTCCCGGGGGGGGCGGGATCCCTGGTGCCTCTGCCCCTGTCAGAGCAACACAGAGAGAGTCATTGCCCTGGCTGAGAGTGACAGCTGGGGCCATTCCCCTCCAGGGGCGCCAGCTCCCCTCTGGCCATGGGGCAGGGACTGGCTGGCTCAGGGGATGGGGCACGGGATACAGGGCCATTCCCCTCCAGGGGCGCCAGCTCCCCTCTGGCCATGGGGCAGGGACTGGCTGGCTCAGGGGATGGGGCACGGGATACAGGGCCATTCCCCTCCAGGGGCGCCAGCTCCCCTCTGGCCATGGGGCAGGGACTGGCTGGCTCAGGGGCTGGGGCACGGGATACAGGGCCCTTCTCCAGGGGTGCCAGCTCCCCTCTGGCCATGGGGCAGGGACTGGCTGGCTCAGGTGATGGGGCACGGGATACGGGGCCATTTTCCAGGGGCGCCAGCTCCCCTCTGGCCATGGGGCAGGGACTGGCTGGCTCAGGGGATGGGGCACGGGATACAGGGCCATTCCCCTCCAGGGGCACCAGCTCCCCTCTGGCCATGGGGCAGGGACTGGCTGGCTCAGGGGATGGGGCACGGGATACAGGGCCATTCCCCTCCAGGGGCACCAGCTCCCCTCTGGCCATGGGGCAGGGACTGGCTGGCTCAGGGGATGGGGCACGGGATACGGGGCCCTTCTCCAGGGGCGCCAGCTCCCCTCTGGCCATGGGGCAGGGACTGGCTGGCTCAGGGGCTGGGGCACGGGATACAGGGCCCTTCTCCAGGGGCGCCAGCTCCCCTCTGGCCATGGGGCAGGGACTGGCTGGCTCAGGGGATGGGGCACGGGATACAGGGCCCTTCTCCAGGGGGCGCCAGCTCCCCTCTGGCCATGGGGCAGGGACTGGCTGGCTCAGGGGATGGGGCACGGGATACGGGGCCATTCCCCAGGGGGTGCCAGCTCCCATTTGGCCATGGGGCAGGGACTGGCTGGCTTGGGAATGGAATATGGCCCCATCTCAGTACCCCTCCCCCCTGACCACTATCTCACCTTCCTCCTCTGCTGCCCAGCCTGGAGGAAGGAAAGACAAGGCCAGTGTGAGCGTGTGGGGCCTCCAGAGTGCCCTGGGAGTGAGTCGGGAGCGGGGCGGGCGCTTACCCAGAGTGCCCTGGGAGTGAGTCGGGAGCGGGGCGGGCGCTTACCCAGAGTGCCCTGGGAGTGAGTCGGGAGCGGGGCGGGCGCTTACCCAGAGTGCCCTGGGAGTGAGTCGGGAGCGGGGCGGGCGCTTACCCAGAGTGCCGTGGGAGTGAGTCGGGAGCGGGGCGGGCGCTTACCCAGAGTGCCGTGGGAGTGAGTCGGGAGCGGGGCGGGCGCTTACCCAGAGTGCCGTGGGAGTGAGTCGGGAGCGGGGCGGGCGCTTACCCAGAGTGCCGTGGGAGTGAGTCGGGAGCGGGGCGGGCGCTTACCCAGAGTGCCGTGGGAGTGAGTCGGGAGCGGGGCGGGCGCTTACCCACAGTGCCCTGGGAGTGAGTCGGGAGCGGGGCGGGCGCTTACCCACAGTGCCCTGGGAGTGAGTCGGGAGCGGGGCGGGCGCTTACCCACAGTGCCCTGGGAGTGAGTCGGGAGCGGGGCGGGCGCTTACCCAGAGTGCCCTGGGAGTGAGTCGGGAGTGAGGCGGGTGCTTACCCAGAGTGCTCCGCTCCCCAGCACTACCACCGCCATGCCAATGCCAATGCCAATGCCAACGCCGGCCCAGCCCTTCCATGCTGGCTGCGGCTCTGGGGAGACAAAACCATGGCCAAGTCAGTGGCAGGGTCCGGCCTAGCAGGCGAGGCTGCCTCGACCCCCTCCTGCCCCCCTAGAGTCCTGGGGCCTCACCTTCCCAGGCAAGCGTCCCGGTGCGGTTCTGCTGGAGGAAGGTGGTGGTGACGATGCAGGTGTAGCTGGCGGTGGGGGAGCAGGGCACGGCGGCCGAGTGGGCGGCGCTATATAGCCCCTGGGGCTCCTTGGCAGCCGGGGTCCCGGCCCCGTAGTCCCTGCCAGTGCTGTCGCGGATGGTGACGGTGGCGAGGGGGTAGCCGCCCTCTGCGAGGCAGGTCAGTGTCACGTTCTGCAGGGAGGGGGCGCAGGGCTGGGGCTGGAGCCAGGATAGACGATAGAGGCCTGTGAGAAAGAGCCCCGTGAAAAGGACGGGGGCCGAGTGAGCTCGAGAGCTGGTGGCTGCCCTGCGGAGAGTTCTCAGAACATCCACTCAGCGTGCAGCCGCCGGTGTGGGGCATCACTAGGAGAGGGAGACGCAGACAGGGGACCCCACCTCAAAGCAGACCCACGGGCACTGGAAAAGGTTCAGCAAAGGGCACAAAGGGTGAGGGGCCTGGAACGGCGGCTGTGGGAGGAGATTGGTCAGACGGGGGCTGGTCAGCTTGGGAAAGAGACGGCTAAGGGGGGTATGGCAGAGGGCTATAAAATCCTGACGGGGGGAGAAAGTAGACAGGGAGTGTTATTTACTCCTGCTCCTACCACAAGAACTAGGGGTCACCCGATGACGTTAGTCGGCAGCAGGTTTCAAACAAACACAGGCCGTATTTCTTCCCCCAACGCCCGGCCAGCCGGGGAACTCGGGGCCAGGGGGATGCTGTGAAGCCAAGGCTATAACAGGCTTCAACAAGGAACTGGCCACGTTCCTGGAGGATGGGTCCATCGCTGGCTAGTAGCAGGATGGGCCGGGACGCAGCCCCTGCTCTGAGCGTCCGTAGCCTCTGCCTGCCGGAAGGCGGGACGGGAGCGGGCGACGAGACGGACACGCGGTAACTGCCTGTTCTGGTCAGTTCTCCGACACGCCTGGCACTGGCCACTGTCACAGAGGACACTGGGCTCGATGGACCCTTGCTCTGACCTGTGGCCGTTCCTATGCGCATTGGATTGAGGACAGATGCTGCCCAGTCCCAGGGCTGGAGAAGAGCCAGCGCCCCCCAGAGGGGAACGGCCCCGTGCTCCACTTCCCACTCCTGTGAGCCCCCCAGGCCCCCGACATGGGGCCAGACCAGAGCCGGCGCCCCTGAGAGGGGCCATTCCCCACCCGCGGAGGGGCCAGGCCCTGTGTCCCGTTTACCTATGAGCCGTAGCTCCGTCTCCGCCACGCCCATGCCACGGTTGCTCTTTACCCGGCACCGGTACCTGCCCTCATCAGCCAGCGTCACGTTGTGTAGCCGGAGGGCCCCGTCCCCACGCCCAGGCTGCCCAGCTGGGACAGTGGCCCGGCCCCGATAGGCAGGGTCGGCATGTGAGGCCAGGTGTTCCCCTCGGTAGTAGGTGTAGACGTTCCTCTCGCTGGCCGGCCCCAGCCGGGTCCAGTACAGGATCAGGTCCGCCTCGGGCGGGTAGGTGCAGCTCAGCAGCGCTGTGCCCCCCAGCACGGCCTCCGAGGTCGCGGGCAGCTGCACAGGCAGCTTGTCTGCAAGAGAGAGGGGGTGAGCAGGGGGGGGGTGTCTGCACCCGGGGGTCCCCATGGCGGAGTGAAGGCTGCGTCCGGGGGTCCCCACAGCTGAGCGAGGGCTGTGTCTGGGGGTCCCCCCGGCAGGGCGAGTGGGGGTGTGTGTGTCTGCATCCGGGGGCCCCTGTGACTGGGCGAGTGGGGGAGGGCTGCGTCCGGGAGGTCCCCCCTGGCTGAGGGAGGGCAGCATCCGGGGGTCGCCCCCCGGCTGAGTGAGGGCTGCGTCCGGGGGTCCCCACGGCTGGGGGGGCTCCATCTGGGGTCCCCACAGCAGGGAGAGCGGGGGAGGGCTGCGTCCGGGGTCCCCACGGCTGGGGGGGCTCCATCTGGGGTCCCCACAGCAGGGGGAGCGGGGGAGGGCTGCGTCTGGGGGTCCCCACAGCGGGGTGAGTGGGAGAGGGCTGCGTCCGGGGTCCCCGTGGGGGGGAGGACTCCATCTGGGGTCCCCACAGCAGGGGGAGCGGGGGAGGGCTGCGTCTGGGGGTCCCCACAGCGGGGTGAGCGGGGGAGGGCTGCGTCCGGGGTCCCCACGGCTGGGGGGGCTCCATCTGGGGTCCCCACAGCAGGGGGAGCGGGGGAGGGCTGCGTCTGGGGGTCCCCACAGCGGGGTGAGCGGGGGAGGGCTGCGTCCGGGGTCCCCACGGCTGGGGGGGCTCCATCTGGGGTCCCCACAGCAGGGGGAGCGGGGGAGGGCTGCGTCTGGGGGTCCCCAGGGGGGGGTGAGCGGGGGGAGGGCTGCGTCTGGGAGTCCCCACAGCGGGGGGAGGGCTGCGTCGGGGGGTCCCCACAGCGGGGTGAGTGGGGGAGGGCTGCGTCCGGGGTCCCCACGGGGGGGGAGGGCTGCGTCTGGGGGTCCCCACAGCGGGGTGAGCGGGGGAGGGCTGCGTCCGGGGTCCCCGTGGGGGGGGAGGGCTGCGTCCGGGGGTCCCCACGGCGGGGGGAGGGCTGCGTCCGGGGGTCCCCACGGCGGGGTGAGCGGGGGGAGGGCTGCGTCTGGGGGTCCCCAGGGTGGGGTGAGTGGGGGAGGGCTGCGTCCGGGGGTCCCCACAGCGGGGGGAGGGCTGCGTCCGGGGGTCCCCACGGCTGGGGGGGGGCTGCGAGCTGTACGTACCTGTTCCCAGCCCCCACAGCTGGGTGAGGAGCAGGAGAGCGACAGTGAGACCTGTGGGGGGAGAGGAGAGGGGTGAGCATAACCCAGCCCCAGCCCCATTCCCACGCTGCCCCCCAGCTCCCTGCCCTGTGGCTGGAGCCGAGCTGGCGCCCCCTAGAGGGGAAAGGCCCGAGTCTCACCCCCCACTCACTCATGGGGCAGCCGGTGCCCTCTCATCAGCACTGGGCCGGCGTCCCTGCGGCCGCACCCCGACCCCCGCGGCTGCCGTGCCGAGCCTGTTCCCAGCGAAGGGAAAGCGAAAGCGGCCCTGGCAGGCCGGTTCCCTCCCTAGCCTCAGCCCTGAGCCCCCGGGCTGCAGAGCCACTTTCATTTTTCCCTGCGGGCAGCTGCTGCCGTCAGACCCTTGGGCTCTGCCCTGCTGCCCCAGCCCAGCTGCTGAGCGCCACCCGGGGGGGAGCTAGGGAGAGGTGCGCAGGGGGCTCTGGGAGCTGGGGGGGTGGCTTGAGCTGGCCCCGTCATGTGCGGGCGTGGCTGGCACGTCCCTGCCTTCTGGGCCTGGTGCCAAGTCCTCCGCTCTCGAGAGCTTGGCAGCACGTCTGCTGAGCCCTTCCTTGCTCGCGCCAACGCTGGCCCAGCGGCTGGGGTCCACGGCTCGGGGGGCCTGGATTTAAAACCCCGCTCCCCGTACAGTGCCAGCTCTCTAGCCCCCCGCTCGGTGACACGGGAGCCACGGCTCGGGGGGCCTGGATTTAAAACCCCGCCCCCTGTACAGTGCCAGCTCTCTATCCCCCCGCTCGGTGACACGGGAGCCCCTGCGGGAGGCACCCACCCATGCAACGACTGAGCCATGTCCGGCTCGTTTCCCAGCCAGCCCAGCGCTCCCTGCCTGGATAAAGCCCCTCGGCCCCTGGCAGCTTTGACATGAGCCACTCCAGGAGCGAACCCGCTGCCAAGCCCCAGTAATCCGGGGCGGGGATGAACTGGGAATGTTCTGAATGTTGTCTCTGAATACGGTGTTGGTGCCTCAGTGTCCCCTCTGCAGTTCTTAATATCCAGGTGGGGGGGTCAGGGGGTGTGATTGCTGCAGAGGAAGGGGCCAGTGCACCTAAATGCCTGGGACTCTGTCTCCTGGCAACTGATGGCCTGGGCCCCCCCTCTGCAAAGGTGCCAACTGAAGGTGTTGGAGACACAGAGGTCAGGTGACCTCCTGGCCTGGGAAAGGGGCTGAGCAGAGGAGGGGCTGGGGGGGTGTCAGGCTGGAGCTGGCTGGGGATGAGGAGTGAGGGCAGCCGTGGGGGTCTGGCTCACTGCCCCCCAGAATGGACCCGGCCGAGGGGTCCGGTTCATGGTACCTACAAGCTCTGTGTTAGACCCTGTTCCTGTCATCGAATAAACCTCTGTGTCACTGGCTGGCTAAGAGTCACGTCTGACTGCGCAGTGGGGGGGCAGGACCCTGTGGCCCCCCCAGGACCCCGCCGGGGCGGACTCGCTGGGGGAAGCGCACGGAGGGGCAGAGGAGGCTGAATGCTCCAAGGAGAGACCCAGGAGGTGAAGCCGTGGGAGCTTCTTGCCCTGCAGACAGGCTGCTCCGAGGGAGAGGAGGCTCCCAGAGTCCTGCCTGGCTTGTGGGGAGCAGTTCCAGAGCCCGGGGAGGCCGTGACAGGAGCATGTCAGCGAGATGAGCGGGCGGGTGGCACAGGCTCAGGGCACGCTCACTGTCCCCTCGCCTGCTGTGACTCCTCCGTGCCACGCTAGTGCTGCTAGGCTGTCCGTCTGGGCAGCCACGGCTGCCCCTCCCTGCAGCCCAGTACCTGGGGGTGTCTTGGGGTGACCAGACAGCAAGTGTGAAAAATCAGGACAGGGGTGGGGAGTAGTTGGAGCCTATATAAGAAAAAGCCTCAAATATTGGGACTGTCCCTATAAAATTGGGACATCTGGTCACCTTGTGCAGGGGTAGGCAACCTATGGCACACGTGCCAAAGCCGGCACGTGAGCGATTTTCAGTGGCACTCACACTGCCCGGGTCCTGGCCTCTGCATTTTAATTTAATTTTAAATGAAGCTTCTTAAACATTTTAAAGCCCTTATTTACTTTCCATACAACACTAGCTTGGTTCTATATTATAGACGTATAGAAAGAGACCTAAAAACATTAACATGTGTGACCGGCCCGCAGAACCTTCAATCACAGTGAACAAATGAAGACTTGGCCCAGCACTTCTGAAAGTGCCACCCCTGCCCTCGTGTCTGCTGGCGTGAGTGGCTAGCCCAGGGCTCGGGGCCAGGCAGGCATGTGCTGGCAGTGAGGGTGTGAATGGCTTGGCCCCTGTGATGAAGTGGGTTAGGGTTAGGGTTTCCCCTATGCAGTTCTTAGGTATCTAGGTGGGGGGATCAGAGGGTGTGATAGTTGCAGAGCCCAAGTGGGCCCCTGTGATACTGTCTGCACAGAAAATGGCCGGCGCCCGGTCTCCTGGCAACTGATGGCCTGGGCCTCTCCCCTGCAAGGTGCCAACTGAAGGTGTTGGACAACAAAGAGATCAGGTGCCTCCTGGCCCGGGAAAGAGACAAAGGCAGAGTGGGGCTGGAGGGTTTCAGTTTGGAGCTGGCTGGGGAAACAGGGAGCCCCAGGGCCAGAGTCTGGGATCCCTGCTCCCCCCCCCACCCCCGATGGACCTGGCTGAGGGGTCCGGTTCATGGTACCTACAAGCTCTGTGTTAGACCCTGTTCCTGTCATCGAATAAACCTCTGTGTCACTGGCTGGCTGAGAGTCACGTCTGACTGCGCAGTGGGGGGGCAGGACCCTGTGGCCCCCCAGGACCCCGCCTGGGCGGACTCGCTGGGGGAAGCGCACGGAGGGGCAGAGGATGCTGAATGCTCCCAGGAGAGACCCAGGAGGTGAAGCCGTGGGAGCTTCTTGCCCTGCAGACAGGCTGCTCCGAGGGAGAGGAGGCTCCCCAAGGTCCTGCCTGGCTTGGTGGGGAGCAGCTCCAGAGCAGCGCCCGGGGACTCTGTGAAGCCCCACTAGGGGATACCCTGCTTGTGCCATGCCCCCATGAGCGGCTGGCCCAAAGGCATGATGGGACAAACCCCCCATGACTGGCTGATGGAAGGGCTGCGAGTTATAAGGGCCCCTGGTGCCTGGGCTCCAGCAATATTGAGGGCCCAGGGGCCCGGCACCACCAATATTTGGGGCCAGGTCTCTCCCCTGGCCCTGCCTGCTTCCCCTGAGTGTCCCCCGGCCCCCACTTGCTGCCCCCGCGCATATCCCCGGGGCCGGACAGTGCCTGCCACAAGCAGGTGGGTGCCCCCTGCAGCTCCCCACTGCTGCCTCCCGGCATGAACTGCCGCTGCAGGGTCCTACTGCCCCTCTCTCATTGGTGCCAGGGCACTACCCTGCCCCTGCCCTCCTGCCTCGGACCCCTCCCTTTTCCAGCGGGACCCCCACCTCGAACCCCTCATCCCCCCCCCCCCGAGACCTCACCTCCCCAAACCCCTGTGCCCCAGCCCTGTCCCACAGCCCCCCCAACTCCAACCCCCTCATCCCCAGCCCGGTCCCACAGCCCCCCCACCCCAAACCCCTCAGCCCTGTCCCACAGCCCCCCCCCGCACCCAAACCCCTCATCCCCAGCCCTGTCCCACAGCCCCCCCACCCCAAACCCTCTGCCCCAGCCCTGAGCCCCCCCACCCAAACCCTCTGCCCTAGCCCTGTCCCACAGCCCCCCCCGCACCCAAACCCCTCATCCCCAGCCCTGTCCCACAGCCCCCCCCACCCCAAACCCTCTGCCCCAGCCCTGAGCCCCCCGCCACCCAAACCCTCTGCCCTAGCCCTGTCCCACAGCCCCCCCCGCACCCAAACCCCTCATCCCCAGCCCTGTCCCACAGCCCCCCACCCCAAACCCTCTGCCCCAGCCCTGAGCCCCCCGCCACCCAAACCCTCTGCCCTAGCCCTGTCCCACAGCCCCCCTGCACCCAACCCCCTCATCCCCAGCCCTGTCCCACAGCCCCCCCCGCACCTAAACCCCTCAGCCCAGTCCCACAGCCCCCCCCCGCACCCAAACCCTCTGCCCCAGCCCTGTCCCACAGCCCCCCCCCGCACCCAAACCCCTCATCCCCAGCCCTGTCCCACAGCCCCCCCACCCCCACCCCTCTGCCCCAGCCCTGTCCCACAGCCCCCCCCGCACCCAAACCCTCTGCCCCAGCCCTGAGCCCCCCCCACCCACACCCTCTGCCCCAGCCCTGTCCCACAGCCCCCCCCCGCACCCACCCCCCTCATCCCCAGCCCTGTCCCACAGCCCCCCCAAACCCTCTGCCCCAGCCCTGTCCCACAGCCCCCCCAACTCCAACCCCCTCAGCCCTGTCCCACAGCCCCCCCAACTCCAACCCCCTCATCCCCAGCCCGGTCCCACAGCCCCACCCCCAAACCCCTCAGCCCGGTCCCACAGCCCCCCCAACTCCAAACCCCTCATCCCCAGCCCGGTCCCACAGCCCCACCCCCAAACCCCTCATCCGCAGCCCGGTCCCACAGCCCCCCCCCCTTGACATGACGTTACTCTCCGTGGCTTACAAGGCGGGGGGGCAGTGACACGCCCCCGCGGCTGCCCCTCGCTGTACAATGGGGGCGGGGCGCTCAGGCGCCGACGGGTGCAGCGCGAGCGCGTCCCCGGCCGCCTTTTGGCGCCTTTTTCCAGCTCCTCGCGCCGGGGCGGCCGTTGGGCTCCGGCCTCCGGCCCCGCCCACCGCGGCTCTCTCAGCCAATCACCGCGCAAGGGGCCGGCGAACTGCCCCGGCAACAGGCACCACCCCTCCCTTCCTTCCCCCCCCCGCCGCGCGCATGCGCAGTGACAGCGGCCCGGGTTTCACTGCCCCCCATTCATTTCTTGGGGTCCTCCCTCAGAGCCCCCCCCCCCGAGGTGCTGACTGGCCCCTGGGTGGGGGCCTTTCACACCCCGTGGGGGAAGGGAGTGGGCCGTAGCAAAGGGGGGAGGGGCGCAGTCACGCCAAGGGGAGGGGGGCGAGACTTCGGCTGGCCCCAGTATGGCCGCCCACCCCACAGCACTCGTTCCAAAATGGCCGCCCAGCCCAAGGTGGGGCGAGAGCACCCCCCTCAGCAGGGCGGGCATGGGGCATGTGAACGGATACGCTCCCCCCTGCCCGGGGCAGGGAAAACATCGGCATGGGGGCCGCGGCCATGCCACGGGTGGGCGGGCGTTTGGGTCACACCCATGTGGCCACCGAACCTGAAAGGGGGCGAGTGGGCAACAGTGACTCCCACCCCCAGGGAGTTGGCTTGGTAACTCCATCCCCGCCTGCATCCATCCATCCCCGCCCTTTAGCCCACACACAGGCTGCGGGGACTGTGGTCATGCCAAGGATGGAGGAGAGGAGAGTTTGGTTTGTTCCGATATGGCCACCCACCCCGGCATGGGGGGGGAGAGCGACCCCCGGGGCAGGGATTAATGGGTTGAGAGCACTGGGACCCTCCTGGGGGGGAGGGGGGGGGGGACAGCATGGTGTCATGCCAAGAGTGGGCAAGAGGTTAGTTTGTTCAGAGGTGGCTGACCACCCTTAAATGGGGGAGAAAGGGCAGGAGCACAGGCGGAAAGCCACCGATTGAGAGCACCGACCCAAGGGGAACCCTGGTGTGTGTGAAATACACGGCACTGTCGGGTGATGCCCCTCCACCCTTTAGTACAGCCAGCTCCGGTAACCTCCCTTCTGCCTCTCCCTGTTTCTAGAGCAATGCCGAAGCCCCCAGTGCTTCCCCCATGCTGCCCCACCAGCCTGGGCTATGTCGCCGAGCCGGGCTCCCTGGCGGGGCAGTTACTCCAGCACGCAACTGATGGCAGGCTCAGGAAGGCCAAGAAAGCTGCTGAAGAGAGGTAAAGCCCTTCAGTGAACCCACCCTGGCCTAGAGAGACCGTGGATCCAGCGTGCAATGCTCTGCCGTGAGCTGAGCGGCCAAGCCAAGATGGGAGCATTGCATGCTCCCGTCCCCATGAGCCACACTCCTGCAGCTCGGATGAAGATGGGAGCGTTGCATGCTGGGAGATGTGGTCTCTATGGGTCACACCCTTTGGGTGATGGGCCATATTCATGGTCAACTGTGGGTAATCTTTGTGCCTGCCTCCTTAGGGGTGGATGTGGATGGCCAAAACACAGCTGGACAGACAGGCCTCTTCGTTGCCGCACTTCTGGGACATACCGCGGTTGCCCGGCTCTTCCTCCGGTTCAGAGCAGATCCCAACCAGTGAGTGGCCCTCATGGTGGAGCCAGTGACCTGAGAGAGGAAAGGTCCCATATCCCCATTCCCCTGTCTGGGGCCAGATCAGAGCTGGTGCCCCGGAAAGGCTTTGGATCCCCAAGCCAGACTGGAAGCAGTGCATTGTGGGAAAATCTTCTCTTGTTGCCCTGGGGTCTCGGCAGTGCCTCCTAACACCTGTCCCGTGCACTTCTTTCCCTAGCCGGTGTTACGATGGCAGCACCCCTGTCCACGCCGCTGCCTTCTCCTGCCAGCGGCCCCTCTTCGCCCAAGTCCTGGAGGCAGGGGGTGACCTGAGACTCCATGATCAGCAGGGCAGGACCCCCCAGGACTGGGCCGAACAAGCTGGGAGCGACCAGAATGCCGAGGTACCTATGCAATCGAGGTGGGAGGTCTCTAGTGCTTAATTTGTAATGAAAGAGGTTCCTGGGCTCAAGCAATTTTTGTATATTCACATCTGATGGAGGAAGCCCAGAGGCGCCGGAGCTCTGAACTGCTCGGCCTGGAGTTGCCTGGGGCTCTGAACCGCCCGGCCCAGAGGCACCGGAACTACAAACTGGCAAGCCCTGGCACAAATTAAGCACTGGGGGCCTCCGTATGGGATAAGGAGCTTAGCTTGAATCGTCTGCCTGTCACCCCCCAGGTGCTGGCATTCATTCAGCAGTGCCGTGCCCGAATGGTGGGGCTGACTCAGCATGGGGAGCAGGGAGCCACGCAGATGCTTTCCAGCAGGATAGGGGGCTCGCCACGCAGCCTGCGTTCCTCCTTCTCCTCCCTGCTCTCTGCCTCCTTCTGGTAAGACCCCTCCTCACAAAGCTGGTGTTCCAACAGTGCAGCAGCTCCCAGCATGCATTCCTCCATCTTCATCCCAGCAGCCATTCTGATGTGAGTGGGTGGGAGGTTACCATCCCCAGCATGCACTGCTCTGATGAGACTATATGTCCTAGCATGTAATGCTCTATGGTGACATGAGTGGATAAGGAGTGTCTGGGTTGCTTGGCTAAAGATGGTGTGTTGTATGCTGGGAACTAGTATAGAACCATGCCCTGTCCACTCCCATTGAGATGGAGCATTGCATGATGGGACCTGCAGTCTCAGGCCACAGTCCTGTCTGAGCATGTCAAGGTGATGCACTGCATTCTCGGAGCGGGAAACCTGTTTTTATCTGGTGGCATGAAACAGCCTCAAGAGTGGATGGGTCACTACAAAAACTGCTGCTACTCACACCTTCTTGTTAACTGTTTGGAATGGGCCACCTTGATTACATCGGCCTCATTAGCACAACACAAGTGATTTCCGCCCCTTCTTGTCAACTGTTGAGATTAGCCCACTTCCACCTTAATTGAATTGGCTCGTTAGCACTGACCCCCCACTTGGTAAGGCAACTCCCATCTTTTCATGTGCTGTGTATTTATACCCCTCTACTGTATTTTCCACTCCATGCATCTGATGAAGTGGGTTTTAGCCCACGAAAGCGTATGCTCAAATAAATGTGTTAGTCTGTAAGGTGAAAAGAACAGGAGTACTTGTGGCACCTTAGAAACTAACACATTTATTTGAGCATAAGCTTTCATGGGCTACAGCCCACGTCTTCGGATGCATAGAATGGAACATATATTGAGGAGATATATATACACATACAGAGAGCATGAAAAGGTGGGAGTTGTCTTACCAACTCTGAGAGGCCAATTAAGTAAGAGAAAAAAACTTTTGAAGTGATAATCAAGATAGCCCAGTGTCACGGAGTGTGGGGGAGTCAGGCCCTGCACCCCCGTCTTCCTGCGATTCACCAGGACTCTCAGCCAGCCAGGAAAGCAGAAGGTTTATTTAGACGCCAGGAACACAGTCCAGGACAGGTCTTGCAGGCACAGACAACAGGATCCTCCCCAGTTAGGTCCATCTTGGGGTCCCAGGAGCATCAAAGCCCCTTGGGGGGTCAGAGCCCTGTCTGTGCTTCCCTCCATTCCCCAGCCAGCTCCTGAAACTCCTCTCACTCTTCAGCCTTTGTTCAGCTTCTCGGGCAGAGGTGTCACCTGGCCTCTCACCCCTTCCTGGGTTCTCACATTACATGCTCAGGTCTCCTCTCTACAGCCAGTCTCCCATCCCCCAGTGCAGATCGTCCTCCCAGGCCAACAGCCCCCACTCAGCATTCACAGACCACAGTAAAAACAGTCCCAGTTCGTCACACCCAGTACAGACAGTTTGATAAGAAGTGTGAGAATACTTACAAGGGGAGATAGATTCAATGTTTGTAATGGCTCAGCCATTCCCAGTCCCTATTGAAACCTAAGTTGATTGTACTAGTTTGCATATCAATTCCAGCTCAGCAGTTTCTCCTTGGAGTCTATTTTTGAAGCTTTTCTGTTGCAAAATTGCCACCCGCAGGTCTGTCATTGAGTGACCAGACAGGTTGAAGTGTTCTCCTACTGGTTTCTGAGTGTTATGATTCCTGATGTCAGATTTGTGTCCATTAATTATTTTGTGTAGAGACTGTCCAGTTTGGCCAATGTACATGGCAGAGGGGCATTGCTGGCACATGATGGCATATATCACATTGGTAGATGTGCAGGTGAACGAGCCCCTGATGGTGTGGCTGATGTGATTAGATCCTATGATGGTATCCCCTGAATAGATATGTGGACAGAGTTGGCATCAGGCTTTGTTGCAAGGATAGGTTCCTGGGTTAGTGTTTTTGTTCTGTGGTGTGTGGTTGCTGGTGAGTATTTGCTTCAGGTTGGAGGATTGTCTGTAAGTGAGAACAGGTCTGTCCCCCAAGATCTGTGAGAGTGAGGGATCAGCAATGCCCCTCTGCCATGTACATTGGCCAAACCGGACAGTCTCTACACAAAAGAATTAATGGACACAAATCTGACATCAGGAATCATAACACTCAGAAACCAGTAGGAGAACACTTCAACCTGTCTGGTCACTCAATGACAGACCTGCGGGTGGCAATTTTGCAACAGAAAAGCTTCAAAAATAGACTCCAAGGAGAAACTGCTGAGCTGGAATTGATATGCAAACTAGTACAATCAACTTAGGCTTGAATAACTGAGCCATTACAAACATTAAAGAGTCCTGTGGCACCTTATAGACTAACAGAAGTTTTGGAGCATGAGCTTTCGTGGGTGAATACCCACTTCTTCGGATGCAAGGTGGGTATTCACCCACGAAAGCTCATGCTGCAAAACGTCTGTTAGTCTATAAGGTGCCACAGGATTCTTTGCTGCTTTTATAGATCCAGACTAACACGGCTCCCCTCTGAGCCATTACAAACATTGAATCTATCTCCCCCTGTAAGTATTCTCACACGTCTTATCAAACTGTCTGTACTGGGCTATCTTGATTATCACTTCAAAAGTTTTTTTCTTACTTAATTGGCCTCTCAGAGTTGGTAAGACAACTCCCACCTTTTCATGCTCTCTGTATGTGTATATAGATCTCCTCACTATATGTTCCATTCTATGCATCTGATGAAGTGGGCTGTAGCCCACGAAAGCTTATGCTCAAATAAATGTGTTAGTCTCTAAGGGTACGTCTACACTTACCTGCCGGTTCGACGTGGAGAGTTCGACTTTTTGGAGTTCGAACTATCGCGTCTGATCTAGACGCGATAGTTGGAACTCCGGAAGCGCCGCGGTCGACTCCGGTACTCCACCTCGGCAGAAGGAGTTGGCGGAGTCGACGGGGGAGCCGCGGAGTTCGACCCCGCCGCGTCTGGACGGGTGAGTTGTTCGAATTAGGGTACTTCGAATTCAGCTACGCTATTCACGTAGCTGAATTTGCGTACCCTAATTCGAACCCCCTTCTTAGTGTAGACCAGGCCTAAGGTGCCACAAGGCCTCCTGTTCTTTTTGTGGATACAGACTAACACAGCTGCTACTCTGAAGTCTGTAAGGTGCCACAAGGACTCCTCCTTGGTTTTGCTGATACAGACTAACAGGGCTCCCCCTCTGAAACCAGCCTCAAGAGGGCAGCACAGGGGTGGGGGCTGGTTATAACATGTAGTGTCTGTCTCTGAGACCCCGTGTGACTCCAGTCTAGGGTGACCAGATGGCAACTGTGAAAAATCGGGATGGGGTGGGAGGTAATAGGCTTCTATATAAGAAAAAGCCTCAAACATCAGGACTGTTCCTATAAAATCGGGACATCTGGTCACCCTACTCCAGTCACTGCTATTTACAGATGCTCCCCTTCTCTCTCCACCACAGTGAAGTGCCAAACTGGGGTGGGGTGGGCAGGGCGTTAGCAGGTCAAAGTTTAACTTTCAGCCTGCCCCACAGGTCTCTGGATAGCTCCAGGACAGATTGGAGTGGCAGGGGGCCTGTGGCAGGGTTTGGCCAGGTAAGCCGGGGGGTGGTTTCAGGTAAACAAGGGTCTCTGGACTGGTGGAGGGGGCATTCCCAGGTAGCAGGGTCCCTGAATGGCCAGGGGGTGGGGGGTGTCCCAGGTAAGTGGGGGTCCCTGAAGGGATGGGGGGAGGGGGCATTCCCAGGTAGCAGGGTCCCTGAATGGCCAGGGGGTGGGGGTGTCCCAGGTAAGTGGGGGTCCCTGAAGGGATGAGGGGAGGGGGCATTCCCAGGTAGCAGGGTCCCTGAATGGCCAGGGGGTGGGGGTGTCCCAGGTAAGTGGGGGTCCCTGAAGGGATGGGGGGAGGGGGCATTCCCAGGTAGCAGGGTCCCTGAATGGCCAGGGGGTGGGGGTGTCCCAGGTAAGTGGGGGTCCCTGAAGGGATGGGGGGAGGGGGCATTCCCAGGTAGCAGGGTCCCTGAATAGCCAGGGGGAGGGGGGTGTCCCAGGTAAGTGGGGGTCCCTGAAGGGATGGGGGTGGGGGCATTCCCAGGTAGCAGGGTCCCTGAATGGCTGGGGTGGGGGGTGTCCCAGGTAAGTGGGGGTCCCTGAAGGGATGGGCGGAGGGGGCATTCCCAGGTAGCAGGGGTCCCTGAATAGCCAGGGGGTGGGGGGTGTCCCAGGTAAGTGGGGGTCCCTGAAGGGATGGGGGGAGGGGGCATTCCCAGGTAGCAGGGTCCCTGAATGGCTGGGGTGGGGGGTGTCCCAGGTAAGTGGGGGTCCCTGAAGGGATGGGGGGAGGGGGCATTCCCAGGTAGCAGGGTCCCTGAATGGCTGGGGTGGGGGGTGTCCCAGGTAAGTGGGGGTCCCTGAAGGGATGAGGGGAGGGGGCATTCCCAGGTAGCAGGGTCCCTGAATGGCTGGGGTGGGGGGTGTCCCAGGTAAGTGGGGGTCCCTGAAGGGATGGGCGGAGGGGGCATTCCCAGGTAGCAGGGTCCCTGAATGGCTGGGGTGGGGGGTGTCCCAGGTAAGTGGGGGTCCCTGAAGGGATGAGGGGAGGGGGCATTCCCAGGTAGCAGGGTCCCTGAATGGCTGGGGTGGGGGCAGTGTGAAGATCACAGGCTCAAGACGTGGTTGGTACAGCCAGGTGGGGGGTAACCTGATCTCCACGGGGGCAGTCCTATCTGATCACCCTTGTGTGCCCCCCCACACAGCTGTGCCCCAGTGGCCCCCTGCGCCCCAGTTTCGCCTCTGTCACCCCCATCGCGGACCCAGATGAGCTGCTGCGGGCCGAGGCCGAGCCGGACCGGAGCTATGAGAATGGGCCCTACACACTCATGAGCAAGTAAGAGTGGGGGTGTGGGGTGTGTGGGAGGGTGATCTCCAGTGCTGACCCCACCTTTCTACCACCCAGCTGCCTGTGGAAGGGACAGCTCGTCACTCTGCGAGGGCTGAAACCAGAGCCCCCCGGCAGCAGGCCCCACGGCCCCACGGACCTGCTGGTGGCAGAGCAACAGCACTGCAGGTAGCACCCCCACCCACCCCTCCGCACCGCATCCCTCTGCCCCGGGCATCGCGGCCCCGGGGGTCCCGCCCGCCGAATCCCCCTGCCTTGGGCATCGCGGCCCCGGGGGTCCCGCCCGCCGAATCCCCCTGCCTTGGGCATCGCGGCCCCGGGGGTCCCGCCCGCCGAATCCCCCTGCCTTGGGCATCGCGGCCCCGGGGGTCCCGCCCGCCGAATCCCCCTGCCTTGGGCATCGCGGCCCCGGTGGTCCCGCCCGCCGAATCCCCCTGCCTTGGGCATCGCGGCCCCTGGGGGTCCTTTCCCTCCCAATCCTAGCCCTGTGGACCCCCCCTTTCCCCGTTAGCCTTCGCTGCCCCTGTCCCCGTGGGGAGCCTCTCCTGTTAGCGGGAGCGGCTGTGGCTGCCCCTCCTTTTCCCTGTGGGAGGCCCTGTGCTGGGCTAAACCCCAATAAGCCGCCCTCTCCCTTGTAGCCATCTGCACCACCCCCACCTGCTGCTGCTTCTGGCCGTGAGCCCTTCCCTGGACCTGCGCGAGGTGCGTCTGGTGTTCGAGAGGGTGGAGATGGGCTCCCTGTACTGGGCCCTGCACCAGGAGGTGAGCCGGGCCGGGGCCAGAGCGTGGGGCTCCTTCTACTGGGCCCTGCGCCAGGAGAGGAGCCGGCCCGGGGCCAGGGCGTGGGGCTCCTTCTACTGGGCCCTGCGCCAGGAGGGGAGCCGGCCCGGGGCCAGGGCGTGGGGCTCCCTGTACGGGGCCCTGCACCAGGAGGTGAGCCAGCCCGGGGCCAGGGCGTGGGGCTCCCTGTACGGGGCCCTGCACCAGGAGGGGAACCGGCCCGGGGCCAGGGCGAGGGTCTCCCTGTACAGGGCCCTGCACCAGGAGGGGAGCCGGCCTGGGGCCAGGGCGAGGGGCTCCCTGTACTGGGCCCTGCACCAGGAGGTGAGCCGGCCCGGGGCCAGGGCGTGGGGCTCCCTCTACTGGGCCCTGCACCAGGAGGGGAGCCGGCCCGGGGCCAGGGCATGGGGCTCCTCCTACTGGGCCCTGCACCAGGAGGGGAGCCGGCCAGGGCGAGGGGCTCCTTCTACTGGGCCCTGCACCAGGAGGGGAGCCGGCCCGGGGCCAGGGTGAGGGGCTCCCTGTACGGGGCCCTGCACCAGGAGGGGAACCGGCCCGGGGCCAGGGCGAGGGGCTCCCTGTACGGGGCCCTGCACCAGGAGGTGAGCCGGCCCGGGGCCAGGGCGTGGGGCTCCTTCTACTGGGCCCTGCACCAGGAGGGGAGCCGGCCCGGGGCCAGGGCGTGGGGCTCCTTCTACTGGGCCCTGCACCAGGAGGGGAACCGGCCCGGGGCCAGGGCGTGGGGCTCCTCCTACTGGGCCCTGCACCAGGAGGTGAGCCGGCCCGGGGCCAGGGCGAGGGGCTCCCTGTACGGGGCCCTGCGCCAGGAGGGGAGCCGGCCCGGGGCCAGGGCGTGGGGCTCCCTGTACAGGGCCCTGCACCAGGAGGGGAGCCGGCCTGGGGCCAGGGCGAGGGGCTCCCTCTACGGGGCCCTGCACCAGGAGGGGAGCCGGCCTGGGGCCAGGGCGAGGGGCTCCTTCTACTGGGCCCTGCGCCAGGAGGGGAGCCGGCCCGGGGCCGGGGTGAGGGGCTCCCTGTACGGGGCCCTGCACCAGGAGGGGAGCCGGCCCGGGGCCAGGGCGAGGGGCTCCTTCTACTGGGCCCTGCGCCAGGAGGGGAGCCGGCCCGGAACCAGGGTGAGGGGCTCGCTGTACGGGGCCCTGCACCAGGAGGGGAGCCGGCCCGGGGCCAGGGTGAGGGGCTCCCTGTACAGGGCCCTGCACCAGGAGGGGAGCCGGCCCGGGGCCAGGGTGAGGGGCTGCCTGCATTAGGAGGGGAGCCGGCCCGGGGCCAGGGTGAGGGGCTCCCTGTACAGGGCCCTGCACCAGGAGGGGAGCCGGCCCGGGGGCGGGGTGAGGGGCTGCCTGCATTAGGAGGGGAGCCGGCCCGGGGCCAGGGTGAGGGGCTCCCTGTACAGGGCCCTGCACCAGGAGGGGAGCCGGCCCGGGGGCGGGGTGAGGGGCTGCCTGCATTAGGAGGGGAGCCGGCCCGGGGCCAGGGTGAGGGGCTGTTTGTGCAAGAAGGTGGGATGGGAACATGGGGGGGCTAGGGGCTCCCCACTCATGCTGTGTCTCCTGCTGCAGGCACCCCACCCCCCTGCGCCCCCCTCCTGCCTGGCCGCCTTGCGCCTGCTGCTGCAGCTGTGTGAGGCGCTGCTGTTCCTGCACGGGCAGGGGTATGTGCACCGCGCTCTCACCTCCCACGCAGTCCAGCTGGTGCGCCCCGGCCTGGCCAAACTCGGCAGCCTGGAGTACATGCAGCCACGGTGAGTCCTGTCCGGGAGAGGCCTGGGGGACCCTCGGAGAACCCCACCCTGATGCCTCTCTCCCTTGGCTTTCAGGGCCAGGACTGGGTCTGGGGACCCCACACCCCCCCCTGAGCTCTATAACTGGCTGTCCCCAGAGGTGATCCGTGACCGCCCAGCCTCCACGACCTCCGACCTGTACAGCTTCTGTGCCGTCACCCAGGAGATCTTCACAGGTCAGTGCCCGGCGAGGCGGAGTGGGGCTGGCCCCTCGCCATCAATCTAACCCAGCCGGTCTGTGTTCTGGGGAGGCGATGGGCAGGGGAGTGGGGCCAGCCCCCCCCGGAGCTAACCCGGCCGCTCTGTGTTCCAGGGAGGTGATGGGCAGGGGAGTGGGGCCAGCCCCACAGGGAGCTAACCCGGCCGCTCTGTGTTCCAGGGAGGTGATGGGCAGGGGAGTGGGAGCTAACCCGGCCGCTCTGTGTTCCAGGGAGGTGATGGGCAGGGGAGTGGGAGCTAACCCGGCTGCTCTGTGTTCCAGGGAGGTGATGGGCAGGGGAGTGGGGCCAGCCCCCCCCGGAGCTAACCCGGCCGCTCTGTGTTCCAGGGAGGTGATGGGCAGGGGAGTGGGGCCAGCCCCACAGGGAGCTAACCCGGCCGCTCTGTGTTCCAGGGAGGTGATGGGCAGGGGAGTGGGAGCTAACCCGGCTGCTCTGTGTTCCAGGGAGGTGATGGGCAGGGGAGTGGGGCCAGCCCCCCCCGGAGCTAACCCGGCCGCTCTGTGTTCCGGGGAGGTGATGGGCAAGGGAGTGGGGCCAGCCCCCCCCCCGGAGCTAACCCGGCCGCTCTGTGTTCCGGGGAGGTGATGGGCAGGGGAGTGGGGCCAGCCCCCCCCGGAGCTAACCCGGCCGCTCTGTGTTCCGGGGAGGTGATGGGCAGGGGAGTGGGGCCAGCCCCCCCCGGAGCTAACCCGGCCGCTCTGTGTTCCGGGGAGGTGATGGGCAGGGGAGTGGGGCCAGCCCCCCCCGGAGCTAACCCGGCCGCTCTGTGTTCCGGGGAGGTGATGGGCAGGGGAGTGGGGCCAGCCCCCCCCGGAGCTAACCCGGCCGCTCTGTGTTCCGGGGAGGTGATGGCCAGGGGAGTGGGAGCTAACCCGGCCGCTCTGTGTTCCAGGTGCCGTGCCCTGGTACGGGGCGGAGGGAGCGGCTGTGCGGCAGTGGGTGCAGGCAGGCCGGTCTCTGGCCCCTGATGCCTGCGTGCCCCCACCCTGCTATGAGGTGGTGAGGGCTGGGCTGGCCTTCCGGGAGCGGGAACGCTGTGGCTCCCTACCTGATATTCGCTACGTCCTGCGTAAGGCCCTGCAGGTAATGGGGGGGGGGGGATTCCCCGGGGAGATTCCCCACCCTGCTCTGCCCCGCCAGGATCTAACTGACCTGTTCATCCCCTTCCCAGGAGGCCATGGGGCAGCCGGGCGGCCCACTGTCCCTGTCTCCCAGGAGGCTGTGTGCGTGGGCAGGGGAGGCCTGGACCCCCCTGGAGTGCCTCCCTGCAGCCCCTGCAGGTGAGAGCCATGGGGTGTGGGTGGGGTGGACAGAGGGTACTGACGCCAGGCCCTCACCCCCACCCCTCTGCACCCCAGAACCCCTCTACTATGAGGTAGGGGATGGCAGTCCAGAGCGGGCAGCAGCTGATGGCAGCACAGGCCAATGGGCTGAGGTAAGAGGGTGGGGTAGGACCCTGGGACGGCACCGGGGGGGCAGGTATCAGGAGGTCGGGATGAATGGGGTGCAGGCAGGGTCCGGGGGGTGAGAATGGCTGGGTGGAACTCAGGGTGGGCTCTAGCGCCCAGCTACCGGGGTTGGTAAGTGCAGGGTGGACTGGCCGGGCACAGGTACCAGGGGCAGAGTGGGGGAATGAGGGGGTAAGGACCAAGGAACAAGGTAAGGAGGTGGGGAATGGGGTGAAATTCACTCCAGCACCCCAGCCCCTTTCTCAGCCATGCCCCCTGCTTCCCCCCAGCTGGGCAGTGGCAGCTCAGTGCCAGGGCTGCAGGGCAAGGGGCAGCCCAGCCCCCTGGCGCGCCAGGCCACAGCAGCCTCAGACAGCAGCTTGGAGGTGGAGAGCAGCAGCCAGGAGGGGACAAGGGGCTGTGAGATTGGCAGCCCAGGCTCCGGCACCATGGTACGTGGGTCTGTGCCCCCCTGCCCTGCTCTCCCCAGCTCCCCTGGCATCTAACCCATCCGTGTCTGCATCTCCTCAGTCTGCACCCTGGCATCTAACCCCGTCTCTGTCTGTATCTCCCCTGCCCTGCACCCCTGGCACCTAACCCTGTCTGTGTATCCCTGGCCTGCACCCCTGCAATCTAACCCCGTCTGCATCTCCCCGGCCTGCACCCCTGGCACCTAACCCTGTCTGTGTATCCCTGACCTGCACCCCTGCAATCTAACCCCGTCTGCGTCCGTCTTCCCAGCCTGCACCCCCAGCACCTAACCCCGTCTGCATCTCCCTGGCCTGCACCCCCTGCCCTGCACCCCTGGCACCTAACCCTGTCTGTGTATCCCTGGCCTGCACCCCTGCAATCTAACCCCGTCTGCATCTCCTCGGCCTGCACCCCCTGCCCTGCACCCCTGGCACCTAACCCTGTCTGTGTATCCCTGGCCTGCACCCCTGCAATCTAACCCCGTCTGCATCTCCCCGGCCTGCACCCCTGGCACCTAACCCTGTCTGTGTATCCCTGGCCTGCACCCCTGCAATCTAACCCCGTCTGCGTCCCCAGCACCTAACCCCGTCTGCATCTCCCTGGCCTGCACCCCTGGCACCTAACCCTGTCTGTGTATCCCTGGCCTGCACCCCTGCAATCTAACCCCGTCTGCATCTCCCCGGCCTGCACCCCTGGCACCTAACCCTGTCTGTGTATCCCTGACCTGCACCCCTGCAATCTAACCCCGTCTGCGTCCGTCTTCCCAGCCTGCACCCCCAGCACCTAACCCCGTCTGCATCTCCCTGGCCTGCACCCCCTGCCCTGCACCCCTGGCACCTAACCCTGTCTGTGTATCCCTGGCCTGCACCCCTGCAATCTAACCCCGTCTGCATCTCCTCGGCCTGCACCCCCTGCCCTGCACCCCTGGCACCTAACCCTGTCTGTGTATCCCTGGCCTGCACCCCTGCAATCTAACCCCGTCTGCATCTCCCCGGCCTGCACCCCTGGCACCTAACCCTGTCTGTGTATCCCTGGCCTGCACCCCTGCAATCTAACCCCGTCTGCGTCCCCAGCACCTAACCCCGTCTGCATCTCCCTGGCCTGCACCCCTGGCACCTAACCCTGTCTGTGTATCCCTGGCCTGCACCCCTGCAATCTAACCCCGTCTGCATCTCCCCGGCCTGCACCCCTGGCACCTAACCCTGTCTGTGTATCCCTGACCTGCACCCCTGCAATCTAACCCCGTCTGCGTCCGTCTTCCCAGCCTGCACCCCCAGCACCTAACCCCGTCTGCATCTCCCTGGCCTGCACCCCCTGCCCTGCACCCCTGGCACCTAACCCTGTCTGTGTATCCCTGGCCTGCACCCCTGCAATCTAACCCCGTCTGCATCTCCTCGGCCTGCACCCCCTGCCCTGCACCCCTGGCACCTAACCCTGTCTGTGTATCCCTGGCCTGCACCCCTGCAATCTAACCCCGTCTGCGTCCCCAGCACCTAACCCCGTCTGCATCTCCCCGGCCTGCACCCCTGGCACCTAACCCTGTCTGTGTATCCCTGACCTGCACCCCTGCAATCTAACCCCGTCTGCGTCCGTCTTCCCAGCCTGCACCCCCAGCACCTAACCCCGTCTGCATCTCCCTGGCCTGCACCCCCTGCCCTGCACCCCTGGCACCTAACCCTGTCTGTGTATCCCTGGCCTGCACCCCTGCAATCTAACCCCGTCTGCATCTCCTCGGCCTGCACCCCCTGCCCTGCACCCCTGGCACCTAACCCTGTCTGTGTATCCCTGGCCTGCACCCCTGCAATCTAACCCCGTCTGCATCTCCTCGGCCTGCACCCCCTGCCCTGCACCCCTGGCACCTAACCCTGTCTGTGTATCCCTGGCCTGCACTCCTGCAATCTAACCCCGTCTGCGTCCCCAGCACCTAACCCCGTCTGCATCTCCCCGGCCTGCACCCCTGGCACCTAACCCTGTCTGTGTATCCCTGACCTGCACCCCTGCAATCTAACCCCGTCTGCATCTCCTCACCTGCACCCCCTGCCCTGCACCCCTGGCACCTAACCCTGTCTGTGTATCCCTGGCCTGCACCCCTGCAATCTAACCCCGTCTGCATATCCCCGGCCTGCACCCCCTGCGATGCACCCCTGGCACCTAACCCTGTCTGTGTATCCCTGGCCTGCACTCCTGCAATCTAACCCCGTCTGCGTCCCCAGCACCTAACCCCGTCTGCATCTCCCCGGCCTGCACCTCTTGCCCTGCACCCCTGGCACCTAACCCTGTCTGTGTATCCCTGGCCTGCACCCCTGCGATCTAACCCCGTCTGCGTCCCCAGCACCTAACCCCGTCTGCATCTCCCCGGCCTGCACCTCTTGCCCTGCACCCCTGGCACCTAACCCTGTCTGTGTATCCCTGGCCTGCACCCCTGCGATCTAACCCCGTCTGCGTCCCCAGCACCTAACCCCGTCTGCATCTCCCCGGCCTGCACCTCTTGCCCTGCACCCCTGGCACCTAACCCTGTCTGTGTATCCCTGGCCTGCACCCCTGCGATCTAACCCCGTCTGCGTCCCCAGCACCTAACCCCGTCTGCATCTCCTCGGCCTGCACCCCTGGCACCTAACCCTGTCTGTGTATCCCTGACCTGCACCCCTGCAATCTAACCCCATCTGCGTCTGTCTTCCCAGCCTGCACCCCCAGCACCTAACCCCATCTGCATCTCCCCGGCCTGCACCCCCTGCCCTGCACCCCTGGCACCTAACCCTGTCTGTGTATCCCTGGCCTGCACTCCTGCAATCTAACCCCGTCTGCGTCCCCAGCACCTAACCCCGTCTGCATCTCCCCGGCCTGCACCCCTTGCCCTGCACTTCCAGCACCTAACCTTGTCTGTGTCTGCACCTCCAGCATCTAACCCCATCTGGATCTGTGTCTCCCGGGCCTACGCCCCTGGCATCTAACCCCGCCTTGGTCTGCATCTCCTACTCCCGGGGGAATTCTGCGCCACTGTGCAATGCAGGATTTTGCAGAAATTAACATGCGTGCAGAATTTCCTTTCCCCCCGCAGAAATGGGCTGCTGGACCCGGCAGAGCCCAGCTCGTACATAGAAGACACTGCTGGGGGGATGGGGAGGGAGCTAGAGGATTCCTGGCAGCTGCAATTCCCAGCCTGCCCTGGGAGGAGAGGGCAGCGTGCAGGAAACTCCATGCAAGCCTGGGACGAAGCATCAGGCTGTTTCTCCCTTTGGATCCCTGGGTTCTGGGGGTGGATGTCTGGGCAAGGGGGGCCCTGTGGCGGGGGACTGCTGGAGAAGGGGATGCTGGTATCTGGGCCGGGGGACCCTGCAGTAGGGCTTTGCGGGGAGGTGTTGTGAGTGTCTGGCCCCCTGGCTGGGCTCTGGGAGGGGGGTGCTGGTATCTGGGCCGGGGGACCCTGCGGTTGGGCTTTGCGGGGAGGTGTTGTGGGTGTCTGGCCCCCTGGCTGGGCTCTGGGAGGGGGAAGGGGGCAGAGAAACAGGAACTGGGTTGTCAGAGGGGTTTCTTTAACTCTCTACTCCTGGGGGGATTTGTGTGTGTGTCTGTGTTGTTTCAGACGTACTTGCTGACAGGTACATTGAAATAAATTACCAAAATAATTGAAACTGGCGTGATTATGTAGTGTTGTTTTGACAAATAAAATTTGCAGAATTTTTAATTTTTTGATGCAGAGTGCCCCCAGGCATAGATAGTGCGGTGTGACTGTCACTGCAAATGCCCATTAGTCCCTGCAGCGTGGACAAGTCTCCATCGGGCGTCTGTCTCAGTGAGACGCAGGAACAGAGCTCACAGGGTGAAGCAGGAAGAATGCAGGCCCAGGTCGATGTTCAGCCTGGGGGCGTCTGGCTCTCTGACGGGGTTCCTCCTAGACACTGTTCCAAAGGTGGGGCTGTAGCACTGATCCTGTGGCTCCGTGACAAGAGGCAGGGTGGGTTTCTGAGTGCCTACAACAGTCAGGTGGAGCTAAGAACCAGGCTGCTGAAACCCACTGTGGCCAGAGCAGAGGGACACCGCCGGGTCAGAGCTCCTGTTGATGATTAGCTGCCCTTAGGGCTATGGCAACATGTAAAACCCCCTTACACTCCTGGAGGCACCGCTGGGATTGTAAGAGAAAAAGCAACTCCCTTTTATCCCGTGTGTGTCAGCATGGACAGAGGACAGGTCCCAGAGTGGTGTGACAGCGATGACGTAGACCCACAACAGGCTGTGGTGGTGGGAGGCTTTGGCAGGAGTATCTCCAGAGTACAGATTGTACAGGCCCTGGCTCCAGTAAGGTCCGCAGGCCAGGTCACCTTCCATGGCAGAAGCTATCGGGAGAAAGAACAGAGATGGTCTGCCTCCAGGAGGTTTGATGTGCAGATGGGACCTGGAGACATAACTGTGGATGGTGAGGGAATGCAGTGGATTCTACAAGCTAGACTATGCCCCCTGTGCCATGGGATGAGACATCTGACTTTCAAGGAGAAATTCAGCGTTTTCCCCAGAGAATGGGAAATAGGGAAGAAGATCTGAGGGCATTGTATAGTCCTGCCCCATCTTCTCACCCTTTGTCCGAAGATTCATTCCTGAAGGTCACGACCCAGGCCATGGGACAAGAGGTAGGCCTGGAAGTTGGAACTAAGAACCTCTCTCAGGGATACAACCTAGCCCTGTGCATGAAGAAGAATTTGAGGCCTGGTTGGATCATGCTGGTCAGAGGGAATAGGAATGGGCATGAGCCAAAAGCGAAAAAAGAGACTAGTGGAAAGTCTGCACGGACCTGCTGCTGAATCCATCAGGGCACTCAGGGCCAGTAGCAGCTGAATACCTCTCTTCTTTGGAAGCTCTGAAAGTGGAGAGGATGTTATATTAAAATTCCAGACCACCCATCAGGAACCTGGAGAGAAGCTCTCTCAGTATCTGGCAGAGGTGGAACAACTCCTGCAGAGGGTCCATTATAAGAAGGGAATTTCAGGGAGTGATTTGGATTGCCTCAGACTGCAGCAAGTGTGAAATGGTGCAAGACATGCTGGATTGATGCTGTTCTAGTTGTGATTAGAGGACAGGAAGGGAAATTCCTCATCGTTTGCTACACTGCCCAGAGAGGTCAGGGAATGGGAAACTCAGGACTCTAAAGATAACCCTTTCCGAGGCACTGAAATGTGTGTACTTTGGAAGCTGCTTAGTATAACACCCCTCCTGAAGGTGACCATCGGATGAAACAGCTAGGTGAATTGCAAGAGAAAGTAGCTGCCCTGACAGTGAAACAGCACTCTGTAGTGTCTCCCCAACAAATGACAAGAGGTCATTTGGCCCCCAGAGCAAATACAAGATGGACAGCTGGACTAAAGAGGCAGGGGTCAAGAAGGTCATAGGGCCTGGTGGAATCCTTGCCTCTTGGAGCCCATGCAATTCTGTTGTTGATGTAGAGAGTTGAGGAACAATTTAAAGCCTCTATGTCAGTAAGACAGCAGGAAACTTCAGAGCGATCAGATAAGGATGCACCCTGCGTCCCGTAGTCACCTTCTCTCCCCCCAACTCAAAGATGTGAAGGCTTAGGCTTTGCCTCCAGCTACACCAGGCGTGGCTGTAGGACTGTGGACCAAAGTCTGAGGTTGGAGTGGCTATTGAGGGAATAGCATGTACAGCTGTTCTTCATAGTGGCTCTCACTCATTATCGTCTCTGAACACTTTTACTGGCAACATCCGCCCCTAACGGGGTTGGCCACGTGGGGGTCAGGAGATGGCCAGTGCCCATATCTGTGAAATAGCTACTGAAGTTAAAATTCCCAAAGGATGTGGTTGGAGTTGAGAAAGAGAGAGACACTCTTGCTTTGATCTGTCTCCACCAGCTAGCCAGACCAGGCGCCTTGTATTGTAGGAACACATGCAGCCATGGCTGGAGCTTTGGCTCAGCTAGGCCAAGAGTTTGCTGGACCTAAATATACACAAAGCCTGAAGCTCCATGCGCTGTGTTTGGAAGCATACCAAGCTAAAGAAGGAGAGCGAGACCAGTGTGGACTCGGAGGACTGGTGAGAATAGTGAAACTAGGATATGGCCTTCCAGTCACCATTCCTGCTAGGACAGGGGTTCTCAAACTGGGGGTCAGGACCCCTTGGGGGGGTCACGAGGTTATTACATGGGGGGAGTCGTGAGCTGTCAGCCTCCACCCAAACCCCGCTATACATCCAGCATTTAGAATGGTGTTAAATATATCAAAAAGTGTTTTTAATTTATAAGGGGGGGTTGCACTCAGAGGCTTGCTATTTGAAAGAGGTCACCAGTACAAAAGTTTGCGAACCACTGTGCTAGGACAGCCCATCTAATGCAGGGAATTGCTCAAGTGGATCCGAAGGCCACCAGTCAATCAGTTGATCTTGGGTGAAGCCTCAGATACAGATGTGCTGCAGGGCGGATTGATGCTGAAGAGAGGTGTAGCCAAAACCTCATCTTGTATAGAAAGCGTCAGTAAAGCTACTGGTGGCTAATGAAACTGAGCACCCCATCACTATCCCTCGGGGACCGGTGTCAGTGCAGGTATACTGGGCTGCAGCAGTGCCCATCTGCCCCCCGCAGGAAGATTATACCCATATTTGACCCAGAGAAGTTGAACTTTAGGAACTCCCCAATTCCTCTGGTGTGAAGAGAGAGATTGAAATGGAAACTAGTGCAGAGAGCTCAAGTGTTCTCCACTTGTGAGTGGGTTGGTCAACTCCTTGGCACATCGCATTTGGCAGAATGATAGGCCTTTCTGTGAAAGATCCACGAGACTAGCACCTGCAGATATCGAAGATGTTCGGAAACCTATCCAGCAGATGAAGACTGAAGGAGTCCTACAAATGTTTTATGCTTCCCCAGTTGTTGTGGCCAGAAAAAAGGATGAGGATTATGCATGTGCATAGATTATCATACTTTGAATAGATGTACCTGACCAGCGTATCACCAAGAGTGGATGATGCCTTAGACTGCCTAACAGGAAGCTGTTAGTAACTGCTTCTCAGATCCAAAAAGGAAAAACATCAGATACGGAAAAGAGCCTTCATCTGTCCACTCAGCTTCAGGGAATATGTAGGGCCATTCCAGAGATTAATTGAATGGATGGTTGGTGACGTGAACCTTCTGCAAGTCCTGGTGTATCTGGAGGACTTGATAGTATTCGGCCGCACTTTGGAAGAACACAAAGAATGCTTATTAAAAAATGTGTGACTGCCTGCAGGGACATGGGTTGAAACTATCTCTAGACAAATGCCCGTTCTGTCAGGAAAAAGTAAAGTACGTAGGGCATACACTCCATCTCGAAATGGAGTTGCTGCAGATCCGGACAAGCTGAAAACCCTGTAGACATGGCCAAGCCCCCAAACCTTGAAAGAATTACAGGGGTCTTTTTTGTTTGTTTGTCGTCTTTTTTTGGGGTGGGGGTGGGGGGGTTCTGCAATTATTATAGGTGACTTGTAGTGGGGTTTTCTGCCCTTTATCATCCCTTAGATGAACTCACCAAGGGGTATTCCCCATAGGAAAAGGGTATCTGGATGCAGAACCTGACAACTACCACAGTCATAGAACCCTTTGGAAGCCAGTGGATTCTGGCTTGTGAGAGTGCTTTTTTGGGCAGGGCTGGATTAACCTTTTGTGGGCCCCGGTACCCAGACCATGGCTCCTCTCCCTGGCCTGCCCATGCTCCACCCTGAGGTCATGCTGCCGCTCACACGGGGGGGGGGGGAGAGGGCAGAGAGGAGGGGTCAGCAGGTGGGGCCGTGCGAGGGCAGAGGCTGAGCTGGGGTGGGATCTTTGGGGTGGAGTGTGTGTGGGGCCCCTTCTGAGTGTGGGCATGGCCCCATTGTAAAGCCAGTACTGTGGATGGGGACCAGTTGCTTATACTAGTAGTAGTCTAATATCTAGGCAGCTCACAAACTCGAGTTCTTAGCACCAAAGTGGGCTGTGGCAGAGATATTTCATGATTATCTTTATGGAGGAAAATTCACAATCTGTACTGAAAACACTTCCTTAATTGATGTCTTGAAGTCGGCCTGTTTGGATGCCACAGGGCACAGGTGGTTAGCAGCATTGGCTACCTGTGATTTCCACATATAGTATCGCCCACAGCCTGATGCATTATCCCGCAGGC
Organism: Mauremys mutica; assembly: GCF_020497125.1. NCBI lineage: Eukaryota > Metazoa > Chordata > Testudines > Geoemydidae > Mauremys > Mauremys mutica. Next base: position 157,824,548 of record NC_059075.1, read on the forward strand.
TGAACAGAGAGGGTGCCAGGCCAGGAATGGATTGACATCCCAGCTCCTGGAGTGAGAGGTTTGCGGAAGGTGGCGGAATCCCAGCCTATTAGCCCTAATCAGATGCACAATGGCATCATCGAACTGCTGGGAGCCCCTCCCGCTGCATACAAATGCCACCCAACTGGATCTTACTTCATTTCCCAGATTGCAAGGGGAAGATATTCGCACTCAGGAGCTGCCAGCTTGAAAGTGACCCTGAGTGCTGAAAGACTGGGAAGACCTGTGAACACCATACAGACTGCCCACCCCGATGCAAAACTGATCTGGAGAGAGTGGAACCAATTGACATCAAAAGGAGGCCTGTTCTGTCAAGAGATGAGGGACTCACTTCATCACCATTATCATCAGCTGGTGGTGCCAGGAGAATTCAGGGACCTGGTGCTGAAGTCCTTGCATGATGAAGGAGGCACTTTGGGGTAGACCGGACACTTGGGAGGGAAAGAAGACTGTTCCATTGGCCCAGATTAATGAGGGCTATAGAGGAATATTGGTAAGAATTGTGCCAGTTGTTGGTTTGGGTAATGTCTTCCAAGCTCATGTGCCCAGTTAGTTAACATCCAAAGCAAGGGGCCCATGGATCTTGTGTGTTCCTAGAAACTGACAACGAAGGGAACACTAGCGTATTAGTGGTAACGTCATTTCGCTCAGTAAGCACAAGCAGTCCCCGTGAAAGATCAGCACGCTCCCACTGTAGCCAAGATAGTATTGGACAAATACTTTGTACACTACTGCTGGCCTTCCAGAATTCACTCTGATCCGGTGGGTGATTTTGCAACGTATCAAAGAACTACTACAAATAATTGGGGCAAAGAAATCCTGGACCTCCCCATATCACCCGCAAGGGGCCCCACAGCCAGAACGTTTCACTAGGGCGCTTTTGAACATGCTTGGGACTCTCAGCCCGCTACAAAAGCACAAATGGAGCCAACATGTTTCACAACTAGTACACACTTATAATTGTACCGGGAATCTCCCCTTATTGTCTAATGTTTGGGAGGGAAGCGAGACTACCTGTGGACATTTGTTTTGGAGTGACTCCAGATGGAGGTGGCCTTGACACCTTCAGTGTGTAAAGAAATTAACGCAACAACAGGAGAAATGCCTATTGACTGGCTATGGTTGCGGCAGTGAAGAGCGCAACGCAGAATAAGGCCTGATGTGACCAGTCCATAAGAAAGCAAGAACTACTCCCAGGTGACTGGGTTGTGATAAGGAACTCAGGAGTAAAATGGAAGAACAAGGCAGGGGACCGTTGGAAATCAGAACCCTATCAGGCTGTTCGGAAACAACCTGGGATGCCCCTAGATCAGCTCCGGAGAGAAGGAGGGAGAGAGATCAGAACACTTGACAGGAATCGCTTGTTGGTACGGTTCCCTGGGAGAGAGATGGCCACTACGTCTGCTAGTAGCAATCAGGCTGCTCCACAGAACCAGGATGGGCTGGCTGTGACGGAACAGAGACACGAAGGGGAGAGCATCAGTCATCACTGGTGATGAATCTGATGATTGGGGTTTAACTACCTTTATCAACCCCCCAGAGCCTAGAATGGGGCAACCCTGTGAGGCCCCACTCCAGCCCCCACTGGCAGATATGGCTGCAGAGCGGGAAGTGATGCCCAAGGAAGGGAGCTGCTGCCCCCAGGAAGTCTCCTGTGCTGGATGCAGAACCTGCTGTGGAAATACAGCCCAGGGGAGAGAGGTGAAGCTTACCCACGAGCTGCCTGGTACCTCAGCCAGTAGACCTACCGGGGGGGGTAGAGCTGCAGCTGCCGGGGGCACTGGGGAAAGCGAGCGTGAAGGGGGTTGCCGTGGGCGTAGTTACAACGGGCCGTGGTGAAGTTGTGAGCTGGGCGCTCCTGCCACAGGAGAGACGCTAGGGTAACGTGAGGGGGTACTAGCTAGTAACGGTAAGGGGTAGATAACAGGTATTCATTGAGTTTGTCGGGACGTCAGGCTTTACACCATGTCCCCAGCATCTAACCCGGCTGTGTCGCCCCTAGGAGCCGGCCCGGCCCCCAGCCCTGCCCTGCGTGAGCAGCCTCCAAGCCTCAGCCTGCCTGCTGGAGCAGGCCCAGGCCTCGCTGGAGACCCTGGAGCGTCGCTTTGCCGCTGGCATCCAGGCCCTGCAGGACTTGGTCAGCCTCCAGGGGACGCGCCCGGCCCAGCCACGCTGCGGCAGGCCTGGGGCTGGCCAAACGGGGGCCACCCGGGCGTGCTGCAGCCTGGGGGCCCTGCAAGGCTCCGGCCAGCCCCCCATGGCCCCAGCAGGTGAGTCTCACCTCCCAGGAGGGTTCCCCCAGAGCCCCTCCACCGAGCTCCGTGGGTGGGGGGTAGCAGGCAGCCCCCCTTGCGGAGCCCCTGGGCGCCTGGCTGACAGCACCAAGGAGGAGCACAGGGGGCCCCCACTCCTGGGGTGTGACTGCCCCCGGGCCGTTAACCCCCCCCCCCCCCCCGCGCGCTGGCCAGGGCCGTGTCCCACGCTGACCCGCTCCCTCCTCTCTAGGTGAGCGGAGCAGGGCCCGCCCCCTGCAGACCCTCATCGATTTCTCCACCTGGGTACGAATGCAGGAGCAGCAGCAGGTAACGGAGAGAGGAGACCCTCCCCCCAGGGCTGCCCCCCCAATCTGCCACCCTCACTGACTCCCCCCCCTTGTCTGTCTGCAGGGCCTGGGACACCCCGACCTGGCCCGTGAGCCCGCCCTGGACAGCCCCTTTGGCACCCTGCAGTCGTGAGTGGCCGGGCAGCCCTGCAGTGGGGTCAGCGCTCCCCTCAGCATTTTACCCAGCAGGCTCTGCTGCAGTCCCCCAAGTTTGGGGGGGAGGGAGCACGGCTGAGAACACCCTAGAGCAGGTGTTACAGGGAGCAGCACCCCAGGAGCTGCACAAGCTTCACCCTGGCTCATGGCCCCGTTATCACTGCAGGCCTAGGGGTGGGGGGAGCGGGGAGGCGAGGGGGGCTGGGGCGCAGGGGTAATGGGGGGGAAGGAGGGAGGCCAGTGGCTTGACAGATCCAGCCAGCACTCCCTGCAGCCGCCATGGGGGGCACCGTGTGTGTGTGGGGGGCTGGACCTCCCCCACCTCCTGCTCACCTGCCCCTGCTCCCCAGGCTGGACCTGCTGCAGGAGATCATCGAGGAGCTGAAGGGCAGGGGAGACGCCGGGGCCAGGCGGCCGGCGGGCAGGGAGCAGAGCAGGTAGGGACGCTGCCCCCCTCCCCCAGCCCCCGGGGCCTCCCCCCAGCCCTGCCCCCCTCCCCCAGCCCCCGGGGCCTCCCCCCAGCCCTGCCCCCCTCCCCCAGCCCCCGGGGCCTCCCCCAGCCCTGCCCCCCTCCACTAACCCCAGCTCCCTCCCCAGGGCAGCACCCCAGAAGAGGACAGCTCGGCCCCACACCGCAGCCGAGAGGGGCACCGGGCCCCTGCGCCAGGACAGCTGGGGTGCGGGAGTGAGGGGGGCTTGGGCCTCCCTCTGAGAGCCCCGTCCCAACAGCTGCGACCGGGCCGAGATCTGCTACCCCCTCGGTGACTAATAAATGGCCTGGCCAGAGCTGGGGGCTGTGTGCAGTGAGGGCCCCCCCCCGGCATCTAACCGGAGCCCCCTGCTCCGGGCTCCCAGCCAGAGACATTCCCACCCCCCCCCGGCATCTAACCAGAGCCCCCTGCTCCGGGCTCCCAGCCAGAAACACCCCCCCAGCACCCCCACCCATCCCCCCAGCATGTAACCGGAGCCCCCTGCTCCGGGCTCCCCCCCAGAGAGATTTCCCCCCCCCCCCCCGGCATCTGCCCGGAGCCCCCTGCTCCGGGCTCCCAGCCAGAAACACCCCCCCAGCACCCCCACCCATCCCCCCAGCATCTAACCGGAGCCCCCTGCTCCGGGCGCCCCCCCAGACACATACCCCCCCCCCCCCGCATCTAACCGGAGCCCCCTGCTCCGGGCTCCCAGGCAGCACCCCCCCCCCCAGCACCCCCCTCCATCCCCCCAGCATCTAACCGGAGCCCCCTGCTCCGGGCTCCCAGCCGGAGACATTTCCCCCCCCCCCGGCATCTAACCGGAGCCCCCTGCTCCGGGCTCCCAGCCAGAAACACCCCCCCAGCACCCCCATCCATCCCCCCAGCATCTAACCGGCGCCCCCTGCTCCGGGTTCCCAGCCAGAAACACCCCCCCAGCACCCCCACCCATCCCCCCAGCATCTACCCGGAGCCCCCTGCTCCGGGCTCCCAGGCAGAGACATTCCCCCCCCCCAGCATCTAACCGGAGCCCCCTGCTCCGGGCTCCCAGGCAGAGAGACAGACATTCTCCTCCCCCCCGCCCCCCAGGACCCCCAGGCAGAGACCCACACAGCTGGATGCTGGGTGCCAGCCCTAGCCCAGGGCTCCAGCTTCTTCCGTTTATTGTAAAACCCAGGAGGACGCAGGACACTGCAGCTGGGGTGCCCCCCCCAGTCAGTGACAGGAGAGCTGCAGAGAGGGTCTCCTACCCCCCGCCCCCCACAGGTTCCAATCACCCCCCCACCTCCTCATCCCCACGGCTGGGAACCTCAGGCCGACTCCTCCCCTCCCCAGCCCCTGGGGCTGCCGGGAGACTCAGGCCAGCCCCTGCTTTCACCCCTCAGCGCCAGCCCCCTCCCCCTGACAGAGCCCCCCGGCCCCCCGGCCCCCGCCCCACCAGCTGCAGCAGGCGCTGGGTGAGATAGAGGCTGGCAGGGCGGCGCGACAGCAGCTGCAGGAGGGGGTCCGGGCCCAGCGAGACCGACAGCACCTGCAGAGGGGGCGGGGAAGGAGAGAGGGGCCGTCAGGGGTGCAGGGCTGGAGCTGCCAGGGCTCTCACCCCCCCCGGACCCCCATCCCAGCCCCCCCCGGGCAGGCCGCCCCCCGGCTGACCTTGCCGCTGCGGCACACCCCCACGAGGCCGTGGCGGGGCGGGTCGGGCACCGTGGCGAAGACGATGTCCCAGGCCAGCTGGACGCGGTGCAGGGGCTGGGCGGTCTCCACGTCGGCCAGGAAGAGCAGGGCGTGCTTGGTGAGCACCAGGGCCAGGCCCAGCCGGGGGGCGAACTGCGGGGAGGGGAGGAGAGGGGCTGGGGTCACGAGCCCCCCGCTGCTGCCGGGCGCCCCCCCCCACCCCCTGCTCCCGGCTCACCTGCACGGCGCTGGGGAAGTCCCCGGGCGGGGTCACGAGCCCCCCGCTGCTGCCAGGCGCCCCCCCCACCCCCTGCTCCCGGCTCACCTGCACGGCGCTGGGGAAGTCCCCGGGCGGGGTCACGAGCCCCCCGCTGCTGCCAGGCGCCCCCCCACCCCCTGCTCCCGGCTCAGCTGCACGGCGCTGGGGAGGTCCCCGGGCGGGGTCATCGCCCCCCGCTGCTGCCAGGCGCCCCCCCACCCCCTGCTCCCGGCTCACCTGCACGGCGCTGGGGAAGTCCCCGGGCGGGGTCATCGCCCCCCGCTGCTGCCAGGCGCCCCCCCCACCCCCAGCTCCCGCCGCAGCTGCACGGCGCTGGGGAGGTCCCCGGGCGGGGTCACGAGGCGCCGGCTGGTGGCAGGCGCCCCCCCCACCCCCTGCTCACCTGCACGGCGCACGGGACGTCCCCGGGCTGGGGTCACGAGCCCCCCGCTGCTGCCAGGCGCCCCCTCACCCCCTGCTCCCGGCTCACCTGCACGGCGCTGGGGAGGTCACGAGCCCCCCGCTGCTGCCAGGCGCCCCCCCACCCCCTGCTCCCGGCTCACCTGCACGGCGCTAGGGAAGTCCCCGGGCTGGGGTCACGAGCCCCCCGCTGCTGCCAGGCGCCCCGCCCACCCCCTGCTCCCGGCTCACCTGCACGGCGCTGGGGAAGTCCCCGGGCCGGGCCCCCCTGAAGGCCAGGCTGGCGCGGGCACTGAGCAGGGCGGCGTTGCCAGGCTGGTGCGGGCCCAGCTCCACCACGTGGAACTGAGAGAGAGAGAGAGAGAGAGGGGGGGTCAGATGGGTGCAGCCCCCGTCTCCTCCCTGCCTGCCCCCCGCCCTGGCACTGCCCCCTCCCACCTCCACTCCCGCCCACCCCGGCACTACCCACAACCCTCCGGGAGCCCCCTGCCCCGCCCTTCCACTCCCGCCCACCCCGGCACTACCCACAACCCTCCGGGAGCCACCTGCCCCGCCCTTCCACTCCCGCCCACCCCCGCACTACCCACAACCCTCCGGGAGCCACCTGCCCCGCCCTTCCACTCCCGCCCACCCCGGCACTACCCACAACCCTCCGGGAGCCACCTGCCCCGCCCTTCCACTCCCGCCCACCCCCGCACTACTCACAACCCTCCGGGAGCCACCTGCCCCGCCCTTCCACTCCCGCCCACCCCGGCACTACCCACAACCCTCCGGGAGCCACCTGCCCGGCCCTTCCACTCCCGCCCACCCCGGCACTACCCACAACCCTCCGGGAGCCCCCTGCCCGGCCCTTCCACTCCCGCCCACCCCGGCACTACCCACAACCCTCCGGGAGCCACCTGCCCGGCCCTTCCACTCCCGCCCACCCCGGCACTACCCACAACCCTCCGGGAGCCACCTGCCCGGCCCTTCCACTCCCGCCCACCCCGGCACTACCCACAACCCTCCGGGAGCCACCTGCCCCGCCCTTCCACTCCCGCCCACCCCGGCACTACCCACAACCCTCCGGGAGCCCCCTGCCCCGCCCTTCCACTCCCGCCCACCCCGGCACTACCCACAGCCCTCCGGGAGCCACCTGCCCCGCCCTTCCTCTCCCGCCCACCCCGGCACTACCCACAACCCTCCGGGAGCCACCTGCCCCGTCCTTCCACTCCCGCCCACCCCGGCACTACCCACAACCCTCCGGGAGCCACCTGCCCCGTCCTTCCACTCCCGCCCACCCCGGCACTACCCACAACCCTCCGGGAGCCCCCTGCCCCGCCACGCACCTGCCCGTTGCGCTCTGCCCCGTGCCGGACGGCGGCCAGCAGGGCGGAGGAGGGGTGAGGGTTCCTGGAGAAGCTGTGCTGGGGCAGCGCCACCGCCTGGGCTTCGATGACCTGGGAGAGCCGCCCCCCCCGCCAGTGCAGCTGGGTCAGCCCCACCACCTGGCCCTTCTGGGGAGAGACACGGGGTCAGCCGGGCACAGGGGCCGCTGGGATCCTGGGGGCAGCTGGCGGGGGGGCTTACCTGGTCCAGGCCCAGCGTGGACAGCGCCAGCCAGAGCCCGCTGGCGTCCCGCTGGTATCCCACCACCTCCGTGCGCCACAGCCGCTCATGGCGCCAGAACTGACGCCGCGGCTTCGGGCCTGCCGGGGGGGGGTGAGAACTAGAGTTAGGGGCTTAGAGAGCCCTCTGCCCCCCCCCACGGCACCCCTGCCTGTCCCCCCACGCCGACCAGCCCCCTCCCCATGGCACCCCTGCCCATCCCCGCACGCCGACCAGCCCGCCTCCCCACAGCATCCCCTGCCTGACCCCCCCCACGCCGACCAGTCCTGCTCCCCTGCCTGGCCCCCCATTGACCAGCCCACCCTCCTCCCCGGCGGGGTGCCCTGCGGCTGCTCACGGCTGAGGGCCCAGTGGAACACCTCCTCCTCCGTCACCAGCGCCAGCGTGTTGGGCTCCAGCCAGGCCCAGAACTCCAGGGGGTGGGCAAAGGTCCACTGCCAGCGCAGGCAGCGCTGCGCCACGTCGAACACCTGCGCCACACAGCCCGCTGCGGGCAGAGACGGGTCAGCGCCCCGGGGCCCGGCCCCCCGGCCCGCCGCGGGCAGAGACGGGTCAGGGGCCTGTGGCCCGGCCCCACGGGGGCACAGGCGGGTCAGGGGGCCCGGGGCCCGGCCCCACGGGGGCACAGGCGGGTCAGGGGGCCCGGCCCCACGGGGGCACAGGCGGGTCAGGGGGCCCGGCCCCACGGGGGCACAGGCGGGTCAGGGGGCCCGGGGGCCCGGCCCCACGGCCCGCCGCGGGCACAGGCAGGTCACCTGATCCATGGAGGAGGTGAGGCGAGGCCCCCATTGGGGTGCAGTGAGGCCATGGGGCTGAGGGTCAGGCCAGGGCCTCCATGGGGAGTCGATGCCATTACCAGTCAGCCCGGGACACCCCCACCCTGTTCCCTGGCCTGGGGCTCTGGCCCGTGCTGCCCCCCCCCGTACCTCGTAGGGCCAGCAGGGGCTGGCTGGGGTGGGCCAGCGCGCCCTGGGCCTGGTGCAGGGGCCAGCTGGGGGTGGCTGCGCCGTGGGGCTCCCGCAGGTCGAGCAGGGTGACCCGGGCCCCGGCGGGGGGGCCGTGCCGCACGCAGAGCCGCCAGGGCGCGGAGAGGGTGACGCGAGGGTAGGTGATCTGCTCCGGGGGGATGCCGTGGTGCTGCAGCTGGGGGGAGAGAGGGGTTACAGGGGCACCCCCCACCGTCCAGAGCCTTGCTGCCCCCGCCCCAGCTGTGCGAGCCCGGGGGTCCCCCACCTTCCCCAACACAGCCCTCCTCCCCTCCCCCTTACCTGGGTCAGCACCTCCCCCCCCACCGTGACACCCCCAGAGCCCCTCCCCCTTACCTGGGTCAGCACCTCCCCCCCACCATCCAGAGCCTTGCTGCCCCCGCCCCAGCTGTGCAACCCCAGGGGTCCCCCACCTTCCCTAACACAGCCCTCCTCCCCTCCCCCTTACCTGGGTCAGCACCTCCCCCCCCCCACCGTGACACCCCCAGAGCCCCTCCCCCTTACCTGGGTCAGCACCTCCCCCCTCACTGTGACACCCCAGAGCCCCCTCCCCCTTTCCTGGGTCAGCCCCTCCCCCCCCACCATCCAGAGCCCCTCCCCCTTACCTGGGTCAGCACCTCCACCCGCACGGGGGACTCGCCCATGGCTGGGGGGGCAGGGAGCTCACCCCTGGGGGGCCCCAGGCACCCAGCCCAGCCGTGCAAGACCCACTGCCCCCCAAGGCGCTGCCCCAGGGAAACCCCCTCCCCCTGCTCACTAGCTCCCTGCTGGGCTCCACAGGGGTCTGATATAGCCCCTCCCCCGGCACTGCCCAGCCACACCCTGCTGCAATCAGCGCTAACGAAGGGGTGGAGCCCACTCTGACAACATCACAGAGAGCAGCTTGGGACCCAGGAGTCCTGGCTCTAACCCACCAGCCCCTGCTCCCCACCCACAGCCGGGGAGAGAACCCAGGAGTCCTAGCTCCCAGCCCCCCCCCCCGCTCTAACCCACCAGCCCCACTCCCCTCCCCGAGCCAGGAGAGAACCCAGGAGTCCTGGCTCCCAGCCCCCCCGCTCTAACCCACCAGCCCCCACTCCCCTCCCAGAGCCAGGGAGAACCCAGGAGTCCTGGCTCCCAGCCCCCCCGCTCTAACCACCAGCCCCACTCCCCTCTCAGAGGTGGTGAGAGAACCCAGGAGTCCTGGCTCCCAGCCCCCCCGCTCTAACCTACCGGCCCCACTCCCCTCCCAGCGCCGGGAGAGAACCCAGGAGTCCTGGGTCACAGACTATGACTCCCCTTCCCCTGCACTGGGGTTCCCAGCCCTTCTCTCCAGGACTCTCAGTGGGGCACACACAGTGTATGGGGCCAGCCTCCGCGGCCTGCGCCAGGGAACAGGGCCAGCAGGTGTGAGAGCTCCAGGGATCGGGGCCTGAATGGGAGCCGGCAGCCCGGCCGGGGCCCAGCTGTGAACTGACCCCTCAGCCCAAGGGCCTTAACTCCACTGCAGGGCACTGGATCCCACCGCTCACACCAGCAGGGCTGGAGCGAGACTGGGGGGCTGGGTGTGGCGCAGAGCCGCGGGGAGCGAGATCGGGGGCCGGGCACGGGGCGGAGCCGGGGGGGAGCGAGATCGGGGGCCGGGCGCGGGGCGGAGCCGGGGGGGAGCGAGATGGGGGGCCGGGCGTGGGGCGGAGCCGGGGGGAGCGAGATCGGGGCCCCTGTTGTGTGGGGCGCAGGGCGGCCCAGATGGAGGGGCAAGTGGGGCAGTTGGCCCCGGGCCCCCCGGGGGCCCCCACAAGAATACAGGATTCTATAGTATTGCAATTTTTTTTATGGAAGGGGCCCCCGAAATTGCTTTGCCCCAAGCCCCCTGAATCCTCTGGGCGGCCCTGGTGGGGCGCAGGGTCTCAGCCCCTCCCGCGAGAGCAGGATGTGTCTGTTCCCCCGAGCGCGGGGTGTGGCGCCAGGGAGCAGGAACTGAATGGAAGGGGAGTGAGTGCTAGAGAGCTGGGCACGGGCCCAGGGCTGGCAGGGGGCTGCGGGTCGGGAGTGAGGGGCACCGGCAGAGCGGGGGGGGGCAGGGGCTGGGGGTGGGCAGTGGGGGGCACCTCAAGACCGGGGGGGGGCAGGGGCTGCGGGTCGGGAGTGAGGGGCACCGGCAGAGCGGGGGGGGCAGGGGCTGCGGGTCGGGAGTGAGGGGCACCGGCAGGGCTGAGCTGGCAGGGGCTGCGGGTCGGGAGTGAGGGGCACCGGCAGGGCTGGGCTGGCAGGGGGCTGCGGGTCAGGAGTGAGGGGCACTGGCAGAGCTGGCAGGGGGCTGTGGTTCGGGAGTGAGGGGCACTGGCAGAGCTGGGGGGGCAGGGCTGGGCTGGCAGGGGGCTGCGGGTACGTCCATCTCCCTGCAGTGCCACAGACGTACGGACCCCCCCACGTCCCCGATCTCAGCCTTCCAGCCCCCTCAGCCCCAGGACACCCAGGTGCTGGAGCAATCCCAGGGTGCCGGGGGGATTATCCGGCTCGGCTGCTCGTTTCATTTAACGATATTTCCGGATTAAAAACTCTCAGGATTGGAGCTGAAGCCGCAATTTAATCTGAGCCCCTAATGACAGACAGCTGTGCCTGGGGAGGACTGGGGGACGGGCTGCCAGAACCCCCATGTTGGTGCCCCTCACTCCCGAGCCGCAGCCCCTGCCAGCCCTGGGCCCCCCCCAGCTCTGCCGGTGCCCCTCACTTCCGACCCACAGCCCTTCCCAGCCCAGCCCAGCCCCCCCCCCCAGCCCCCCATGCTAAGCCGGTTATTCCCATCCATATGTTGTCCCCGCGGGCTGTGATTATCGTCTCTAAGCCCCGTGCTCTGCATTCGGCTCTGCCTCCCAAGGCCCCGCTGCCGGGTTGTAACCATGATCCCCTGGGCAAGAAAGCCTCCCTCGGACGTCTGGGTTCAGCACACGGCTTTTATTGCACACAAGGGCTGCGTGTCTGCAGCGGAGGGGCCTGGGGAGGAGAGCTGGGGGGACAGCGGGATCCAGAGAGCCATGGGGAAGGGAAGGGCTGTGGGGAGTGGAGGGGGAGGTGTGTGAGCGCTGGGGGGCTGGAGGTCTGGGGGACAGGGTGTGGGGGAGGCTGTGGGAGGGGTCTGGGGGCGAGGAGGCCGGGGAAGGCTCTGGGGGCTCTGGGGGTAGCAGGCAGGGAGGTGAGGGGAGCTGGAGGTCTGGGGGACAGGGTGTGGGGGAGGCCGGGGAAGGCTCTGGGGGCTCTGGGGGTAGCAGGCAGGGAGGTGGTGGGGGCTGGAGGTCTGGGGGACAGGCTGTGGGGGAGGCCGGGGAAGGCTCTGGGGGCTCTGGGGGTAGCAGGCAGGGAGGTGAGGGGAGCTGGAGGCTGCGATTTGGGGGTTAATCTTGGTGGTGTCTTGACAGCGTCGGGCTCAACCCCCTGTCCAAGGTCAGTCTTTGATCTCGGGGGGGCTCAGCCCCCCTCAGCGTGACATCATCTTCACAAACTCTGCAGGGCAAAGGCCCCCATTAGTACCGATGCCTGGGGGGGTGAATCCCAGCCCCATGGAGCCGCCCCACCAGGGGATCCCTTGGCCACTCACGCCAAGCCTGCCTTACCCACAATCCTCTCTGAGAGCTGGCAGGCCATGGCCCTGCCACACCAGCCCACAACCCCTTGCCAGGGCCAGGGGGCCTGACCCGTGTGGGCTCTGGCCGAGCGGCGCGTTACCCACAATCCCTTGCCAGGGCCATGGGGCCTGACCTGTGTGGGCTCTGGCCGAGCGGCGCGTTACCCACAATCCCCCAGGGCCAGGGGGCCCGACCCGTGTGGGCGCTGGCCGAGCGGCGCGTTACCCACAATCCCCCAGGGCCAGGGGGCCCGACCCGTGTGGGCGCTGGCCGAGCGGCGCGTTACCCACAATCCCCCAGGGCCAGGGGGCCCGACCCGTGTGGGTGCTGGCCGAGCGGCGCGTTACCCACAATCCCTTGCCAGGGCCAGGGGGCCTGACCCGTGTGGGCGCTGGCTGAGCGGCGCGTTACCCACAATCCCCCAGGGCCAGGGGGCCCAACCCGTGTGGGCGCTGGCCGAGCGGCGCGTTACCCACAATCCCCCAGGGCCAGGGGGCCTGACCCGTGCGGGCGCTGGCCGAGTGGCGCGTTACCCACAATCCCTTGCCAGGGCCATGGGGCCCGACCCGTGTGGGCGCTGGCCGAGTGGCGCGTTACCCACAATCCCTTGCCAGGGCCATGGGGCCCGACCCGTGTGGGCGCTGGCCGAGTGGCGCGTTACCCACAATCCCTTGCCAGGGCCATGGGGCCTGACCTGTGTGGGCGCTGGCCGAGCGGCGCGTTACCCACAATCCCCCAGGGCCAGGGGGCCCGACCCGTGTGGGTGCTGGCCGAGCGGCGCGTTACCCACAATCCCCCAGGGCCAGGGGGCCCGACCCGTGTGGGCGCTGGCTGAGCGGCGCGTTACCCACAATCCCCCAGGGCCAGGGGGCCCAACCCGTGTGGGCGCTGGCCGAGTGGCGCGTTACCCACAATCCCTTGCCAGGGCCATGGGGCCTGACCTGTGTGGGCGCTGGCCGAGCGGCGCGTTACCCACAATCCCCCAGGGCCAGGGGGCCCGACCCGTGTGGGTGCTGGCCGAGCGGCGCGTTACCCACAATCCCCCAGGGCCAGGGGGCCCGACCCGTGTGGGTGCTGGCCGAGCGGCGCGTTACCCACAATCCCCCAGGGCCAGGGGGCCCGACCCGTGTGGGCGCTGGCTGAGCGGCGCGTTACCCACAATCCCCCAGGGCCAGGGGGCCCAACCCGTGTGGGCGCTGGCCGAGCGGCGCGTTACCCACAATCCCCCAGGGCCAGGGGGCCCGACCCGTGTGGGCGCTGGCCGAGCGGCGCGTTACCCACAATCCCCCAGGGCCAGGGGGCCTGACCCGTGCGGGCGCTGGCCGAGTGGCGCGTTACCCACAATCCCTTGCCAGGGCCATGGGGCCCGACCCGTGTGGGCGCTGGCCGAGCGGCGCGTTACCCACAATACCCCAGGGCCAGGGGGCCCGACCCGTGTGGGCGCTGGCCGAGCGGCGCGTTACCCACAATCCCCCAGGGCCAGGGGGCCCGACCCGTGTGGGCGCTGGCCGAGCGGCGCGTTACCCACAATCCCCCAGGGCCAGGGGGCCTGACCCGTGTGGGCGCTGGCCGAGCGGCGCGTTACCCACAATCCCCCAGGGCCAGGGGGCATGACTCGTGTGGGCGCTGGCCGAGTGGCGCGTTACCCACAATCCCTTGCCAGGGCCAGGGGGCCCGACTCGTGTGGGCGCTGGCCGAGCGGCGCGTTACCCACAATCCCCCAGGGCCAGGGGGCCTGACCCGTGTGGGCGCTGGCCGAGTGGCGCGTTACCCACAATCCCTTGCCAGGGCCATGGGGCCCGACCCGTGTGGGCGCTGGCCGAGCGGCGCGTTACCCACAATACCCCAGGGCCAGGGGGCCTGACCCGTGCGGGCTGTGGCCGAGCGGCGCGTTACCCACAATCCCCCAGGGCGCCCCACGCACCCTCGAAGTCGACGGTCCCGTCCCCGTTGATGTCGGCCTCCTTGACCACGTCGCTGATCTCGCGGGGGGTGAGTCGCTCGCCCATGAGGCGCTGCATGGCCAGCTGCAGCTCCTCCAGCGTGATCTCCCCGTCCCCGTTGGTGTCAAACTGCGGGGGGAGGGGGGCGGGGGGGCGTCAGGACTCCTGGGTTCGCTCCCAGCCCTGGGAGGGGGGTTAGAGCCAGGGGCTGGGAGCCTGGACGCCTGGGTTCTCGCCTGGTTCTGGGAGGGGGGTTAGAGCCAGGGGCTGGGAGCCTGGACGCCTGGGTTCTCTCCCTGGCGAGGGGAGGGGACTGGGTGCTGGTGGGTGAGAGCAGGGGGTGCTGGGAGCCAGGACTCCTGGGTTCTCTCCCTGGTGAGGGGAGGAGAGTGGGGGCTGGTGGGTGAGAGCAGGGGGTGCTGGAAGCCAGGACTCCTGGGTTCTCTCTCCCTCACCTCCTTGAAGGCGTCCCTCATCTCCTGCAGCCCGATCATCCCGGCCGTCTCGGCCAGCAGCTTGGGTGTCATCAGCTCCACGAAGTCTTCAAAATCCACCCGGCCCCCCACTGCAACAGGGGGTGGGTGTCAGCCGGGGGGTCCCTGCCAGGAGCCCCGCCCCCTCCCGGGCACCCCCACTGCCAGGGGCCCTGACTCCTCCCAGGCACCCCCCTGCTAGGAGCCCCACCCCCTCCCAGGCACCCCCCTTGCTAGGAGCCCCGCCCACTCCCGGGCACACCCCTGCCAGGAGCCCCACCCACTCCCGGGCACCCTCACTGCCAGGGGCCCTGACCCCTTCCGGGCACTGCCCTGCTGGGAGCCCCACCCACTCCCGGGCACCCCCCTGCCAGGGGCCCTGACCCCTCCCGGGCACCCCCCTGCTGGGAGCCCCGCCCCCTCCCGGGCACCCCCTTGGCAGCCCCGCCCCCCGCCGCCCCCCGGCTCACGGTTCATGTGGATCTGCTGCGAGAGCTCGAGCAGCTCCATCTCGGTCGGCATGTAGCCCATGGTGCGCATCAGCTGGCCCAGCTCCTTGCAGCCGATCAGCCCGTCCCCGTCCCTGTCGAACTCCGCGAAGGCCTCGCGCAGCTCTGCCGGGGGGGCCGGCCGGGCTGAGCCCCCTGTGCTGGGCCGAGCCCCGCCCCGCTGGGCTGAGCCCCCCTCCCCCGCTGGGCTGAGCCCCCCCGACCCGGCTGAGCCCCCCCCCGCTGGGCCGAGCCCCCCCCGACCCAGCTGCGCCCCCCCCGCTGGGCTGAGCCCCCCGTGCTGAGCCGAGCCCCCCCCCCCGACCGGCTGAGCCCCCCCCCGCTGGGCCGAGCCCTTACCACAGCCCAGGACCCGGGAGCGCTGGGACCCCTCCCCGAGCCGGGGGCAGAACCCAGGAGTCCTGGGGTGCCAGCAACACCCATGTTCCCCCACAGCCCTCCTGGGGGTGGGGCTAGTACTGGGGGCTCCTGCGCACCAACCTGCGAGGCCCCTCTCCCCTTTGGGCTGCAGCGAGAACCCAGGCGTCCGGGCTTCCAGCCCCACCCCCCCTTCCCTGCTTCAATCCCCAGATCCCACTCCCCTCCCACGGGCTTCTCACCTTCGATTTCATCCGCTCCCAGCTCCCGGTGCTGAAATAAAGAGACACTCTCATGGACCCAGTGCGGTCCTGCAGGGGAGAGAACCCAGGTGTCCGGCCCCTCAGCCCCCTGCCCTGCTCTAACCCACCAGCCCCCATCCCCTCCCAGAACTGGGGAGAGAACCCAGGAGTCCTGGCTCCCAGCCCCCCCTGTTCTAACCCACCAGGCCCCACTCCCCTCCCAGAGCCGGGGAGAGAACCCAGGGGTCCTGGATCCCAGCCCCTCCTCGCTCTAACCACCAGCCCCCCTCCCGTACCACAGCCGGGGAGAGAACCCAGGCATCCTGGCGCCCAGCCCCCCCTGCTCTAACCACCAGCCCCCCTCCCCTCCCAGAGCCGGGGAGAGAACCCAGGCGTCCTGGCGCCCAGCCCCCGCTCCCCTGGCAGAACTGGGCGTCTCACCCCATGCTTCTCGGCGATGCCCTTGCGCAGGAAGATGCAGGCGGGCCCCAGGGCGTTCTGCATGGTGCCAGCTGCTGCCCCGGAGCCAGAGCTGTGGCTGGAGGAGGAGGCGGCTGTGCCAGGCTGGGTGGGGGGTTTATAGTCGCTCCCACGCCAGGGGATTATCCTCACCCCCGTGACCTATCGCCATCCCAAACAGGGCAGCTGCTGCATAAATCCGCCCGGCCAACATCTGCTGGCTGGCACAGGGGCTGGGAGCCCGGACGCCTGGGTTCGCTCCTGGCTCGGGGAGGGGAGTGGCGGCTGGTGAGTTAGAGCAGGGGGGGCTGGGAGCCAGGACTCCTGGGTTCTCTCCCCGGCTCTGGGAGGGGAGTGGGGGCTGGTGGGTTAGAGCAGGGGGGGCTGGGAGCCCGGACTCCTGGGTTCTCTCCCTGGCACTGGGAGGGGAGTGGGGGCTGGTGGTTAGAGCAGGGGGGGCTGGGAGCCCGGACTCCTGGGTTCTCTCCCTGGCTCTGGGAGGGGAGTGGGGGCTGGTGGTTAGAGCAGCGGGGGGCTGGGAGCCCGGATGCCTGGGTTCAGATGCAGAGGGCTCAGTGCCAAGTCTCTGATTAGGGTCCTGGGTTCACATCCCACTGGTGACCCCCAGGGGGTGCTCCCTGCAACTCAGCCCCTCCGCAGAGGTGGGGCAGGGGGTTTCTTGGGGTGTCCCTGTGACGAAGTGGGACTGGTCGCACTGGGGGCTGGGTACAGAAACTAAGTTCCAGCAGCCAAATGCCTGACACTCTGTCTCCTAGCAACTGATGGCCGGGCCCCTCCCTGCAAAGGTGCCTCTAAAGGTGCTGGAGACAAAGGGGTCAGGTGACCTCCTGTCCCGGGAAAGAGGCAGAGCAGGGAGGAGGGGCCAGAGGGGGGCTGGGGAGATTGGAGTTGGCTGGAGAACAGAGGGGAGGCAGGGAGACTGGGCTCTGATCCCCGAGGGGGGCTGGGAGGCCCCCAAGATGGACCTAACCGGGGAGATCCTGTTGTCTGTGCCTGCAAGACCCTGTCCTGGACTGTGTTCCTGTTGTCTAAATAAACCTTCTGCTTTACTGGCTGGCTGAGAGTCCTGGTGAATCGCAGGGCGCCCGGGGGTGCAGGGCCGGACTCCCCCACACTCCGTGACAACTGGTGGCAGCGGTGGGATGACTGCACCCCATGGACGGTGCTTCCTGCAGTAAGTGACTGGGGGGCAGTAAAACGAAGGGGCGATTAACCCCTGCGGCAGTGTGGCCAGAGAGAAGGACTTTGCAGTAACAGGGTCCCCCGGGGGATCACAGCGAACGGTCCCCGGGGCGGAGGAGTCTGCAGCTCGACCCTGGCAGAGAGGTGGTGACCTCAAGGACTGGCACCCTAGGGGTCCCCCTGGAACCCGTGGGGAGCGGCGAGCACCCCGGCCTGCGAGCGGCCAGCAGGAAGATGTATTCCCAGAAGCGCAAGTGTGAGCTGGTGGAGCTGTGCAAGCAGAGGGGGCTGCACTGTGGGAAGCTCACCAAGGCCCAGCTGATTGCCCGGCTGGACGAGAGAGACCGCGTCAATGAACCGGTCCCTGTCTCTGCGGGAAGCAGCCGGGCAGATGCAGCGCAGGCACCAGTGTCTGCCCCCGCTGGGAGTGGTCAGCCGGCCGCTGAGGGCTCCTCGAGACCCCCCACCCCTAGGCCTAGGGGGAGGGGGAGGAGGAGCCCAGCTACGGGGGGCACCGTGACCCCCCCGGCCAGCAGGGGATCCGCCCGGCGACGCTCGGCCTCCGTGGAGCGCAGGCGGCTGGACTTGGAGAGAGAGATCAAACTGATGGAGATGGAGGAGCGGCAGAAGCAGCGTGAATTCGAGGAGAGGGAGAAGGAGCAACAACGTAAACAGGGAGGACCCCCACCAAAGGGAAACATCTGGCGTCAGGTCCAGCCGTCCCCCTCGAGGGGACCCACGAGACATGGGCTGCTATCAATGTGGCCAACAGGGCCACGTACGGGCCCAGTGCCCCAAGCTCCGGGACAAACTGAGCAGACCAACCCCACACCGGGTTAACTGGGTAGATACCCAGCCAGATGAGGGGCAGTGTTCGCAGGAAAGGGGGGCTGGCCGCGTACCCCCTGCGAAGGAGGGAGGGGGGCCCCGGGTCGGCCCCTCCGAGGGGCTGGATGCTCCCAGCCCTGAGTTTTGGGTTTACAGGGTGGGCACGGGACTACCCCTCCGGAGCGAGTGCCTTGTTCCCCTGGAGGTAGACGGGAAGGAGGCCACTGGGTACTGGGACACGGGCGCAGAGGTGACGCTGGCCCGGCCCGAGGTGGTGGGCCCAGATCGGATGGTGCCCAACACCTACCTGACCCTGAGGGGTGTGATCGGGACCCCATTCAAGGTGCCTGTGGCGAGGGTGCACCTAAAGTGGGGGGACAAGGAGGGCCCCAAGGACGTGGGGGTGCACCCAAATTTGCCCACGGAGGTGTTAATGGGGGGGGGATCTCGAGGACTGGCCCAGTAACACCCGGGGTGCCCTGTCCGTGAACCGTAGTCAGAGTCGACGCAGGGCTCTGCACCCTGACACCGGGGAAGGTACTCTGCCCGAGGCACCGGACCCTGACCCGGTGGGGAGGAAACGCCCAGGGACAGGGCTCAGAGAGGCTGTGGCCTCAGACCCAGCCGGTGAGAGAGAGCAGATCCCCGCCCCTGCCCCAGCGGCTGAGTACCAGGCCGCGGTGCGGGAAGACCCCTCCTTGCGGAGGATAGGGGACCTGGCCAGCCTCGGGGGGGGGGGACAGACCATGGGATGAGGTGGCCGGAAAAGGTTCCTGTGGGAGAAGGGGTTCCTGTACCGAGAATGGGCTCCCCCAGGGAAGATGGAGTCAGGGGGCATCAGGAGGCAGCTGGTGGTACCCCAGGAGTATCGCCACCAGCTGCTGTGCCGGGCCCATGACATTCCCCCCTCAGGGCACCCGGGAGCCTGGCGTACCCAGCAGAGGCTGCTGCAGAACTATTACTGGCCTGGGGTCTTTGCCCATGTCCGGCAGCACTGCCGCTCCTGTGACCCCTGCCAGAGGGGGAGGAAGGCCCGGGACAGGGGGGAGATGGCTGTAAGACCCGGGCCCCGCCCCGAGGAGCCTGTCCAGAGGGGGGCCAGGGTCAGAAGGGGGGCTCTGATCCGAGGGAGCCCGAATCCCAGCCCCCCAGACTGGAACGGGGGGGGAAGGCCCCAGCCCTGCGTGCACCCCAGGGGTACTGGGGGGGGGAAAGGGCGCGGGCGGCATAAGGCTTCCCCCCCCCCGCAGCCTGCCAGTGCCCTCGAGCCCCCCCGACCTACAGGGGGTCAGGAAACTGGAATGACCTGGGGTAACTCTGCCCCCAGATTGGGGGGGACCCTGGGGCAGCCGTGGGAATGTAGGTGGGTTCGAACTTCCCCAGGTCACTGGCTGGAGTGACCCCGCTCAGCTCGGTCTCGAAGGGGGGAGAGGTGTGAGGAAGTGGGACTGGTCGCACTGGGGGCTGGGGACAGATCCTAAGTATCTAGCAGCAAAAATGCCTGACACTCTGTCTCCTAGCAACTGATGGCCCGGCCCCTCCCTGCAAAGGTGCCTCTAAAGGTGCTGGAGACAAAGGGGTCAGGTGACCTCCTGGCCCGGGAAAGAAGCGGAGGAGAGAGGAGGGGCCGGAGGGGGCTGGGCAGACTGGAGCTGGCTGGGGAAACAGGGGAGCAGGGAGACCGAGCTCTGATCCCCGAGGGGGGCTGGGAGGCCCCCAAGATGGACCTAACCGGGGGGATCCGGTTATCTGTGCCTGCAAGACCCTGTCCTGGACTGTGTTCCTGTCGTCTAAATAAACCTTCTGCTTCACTGGCTGGCTGAGAGTCCTGGTGAATCGGCAGGGAGGCCGGGGGTGCAGGGCCTGGCTCCCCCACACTCCATGACAGTCCCCTCCAAAGCTTTTAAGGTGGAAATTTGGGGCGCAGGAACCTTGGTTCCCAGAACCCCATTGTGGGGGGAGGACTAACCCCCCCTCTCTGGGGCACCGAGCATATGGGGCTGGGGGTATTATGGGATGGCAAACTTTGCAGGGGGAATTGTGGGGTGTAGGCCCCCATTCTGGGGTTCAATCCCAACATGGGGGCTGGGCCTGGGGTCTCATGGGCTATCACTGGCGTCCATTACAGGCGATTCCCCCCATGTAGGGCAGGGCCCCTCTCTGCTGGGTGATATGGGACGGCCCCCCCCCCTTTTACAGTGAGACCCCCGAGACCCCAGACAACCCAGCTCAGCTCCTCCTCCATTGGGGGCTTCAGTCGGGGTTGGGGGCAGAATCCCTCTGCTTGCCCAGAGTTCCCCGAGATAGGGGGGCCTCCCTTACCCCCCCCACTATTCTACCCTGTGGGACCCTGCTTTGGCAATTCCACGTTAAGAAAACTCCCCCCCCCGCAAGGCTCCCACCGCCTGATCCCGTTCCTCCAGTACAGCGAAGTGCTGCTAGTGTGAATGCAGCTCACCCAGTGCAGCTTTTAATGCTGTTAGTCAGTCCAGCTTCCACCCCCCCACACTCACAGAGCTGAGCTGGCTGCAGGGTGCAGTGGAGGTGGGGCCTTTTGGGGGCAGTTTGTCAGCGTGGAGAGTCAGTGGGGTAGCCAGCCTAGAGCAAGGGGGTGAGGGAAGCCCTTTGCCGCAGGGAGCAGCCTGCTTTGTCTCTCCCTGCCGCAGGGAGCAGCCTGCTTTGTCTCTCCCTGCCGCAGGGAGCAGCCTGCTTCTTCTCTCCTTGATTTGGGTTCTTGTGTGGTATCATTCTGGATTCTCACTGCGCCTCTCAGCAGGAGTCTTGCTCTGGTTATCACACAGGGTGGGGGGTACGAACGGGACAGGCTCAGCCCCGTGGCCCCAGTTTGTCCTTTGGGGTGGTGCCCAGGCTCTCTTCACACCACCCTGGTGGGACGGCCCGGTGCGGAGGTGGCTGGTCCCGAGGGAGAGCCCACTCCTCAGCTCTTAGGCTAATGGGTTTTCTGCCCATCTCCAGGGCAGGTGGCTTCCCCCAGGTTGCAAGTGGGCAATGGGGCAGATGGACAAGGCGAGGAACCCAGGTGTCCGGTCCAGCTGACTGCCCAGCCGGGGGCTCAGAGTGGGGGAGGTCGGAGGGGCACGCTGGGGATTTTGGGGTGTGTGACTAGTGAGTGTGAGATCCGATCTCGCTGGAAGGGGCCAGGGCCAGGGCGAGTTAATGCCCCCAGCTGAGAGCACTGCACTCTCCAGAGGTGGGGGGCAGGACTCCCCTTGGGGGCGCACGTTGGAAGGGGCCAGGGCCAGGGCGAGTTAATGGCCCCCAGCCTGCCCTGCCCTGCCCCAGCGGGGAACCTTCAGGGCCCTTTGCCGGCTGTGCTGCCCTGGGGCTGAGCTGCTCCTGGATCAATCCCCTGGGCGAATGGCCAGGCCGGCTGGGAGCAGGAGAGTGAGGCCGATTGTTTCCTCAGGCCCAAAGGCGGCTGGAAATGTATCAAACCCTGGGCCACGATCCGGCTTCAGCTCCGAGCTGCTCTGGGTTCCGCGAGGGGGAAACCTTCAGCCACAAGGACTGAGACCCCCAGGCACTGGCTGGAGCCCCCTGAACACGGACACTGGGCTGGAGCCTCGGGAGTGTTTCTAAAAGGACTTGGGGTAACTACAAGCTCCGCTCTGCTGTGCCAGAGCCTCAGGAACCGAATTCACGTCTGTCTGTAGATTGAGCTTTGAACCTCTCGCTCCCTTTTCTCTGCTGATACATTGTAGCTGAGTTAATAGGAACTGGCTGTAGCGGGTATTTGGGGTCAGTTATCACTGGAGCTGGGGGGGCGGCTGATCCTCGGGGGCTGGAAGAACCTTCTCTTTCTATGGTGAGAAGATTTCAGGACCCAGCAGCATCTCTGCCGTGTGCGTCTGGCCGGAGGCCTGGGCTGGGCACGGGACGGAGCTGCGGGGTTTGGATTCGGAGGAACCAGGGAGGTAACAGAGGCTGTTTGGGGCTGGCTGGTAAATCTCAGTGTTGGAAGATCCACCAGCGTCTGGGGTTTGTCTGGCCTGGTCTGTGTGCAGCTCACCCTGACTGCGTGACCCCAGCTGGCTCGCAGAGGCCAGTGACCAGGGCTGGGAGCAGCTGGGGGCAGAGCGAGCGGGTGCGACAGGAGCCGGTTAATGGCTGACGGGGCCCAGCCGGGTGGGCTGAGCAGAAAGCTGGGGGCCAGTAACAGGTTTGGGGGCACAGCCCTTGCAGCAGGGGGGCTGATCCCCCCCCAGGGGATTGTGGGGCAGGGCCAGGAGGGGACAGCGCAGCAGGCAGCCGGCGTGGGGGGGTCCCGGGGGGCCCTTCCCTGGCAGTCAGTGCTGGGATCAGTGGGGTGCTGGGGTGCTGCACTGCAGGGAGCAGGATACCTGGGTTCTGGCCACTCCTCCCCTGCAGCCCGGCCTCGCCCATCCCCCGGGGATGCCTGCTTCTTGGCATGGGCCCTGGGCCCCCCCGAAATGACCCCCGCTGGCACGGGAAGGCAGGAGACGGGTTTATTGAGCAGCCCGACGCTGACCCGGGAGACCCCTGGAGCAGGAGCCTGGTGTCCTGGGTGCAGCAGTAGGAGGTGCTAGTGGGTGGGGGCCTGTGGCTCATGGGGGGGCAGGAGGGTGCACTGGGGGGGGCTGGGAATTTTCTGCCCTCCCCCATGTGTCTGGGGAATGGGGGACCCCCCAAATCCAGCCCTGGCCTGCAGTGGGGTTGGCTGTTGAGTGCAGGGTGGGAGGCCAGGGGGGCGGGGTTAAGAAGGAACCCAGGTGTCCGGGCAGTGCCGGGGCAGTGGGGTGCTCATGGGGCGCTCTCCCCCCAGGCCAGGGCGTGGATCCGGTCGGCGGCTGCCTCCATGCGGTGCCGGTACTCCAGGTGTCGGTGATTCCCCGCGGGGACCCCGGCCAGCCCGTGGGCCAGCCCCCAGCAGCACCCCGCAATGACGCCCGTCGAGTCGCTGTCTCCTGCGGGGAGATGGGCACAGGTGAGACGTGGCCCCTCTGGGGCGGGGGTGGGGCACCCGGGGATCCTGCCATGGGGTGTTTGCCCCACACAAGCCCTGAGTGGGTCATTGTGGGTCAGACGGGGCCAATTAACCTGCCCCACTGCAGCTGGGGAGGTTGGGGGGCTGGGCAGGGCTTGTGGCAGCTGGAGCCAAGCTGGGGGGGGGGTCTTGGGGCCGCAGCCCCTGGAGGGGACAGGGAGGTTGGCCGGGGGGGGGGAATGAGATGGGGGGGGTGCCCTGGGCCCTGCCCTGGCTGGGAGAGTCTGGTCAGGTGCCAAGGGGAGCGGAGGAGTCTCTGGGGCCACGAGCTGTGTGTACTGGCACCGGGATGCGGCTGGCTCTGGGGTGAGACGCCGGGGGCTGTGTATACTGCAGCTGGGATGCGGCTGGCTCTGGGGTGAGACGCCGGGGGCTGTGTATACTGCGGCTGGGATGCGGCTGGCTCTGGGGTGAGACGCCGGGGGCTGTGTATACTGCAGCTGGGATGCGGCTGGCTCTGGGGTGAGATGCCGGGGGCTGTGTATACTGCAGCTGGGATGCGGCTGGCTCTGGGGTGAGACGCCGGGGGCTGTGTATACTGCAGCTGGGATGCAGCTGGCTCTGGGGTGAGACGCCGGGGGCTGTGTATACTGCAGCTGGGATGCGGCTGGCTCTGGGGTGAGACGCCGGGGGCTGTGTATACTGCAGCTGGGATGCAGCTGGCTCTGGGGTGAGACGCCGGGGGCTGTGTATACTGCAGCTGGGATGCAGCTGGCTCTGGGGTGAGACGCCGGGGGCTGTGTATACTGCAGCTGGGATGCGGCTGGCTCTGGGGTGAGACGCCGGGGGCTGTGTATACTGCGGCTGGGATGCGGCTGGCTCTGGGGTGAGACGCCGGGGGCTGTGTATACTGCAGCTGGGATGCGGCTGGCTCTGGGGGGAGATGCCGGGGGCTGTGTATACTGCAGCTGGGATGCGGCTGGCTCTGGGGTGAGACGCCGGGGGCTGTGTATACTGCAGCTGGGATGCAGCTGGCTCTGGGGTGAGACGCCGGGGGCTGTGTATACTGCAGCCGGGATGCAGCTGGCTCTGGGGCGGGGCGCCGGGGGCTGTGTATCCTGGCATGAGGGCTGGGATGCAGCTGGCTCTGGGACGGGGCGCCGGGGGCTGTGTATCCTGGCGTGAGGGCCGGGATGCAGCTGGCTCTGGGGCGGGGCGCCGGGGGCTGTGTATCCTGGCGTGAGGGCTGGGATGCGGCTGGCTCTGGGGCGGGGCACTGGGGGCTGTGTATCCTGGCATGAGGGCTGGGATGCGGCTGGCTCTGGGGCGGGGCACTGGGGGCTGTGTATCCTGGCATGAGGGCTGGGATGCGGCTGGCTCTGGGGCGGGGCACTGGGGGCTGTGTATCCTGGCGTGAGGGCTGGGATGCGGCTGGCTCTGGGGCGGGGCGCCGGGAGCTGTGTATCCTGGCGTGAGGGCTGGGATGCGGCTGGCTCTGGGGCAGGGAGCCGGGGGCTGTGTATCCTGGCGTGAGGGCTGGGATGCAGCTGGCTCTGGGGCAGGGAGCCGGGGGCTGTGTATCCTGGCATGAGGGCTGGGATGCGGCTGGCTCTGGGGCGGGGCACTGGGGCCTGTGTATCCTGGCATGAGGGCTGGGATGCGGCTGGCTCTGGGGCGGGGCACTGGGGGCTGTGTATCCTGGCGTGAGGGCTGGGATGCGGCTGGCTCTGGGGCGGGGCACTGGGGGCTGTGTATCCTGGCGTGAGGGCTGGGATGCGGCTGGCTCTGGGACGGGGCGCTGGGGCCTGTGTATCCTGGCGTGAGGGCTGGGATGCGGCTGGCTCTGGGGCGGCCGGACTCACCCCCATGGAACATGGCCCGGCTGCAGAGCTCGTCCCAGCGGTCGCCAGCGCCCAGCAGCGCGTCGTAGGCGATCATGGGGGCGTCGTGCCCGCTGCGCCCCGCCCAGCCCTCCAGGCTGAAGGTCTGGTAGATCCCGTCCCGCTCCGCCGGGCCGTAGGGGGAGGGGAACCGTGGGGGGCCGTGCCCTTCCGCCAGGCCCCGCTCAGCCAGGTACCTGCGGGGGCAGGGATGAGACCAGGCCGCTGACCCCCCCGGCATCACCCGCCTTTCCCATCCCCCGCCCTGCGTCTGGCACCCCTGATCTGCCCCCCGGGGGGTCTGCGCCCCCTTTCCCATCCCCCGCCCTGCCCCGGCACCCCTGATCTGCCCCCGGGGGTCTGCGCCCCCTTTCCCATCCCCCGCCCTGCGCCTGGCACCCCTGATCTGCCCCCCGGGGGGTCTGCGCCCCCTTTCCCATCCCCCGCCCTGCCCCTGGCACCCCTGATCTGCTCCCCGGGGGTCTGCGCCCCCTTTCCCATCCCCCGCCCTGCGCCTGGCACCCCTGATCTGCCCCCCGGGGGTCTGCGCCCCCTTTCCCATCCCCCGCCCTGCGCCTGGCACCCCTGATCTGCACCCCTGGGGTCTGCGCCCCCTTTCCCATCCCCCGCCCTGCACCTGGCACCCCTGATCTGCCCCCCGGGGGGCCTGCGCCCCCTTTCCCATCCCCCGCCCTGCCCCGGCATCCCTGCCCTGCCCCCCGGGGAGTCTGAGCCCCCCTCCTTTCCCACATACCACCCTGTGCCTGGCACCCCCAGCCTCGCCTGGGGCTCTGTCCTCCCTTCTGCCCCCCACACTCACCAGGCCCATTTCTGGGGGAAGTAGCCCCAGGCGTCCAGGTTGGGCTGGGTGTCGACACCCGCGTCCTGCACATAGGTTTGGGCCAGGGGCAGCGTCTGCAGCAGGCCGGCCCCCCACTGCGCCAGGGGGAGCCCCCGCACCGCGTAGGCCGTGAACAGGGCCGAGGCCAGGGCCCCCAGGTACCCTGCAGCGGGGCAAGGGTCCGTCAGGGGCCCCGCACGGAGACCCCCTTCCCCCCCCAGGCCTGGGGCAGAGCCACTGCTCAGACTGGGGCCCCCCCGGGTACCCTGCAGCAGGCCCAGCATGGGGGGCTGGGACCTCCCATAAAGCCCTGTGATAGTGAGCGTGAGATCCGATCTCGCTGGAAGGGGCCAGGGCCAGGGCGAGTTAATGCCCCCAGCTGAGAGCACTGCACTCTCCAGAGGTGGGGGGCAGGACTCCCCTTGGGGGGCGCACGTTGGAAGGGGCCAGGGCCAGGGCGAGTTAATGCCCCCAGCTGAGAGCACGGCACTCTCCAGAGGTGGGGGGCAGGACTCCCCTTGGGGGCGCACGCTGGAAGGGGCCAGGGCCAGGGCGAGTTAATGCCCCCAGCTGAGAGCACTGCACTCTCCAGAGGTGGGGGGCAGGACTCCCCTTGGGGGCGCACGTTGGAAGGGGCCAGGGCCAGGGCGAGTTAATGCCCCCAGCCTGCCCTGCCCTGCCCCGGGGGGAACCTTCAGGGCTGGCTAGGAAGGTCTGTGAATGGGCCGAGCTGGGCCATGCAGCCGCGCTGGCAGCGGGAGCAGGGCAGGGGGTGGCTCAGGGCTTGGGATGGCAGCAAACAAGGCCTGTCTAGCGCTAGAGCTGGGAGTCAAGGAGCAAAGCAGGAGGCTGAACATTTCGCAGGACACTGGAGCGCAGGAGTGTGACTGGCCGGGTGGCCCTTTGCCGGCTGTGCTGCCCTGGGGCTGAGCTGCTCCTGGATCAATCCCCTGGGCGAATGGCCAGGCCGGCTGGGAGCAGGAGAGTGAGGCCGATTGTTTCCTCAGGCCCAAAGGCGGCTGGAAATGTATCAAACCCTGGGCCACGATCCTGCTTCAGCTCCGAGCTGCTCTGGGTTCCGCGAGGGGGAAACCTTCAGCCACAAGGACTGAGACCCCCAGGCACTGGCTGGAGCCCCCTGAACACGGACACGGGGCTGGAGCCTCGGGAGTGTTTCTAAAAGGACTTGGGGTAACTACAAGCTCCGCTCTGCTGTGCCAGAGCCTCAGGAACCGAATTCACGTCTGTCTGTAGATTGAGCTTTGAGCCAACTCGCTCCCTTTTCTCTGCTGATACATTGTAGCTGAGTTAATAGGAACTGGCTGTGGCGGGTATTTGGGGTCAGTTATCACTGGAGCTGGGGGGGCGGCTGATCCTCGGGGGCTGGAAGAACCTTCTCTTTCTATGGTGAGAAGATTTCAGGACCCAGCAGCATCTCTGCCGTGTGCGTCTGGCCGGAGGCCTGGGCCGGGCACGGGGCGGAGCTGCGGGGTTTGGATTCGGAGGAACCAGGGAGGTAACAGAGGCTGTTTGGGGCTGGCTGGTAAATCTCAGTGTTGGAAGATCCACCAGCGTCTGGGGTTTGTCTGGCCTGGTCTGTTTGCAGCTCACCCTGACTGCGTGACCCCAGCTGGCTCCCCCGGGCAGCACTGTCACAGCCCCCAATGGGAGATCGGGGGGCTGGACCCCCACACGGCCCCCCAGTCCCCTGCAAGGGGGGGGGGATGCCGGGGTGGGAGTGTGGGACCGTTTTCCCCTCCAGCCCCCTGGTGCCCCCTACCTGTGGGGTGATGGTGCGTCATGCGCCCGCTCTCCACGCTGAGCCGGATCAGGGTTGGCAGATCCGTGGGGCGCGGGTACCTGCGGGGGGGGGGGGTGTACAGGGGCAGTGCAGGGTCATGCCCCCCAGCCAGGTGCCCCCCAACACCAGAAACCCCCAGTACCCCCCTGGGATGCACCCGCCAGCCCCCCGTGACCCAGAGCTCCCGTCCTCCTGATGCCCCCACCTCTGCCACCCTTCCCCAGGGTGCCCCATAGCCCCTGGGGTCCCACCCCCCCACCTCTGCCCCCCTTCCCCGAGGTGCCCCATAGCCCCTGGGGTCCAACCCCCACCTCTGCCCCCCTTTCCCAGGGTGCCCCATAGCCCCTGGGGTCCCACCCCCCCATCCACCCCCCTTCCCCGGGGTGCCCCATAGCCCCTGGGGAGCCCCATAGTCCCTGCCCCGCACCTGAGCCCGATGGCCATGGAGCGCATGGCGGCCCCGCAGCCGGTGGCACTGGGGTTGAAGGGGATCCGGTACCCAGCCGGCTCGCCCGGGCGCAGCTGGGACGTCCCTGGGGGGGGACAGGGTGGGGGTCACACGGGCGCCCTGCAGGGTCCCCAAAATAGCACCCCCTTCCCGGCCCGGCCCCCCCACACCTGGCCCAGGTATGCACAGCCCACAACCCCCCACGTGTCCTGGGGACCCCCCATACTCCTCCCCACGTCACAGGTGTGGGGGCTGCGGGGGGCGTGTGGGGCAGCCAGGCAGGGCAGTGGAGGGGGCCCCAGAAGCCAACTGGGGGTTGGTGGGCATGAAATTCTTTTCTATTAAGGACTTGTTTGGTCTTTCCTTGGGTGGATTCTCAGGGAAAGGGGAGGGGGAGGTATCCCTCTGTAGTTAGATCCCGGTATCTCTCCTAGGAAAAGGGAGGGGGGAGGAAGCAGGGGGAATGGTTTGTTTCTCCTGGGTGTAAGAACTCCATGGATTTGGGGCTCTTGGAATCCCCTAGGATTTTGGGGAAGGACTGTGTCTCAATCCACATTTCCTGATTGAGTGGTGGCAGAATACATGCGGGTCCCCATCTTTGAACCCACAAGCTCAAAGTGGGGGTGAGACCCTAGGACATGGTGGCAGCGGAGTTTCGAACCCATTGTTACAAGGAGTTTTTTTCAGCTGGGCTACGCTGAAGGAAGCTATTCTCTTCTTCTAGAGCAGGAAAGCAACCTGAGAGAAGAGGGAGTTTACAAGTATTCCTTTTCTAACTGGTATTGTTAGAAGCAGTTTCAGCAGTTTGGCTGGAGGGAATTAAGTTTTCCAGCAGGCTTTGTTGGAAGCAGTTTTTCTTTCTTGTTGCTTGGACAGGCAGCTTGAGGAAAAGGCAGTTTTCAAGCAGTTTTCAGGGTTAGAAGCAGTTTCAGCAGTTTGGCTGGAGGGAATTAGTTTTTCTAACCAGGCTTTGTTATAGGAGACCCCATACTGAGAGGGTACTTAGCAATTTGCAAGACAGTGGCAAAACAGGTTTTTCCACCTTCTTGGAAGCCAGGAGGGGGAGATTTTTTTTTTGGAAACAGATTGTCAGCTCGGTTTAGCTGAGGAAGATAAGGTTTTCTAACAGACTTTGTTAGGAAAAAACTTTTTTTTTTCCTTCTTCTTTTCTTTTTTTCCCCCTTTTTTCTTGTAAGGTTTTTCTAACAAGGCTTTTGTTAGAAAGGACCCCTACTGGGAGAGCATTAGAAATTGCTAAAGGCAAGTTACCAAACCAGATTTTCTAGTTCTTGTAAGCCAGCAAACAAGCAAACACCATTTGCAAATCAAAAGCTTTTGTTTCTTTCTATTCAATCGCGAGTAGACAGGGTAGGAATTGGGAAGCAAGCAACCCAATTCCCTGACTGCAGAGGGGTGTGACCAGCACCAAAAAGCAACACCAGCAAGCCACACATAAAATTCACTGACTGCAGAGGGGTGTGGCCAACACCAGAAGGCACTGTTCCCCATCCCAAGAAATTTCCCACCTACATGGCAAGTGAGAAAACTGAGGCCTTCTTGAAAAAATTTAAAAGGACCTGCCATGGGTACAGCATCCCTGAAGACCAGTACAAGGACTGGTCAGGAAAGTGGACTTTTGCTGTCTATAACAATTATTCCATCCCCATGCTACTGGGGAAAGACTTGGCCAACCATGTGGAGCTGGCCAAGAGGGGGGGAGTGGTCACCCGCAGCCAGGCCAAACAAGCAGGCACTCCCATCCCTGTTCCTGAGCCATCCACCAAGACCCGGTCTGTGTTACCAGACACCCAGACAGAGGTGGTGGAACCGGATCTCATGCCAACAACTACAGCAGCCATAGTACATCCAGTCCCAGGACCGGAACTGGAAGAGCAACCAGCGGCAGAACCAGCGCCAGCACTGACGCCAGCACTTGCAACTCCACCGCCAGGGGGCGCCAACGGGCCTAAACTGGCAGAAGCAGCACACAACTCTACCCAAGAGGCTCAGCCAGAGCCTGAAATATCACCTTGTGCACCAGCGGAGAGCGGTCCACAGTCAATGGAAACAACCTCATCACCTACATCGCTCCCAAAGGAACTGGTGTCTCCCGCCTCAAGGGAACAGTTCCAGACAGAGCAGGAAGCCGATGACAGCCTTAAGAAAGCTTGGGCGGCAGCACGGAGCAACCCACCGCCTCTCAGCTCTTCTAATCGATCCCAGTTTGTTGTAAAACAAGGACTTTTATATAAGGACATTCTTTCTGGTGGACACCAGAAAGGCCAGAATCCTCAAAAACAGTTGGTAGTTCCAACTAAGTACCGGTACAAGCTCTTAAGCTTGGACCATGACATCCCAGTGGTCATTCTGGGGTAAACAGAACCAAGAACAGGTTGGGGAAGTCCTTCCACTGGGAGGATGGGCAAGGACGTTGCCAAGTATGTCCGGTCAAATGCATACAAAGTGTTCTTCAGTGTCAAATATCTTGTTGTTTACATACTTAGTAGTATATGTAATAGTGCATGTGTTTTGTATATCTGTTTATTGTACAGTTCTAGAAGGAAATCATCGCCAGTGTGGTTCCGCCACTGTCTGCGATTTGGGGGGCGTGTCATAAACAGATAGTTAAGGGTTAAAGTATCTTTTACCTGTAAAGGGTTAACCTGCAGTACCTGGTGACCACCTGACCAGAGGACCAATCAGAGACGAGATTTTTTCAAATCTCTGTGGAGGGAAGCCTTTGTCTGTGTTCTTTGTTTGTTAGAGTTCTCTTTTTGGATCTAAAAGAGACCAGTCATGTCTCCAAGTTCTCCTGGAGTAGTTTCTACTATGTAATAGTGAGTATTAATTAGAAAGGCAGGTTAGTCTTATAATTTGATTTCTATATTTGCAATTGTGTGTTTGCTAAAGGAAATTCTTTATTCCTGTTTGCTGTTACTTTGCTTTCACTGAGAAAGAAAGGGGGAGGGGGATTCTCTCCAGAGATTGATAAGGTTATCCCCTATGAGTGTCCAGCTTGGGCTCATAGAAATTCTGTATTTTCTTTTTGTTCTCTTAATAAATTCTTTTCTTTTCTTTGGACTTGGTTAATTCCTTCTCTTGTGGAAATTCAGGGGAAGGGGAGGGGGGAGGAGACAGTCCTCCTGGGTTTGATTCAAGCAGTTTGAATCAGGTATCTCTTTCCAGGACTAGGGAAGGGGAGGGGGGAAGTGAGTCCCTCTTTGTGTTGAGTCAAGAATTTGACTCGGTGTATATCTCTCCAGAGTGGCTAGGAGAGAGAGAGGGGGGAAGTGGGCTGCTTCCCTGTGTGTAGAGATTCAAGGGGTTTGAATCTGGGTTCCCCAGGGGAAGCTTGGGGGACAGGCAGTGTGTCAGACACTTTAACCTGACTGGTGGCAGCGAAGGAGACCTACCCTAGGATTTTAGGGTGGGGGAATACATGCTGGTCCTCACTTTGAAACCCCCCAGTTTCAAGTGAGGGTGTAGACCATGACAGGGGGGTCCAATGCCCATGGGGTGCCGGGCATGGGGGGGTCCCAGTGCCCAGGGGGTGCCAGGCATGGGGGGGTCCCAGTGGCCAGGGGGTGCCGGGCATGGGGGGGTCCCAGTGGCCAGGGGGTGCCGGGCATGGGGGGGCCCAGTTGCCAGGGGGTGCCGGGCATGGGGGGGTCCCCAGTGGCCAGGGGGTGCCAGGCATGGGGGGGTCCCAGTGCCCAGGGGGTGCCGGGCATGGGGGGGTGCACTCCTACCGTACCCAGGATGCTGGTGGGGCCGGGTTTCCTGCCCTCCATGTCACCCATCGCTGCCACGTAGCCTCGTGCCAGCTCCTGCAGCAACGGCTCCCCCTCCAGTCCTGGGGGGCAGAGAGAGGGGTCAGTCTGGGGCCCCCCAGCCACCACAGGGACCCCCAGCCAGTCCCCGTCCTCCCCCGACACTCCAACTGCCTCAGCTGGCTCCCATGGGCAGCATCGTCACGGCCCCTTTTCTCTCCCCCGCCAGGGTCTGTGCCCCCTATTCCCACCCCCTAGAGCTCAGCCCCCTTTTCCCACCCCAGATCTGTGCCCCCCGGATCTGTGCCCCCCATTCCCTCCCCGAGATCTGTGTCACCCGGATCTGTGCCCCCCCATTCCCACCCCAGATCTGTCCCCCCCTAGATCTGTGCCCCCCATTCCCACCCCCTAGATCTCAGCCCCCTTTTCCCACCCCAGATCTGTGGCCCCCCATTACAACGCCCTAGATCTGTGCCCCCTTTTCCTCTCCAGATCTGTGCCCCCCGGATCTGTGCCCCCCATTTCTCCCCCCCGATCTGTGCCCCCCATTCCCTCCCCCAGATCTGTGCCCCCTTTTCCTCTCCAGATCTGTGTCCCCCGGATCTGTGCCCCCCCATTCCCACCCCAGATCTGTCCCCCACTAGATCTGTGCCCCCCATTCCCACCCCCTAGATCTCAGCCCCCTTTTCCCACCCCAGATCTGTGCCCCCCCATTCCCACCCCCTAGATCTGTGCCCCCTTTTCCTCTCCAGATCTGTGCCCCCCGGATCTGTGCCCCCCATTTCTCCCCCCCGATCTGTGCCCCCCTCACCGGTGGCCAGGGCCTCGGCCGTTGCCAGGTGCAGGACGGTGTCGTCGCTGGCGGGCCAGTCGGGGGGCACGGCCTGGATGCCCCCCAGCCCCCCCAGCTGGGCCAGCTCGGCGTGGATCTGGGGGCCCGAGGGGCAGTACTCCCAGCGCTGGTTCCGGTAGCCCAGCGCGTCGCCCGCCCCGCTCAGCACCATGGCCGCCCGGTACGCCGCCCGGGGGGGGGCCCTGGGGGAGATGGGGGTCAGGGCTCCGGCCCCCCGAGTACCAACCCCCCCCGCTGCTCCCCCCCATCTCAGCACCATGGCCGCCCGGTACGCCGCCCGGGGGGGGGGCCCTGGGGGAGATGGGGGTCAGGGCTCCGGCCCCCCGAGTACCAACCCCCCCCGCTGCTCCCCCCCATCTCAGCACCATGGCCGCCCGGTACGCCGCCCGTGGGGGGGCCCTGGGGGAGATGGGGGGGTCAGGGGTCTGGACCCCCGAGTACCAACCCCCCTGCCGCTCCCCCCCCGCATCTCAGCACCATGGCCGCCCGGTACGCCGCCCGGGGGGGGCCCTGGGGGAGATGGGGGGGTCAGGGCTCCAGCCCCCCGAGTACCAACCCCCCCTCTGCTCCCCCCACATCTCAGCACCATGGCCGCCCGGTACGCCACCCGGGGGGGGCCCTGGGGGGAGATGGGGGTCAGGGGTCCGGCCCCCCGAGTACCAACCCCCCCTCTGCTCCCCCCACATCTCAGCACCATGGCCGCCCGGGGGGGGGCCTGGGGGGAGATGGGGGTCAGGGCTCCGCCCCCCCCAAGTACCAGCCCCCCCGCTGCTCCCCCCCCATCTCAGCACCATGGCCGCCCGGTACGCCGCCCGGGGGGGGCCCTGGAGGGAGATGGGGGGGTCAGGGGTCCGGCCTCCCAAGTATCAGCCCCCCTACTCCTGCCCCCCCTCTTCCCGCCCCCCTCCAGCTCCATGGCCGGGGCTGGGGAGAGCCTGGGGTGGGGGAGGGGGGCACTTACGTCCCCTCCATGGAGCCTGCAGCTGCCTGGGGGGGTCGGGCCCAGCTGTGTCTGTCTGTCCCTGCCGGGCCCTGCCCGTCCCCCCGTCTGTCCCTGTGTCCGGCCCCTGCGTCCGGCCGGCCCTGTGTTTCCCCCGCCCCCGCGCTGGCTCAGCGATTCCCGGCTCTAAACCCGGCCTTGGCCCGGGGCCAATTCCAGCCCCGCGCCCTTAAAGGGGCCAGAGAAACTGGAGCCCTGGACCGGGGGGGGGGGAGCTAGCTGGGGGCAGAGGGCTGGGTAGATGGGGGTGTGGGGCTGGCTACATGGAGCTTTGGGGGGGTGGGGGCCTGGGTGGAGATGTTGGGGTGTGGGGCTGGCTGGCTGGGGCCGGGGGGGGGCTGGGTAGACAAGGGTGTGGGGCTGGCTACATGGAGCTATGTGGGGGCTGGGGGCCTGGGTGGCCAGATGGGGATGTTGGGGCGGGGGGCTGGGGGCAAGGGGACTAGGTAGATGGGGGTGTGGGGGGCTGGCTGGCTGGGGGCAGGGGGGCTGGGTAGATGAGGGGGTGTGGGGCTGGCTGGGGGAAGGGGGGTTGGGTAGATGGGGGTGTGGGGGGCTGGCTGGCTGGGGGCAGGGGGGCTGGGTAGATGGGGGTGCGGGTGTGATGGAGCAGGGACTGTCTGGGTGGGGGATGGGGGAGCCGGGGGTGACTTTAGGTGAGGGACAGGACCTGAGCCTGTAACCTGAGCCAGGCAGGGGGGAGGGGTGTCAGCACCTTTGCCCAGGAAGCTGGACAAAGGAAGGGGCCGGCTGGAGGGAGTTAGTTCAGTGTCGGTTTGGGGCTGGGTGGTGGAATTCAGGGAATCCCAAGCTGGGGTCTAAGCTCCCTGAACCCCCAGAAGGACTCGATTGAGGGGTCCTGGTTGTGCCCACAAGCTCTGCTGTATCCTGCGTTCCTGTTGTCCAATAAACCTTCTGTTTTACTGGCTGGCTGAGAGTCACTGTGAGCCCAGGCAGAGGGGTGCAGGGCCGGACTCCCCCACACTCTCCGTGACAACTGGTGGTAGCGGTGGGATCGACTGCACCCCGGGGACGGCGCTTCCTGCAGTAAGTGACTGGGGACCAGTAAAGCGAAGGGGGACTGATGGGGACGAGGTGGGCTGAAGAGACAGAGAGAGACGGTTTCAGGGGGCGATTAACCCCTGGGAGTGTGACGAAGTGGGATTGTTGGTACTGGGGGCTGGGAATGCTGGGTGCAGATCTTAAGTATCTAGCAAAGCAAAAGGCCAGTGCAACGGAATGCCTGACACTCTGTCTCCTAGCAACTGATGGCCCGGGCCCCTCCCCTGCAAAGGTGCAACTAAAGGTGTTGGAGACAAAGGGGTCAGGTGACCCCCTGGCCCGGGAAAGAGGCTGAGCAGAGAGGAGGGGCTGGAGGGGGCTGGGCAGACTGGAGCTGGCTGGAGAAGGGAGGGAAGCAGAGACAGGGCTCTGATCCCCAATGGGGGCTGTGGGGCTCCGGGGGCCCCAAGATGGACCTGACAGGGGGGATCCTGTTATCTGTGCCTGCAAGACCTGTCCTGGACTGTGTTCCTGTCGTCTAAATAAACCTTCTGCTTTCCTGGCTGGCTGAGAGTTGCTGTGAATCGCAGGAAGCTGGGGGTGCAGGGCCCTGACTCCCCCATACTCCGTGACAACTGGTGGCAGGGGTGGGATCTACTGCACCCCGTGGACGGCGCTTCCTGCAGTAAGTGACTGGGGAGCAGTAAAACGAAGGAGCAATTAACCTCTGGGAGTGTGTGACCAGAGAGAAGGACTTTGCAGTAACAGGGTCCCCCGGGGGATCACAGGAGCAGTCCCAGGGGCGGAGGAGTCTGCAGCTCGACCCTGGCAGGGAGGTGGTGACCTCAAGGACTGGCACGGTGGGGAGTCAGCGTAAAACCCGTGAGGGCACATACCTGCAACTGGTCAACCGGGCGCAGGGGTACGCTCGCAAGTGGACGGCTGGGGCCCAAACTAGAGAGGACCTGCTTGACATATTCATACTGGAGCACCTGTATGAGCAGTGCCCATCCGACCTGCGGCTGTGGTTGATGGACCAGAAGCCGGAGAACCCGCAGCATGCCGGCCGGCTGGCCGACCAATACATGGACAGTCGGGCAGGGGATGGCAGGGAGGAGTCTCGAAGGAGCAGGCCTGCCTCAATGCAGAGAGAGAGTCACCATGGGACCTCCCAGCGGGGCCCTATGGAGAACCCCCACAAAAGGGGAACGTCCAGCGTCAGGTCCACCCGACCCACTCGAGGGGACCCACGAGACATGGGCTGCTTTCACTGTGGCCAACGAGGCCACATACGGGCCCAGTGCCCCAAGCTCAGGGACAGACCGAGCAGACCCAACCCGCAGAGGGTTAACTGGGTAGAGACCCAGTCGGATGAGGGGCAGCGTTCCCAGGCAAGGGGGGCTGGCCGCATACCACCTGTGAAGGAGGGAGGAGGGCCCCAGGTCTGCTCCTCTGGGGGGCTGGGTGCTCCAGACTCCGGGTTTTTGGTTTACAGGGTGGGCACGGGGCTGCCCCTCCGGAGCGAGTGCCTTGTTCCCCTGGAGGTAGACGGGAGGGAGGTCACTGGGTACTGGGACACGGGCGCAGAGGTGACGCTGGCCCGGCCCGGGGTGGTGGCCCCAGATCAGATGGTGCCCGACACCTACCTGACCCTGAGGGGCGTGAGCAGGACCCCATTCAAGGTGCCCGTGGCGAGGGTGCACCTGAAGTGGGGGGTCAAGGAGGGCCCCAAGGACGTGGGAGTGCACCCCCATTTGCCCACAGAGGTGTTAATGGGGGAGGACCTCGAGGCCTGGCCAGGCAATGCCTGGGGTGCCCTGGTCGTGACCCGTAGTCAGAGTCGGCGCAGAGCTCTGCACCATGACAACGGGGAAGGTACTCTGCCCGAGGCGCCGGACCCTGACCCGGTAGGGAGGGTGTGACGAAGTGGGACTGTTCGTACTGGGGGCTGGGTACAGATCCTAAGTATCTAGCAGCAAAAGTCCATGCAGCAAATGCCTGACACTCTGTCTCCTAGCAACTGATGGCCCGGCCCCTCCCTGCAAAGGTGCTGGCTAAAGGTGTTGGAGACAAAGGGGTCAGGTGACCTCCTGGCCCGGGAAAGAAGCGGAGGAGAGAGGAGGGGCCGGAGGGGGTTGGGCAGACTGGAGTTGGCTGGGGAAAAGAGGGGAAGCAGAGAGAGAGGGCTCTGATCCCCGATGGGGGCTGTGGGGCTCCTGGGGCCCCAAGATGGACCTAACACGGGGGGATCCTGTTATCTGTGCCTGCAAGACCTGTGTTGGACTGTGCTCCTGTCGTCTAAATAAACCTTCTGCTTTCCTGGCTGGCTGAGAGTCCTGGTGAATCGGCAGGGAGCCCGGGGGTGCAGGGCCTGACTCCCCTACACTCCGTGACAGGGAGCATGACCAGAGAGAAGGACTTTGCAGTAACAGGGTCCCCGGGGGGTTGCAGGAGAAGTCCCAGGGGCGGAGGAGTCTGCAGCTCGACCCTGGCAGAGAGGTGGTGACCTGAAGCAGGGCTGGTGCACGAGGGGTCCCCCTGGAACCAGTGGGAAGCTGAGAGCACAGGCCGGCGAGGGGCCAGCAGGAAGATGTTTGCTAAGCACCGTAAGAGGCTGTGCAAGCAGAGGGGGCTGCGCATTGGGAGGTCCACCAAAGACCAGCTCATTGCCCAGCTGGAGGAGAAGGATCGCTTGGGTGAACCGAGCCCTGTCCCTGAGGGAAGCCGCCCAGCGGACGCAGCAGCGTGGGCCCCGGGGCCTGACATGGCTGGGAGGGGCCAGACTGCAGCCGAGGACACCCCGAGACCCTGCCCCCCTATACCTAGGGGAGGGGTTGGGGGAAGCCCAGCAAATACCGAGGGCTCAGCGGCCAGCAGGGGATCGTCCCGGCGGAGCTCCCTGTCCCTGGAATGGATGCGGCTGGAATATGACAGGGAGCTGAGACGGGAGGAGCTCGAGTTAAGGAGGCAAGAACTGAAGCAGGAACGGGAGAACCAGTGCAAACACGAGGAGAACCAGCGCCAGCAGGAGCTGGAGGAGAAGTAGAAGCCCCGGCTGCGGTGAGTGAGGGGGGACCCAAGCCTACAAAGAGCTTTGATAAGAGCTTCCTGGCCCGGCGTAAGGAGGGGGAGGACATAGATCCCTTCCTGACGGCCTTTGAGAATGCCTGCGAGCTGCACCAGGTTGACCCTGCAGACAGGATCCAGTGCCTCACCCCCTTACTGGACTCCACCGCCGTGGAGGTGTACAGCCGAATGAAAGGGGCGGAGGCAGGGGACTACGAACTGTTCAAAGAGGCCCTGCTCTGCGAGTTTGGGCTGACCCCGGAGATGTACCGGAAGAGGTTCCGGAGTCAACATAAGACCCGGGAGGTCACATACCTACAACTGGTCAACCGGGCGCAGGGGTATGCCCGCAAGTGGACAGCTGGGGCCCAAACTAGAGAGGACCTGCTTGACCTATTCATACTGGATAGGGGGGAGAGACACCCCATCGTGTACCTGAGCAAGAAGTTGCTACCCCGGGAGCAGAGCTACGCGGCCATCGAGAAGGAATGCCTGGCCATGGGGTGGGCCCTGAAGAAACTGGAGCCATATCTCTTTGGGCGCCACTTCACCGTGTACACCGACCACTCTCCCCTGACCTGGCTGCACCAGATGAAAGGAGCCAACGCCAAGCTCCTGAGGTGGAGCCTGCTCCTGCAGGACTATGACATGGACGTGGTCCATGTGAAGGGAAGTGCCAACCTGATAGCGGACGCGCTGTCCCGGAGAGGGGGCCCCAAACTTCCCCGGGTCACTGGGCAGAGTGACCCCGCTCAGTTCAGTCTCGGAGGGGGGAGAGGTGTGGTGGAGTAGGGACTGTCTGTGTGGGGGATGGGGGAGCCGGGGAGGGCTTTAGGTGAGGGACAGGACCTGAGCCTGTAACCTGAGCCAGGCAGGGGGGAGGGGAAGTCAACACCTTTGCCCGGGAAGTTGGACAAAGGCAGGGAGCCAGCTGGAGGGAGTTCAGTTCAGTTTCGGTTTGGGGCTGGGTGGTTGGAATTCAGGGAATCCCAAGCTGTGGACTAAGCTTCCTGAACCCCAGAAACTAAACTACTCAAAATAGTTAAGACCAAAGCAGATTGTGAAGAACTTCAAAAAGATCTCACAAAACTAAGTGATTGGGCAACAAAATGGCAAATGAAATTTAATGTGGATAAATGTAAAGTAATGCACATTGGAAAAAATAACCCCAACTATACATACAACATGATGGGGGCTAATTTAGCTACAACGAGTCAGGAAAAAGATCTTGGCGTCATCGTGGATAGTTCTCTGAAGATGTTCACGCAGTGTGCAGAGGCGGTCAAAGAAGCAAACAGGATGTTAGGAATCATTAAAAAGGGGATAGAGAATAAGACTGAGAATATATTATTGCCCTTATATAAATCCATGGTACGCCCAGATCTCGAATACTGTGTACAGATGTGGTCTCCTCACCTCAAAAAAGATCTACTGGCACTAGAAAAGGTTCAGAAAAGGGCAACTAAAATGATTAGAGGTTTGGAGAGGGTCCCATATGAGAAAAGATTAAAGAGGCTAGGACTCTTCAGCTTGGAAAAGAGGAGACTAAGGGGGGACATGATAGAGGTATATAAAATCATGAGTGATGTTGAGAAAGTGGATAAGGAAAAGTTATTTACTTGTTCCCATAATACAAGAACTAGGGGTCACCCAATGAAATTAATAGGCAGCAGGTTTAAAACAAATACAAGGAAGTTCTTCTTCACACAGCGCACAGTCAACTTGTGGAACTCCTTGCCTGAGGAGGTTGTGAAGGCCAGGACTATAACAGGGTTTAAAAGAGAACTGGATAAATTCATGGAGGCTAAGTCCATAAATGGCTATTAGCCAGGCTGGGTAAGGAATGGTGTCCCTGGCCTCTGTTTGTCAGAGGATGGAGATGGATGGCAGGAGAGAGATCACTTGATCATTGCCTGTTAGGTTCACTCCCTCAGGGGCACCTGGCATTGGCCACTGTCGGTGGACAGATACTGGGCTAGATGGACCTTTGGTCTGACCCGGTACGGCCTTTCTTATGTTCTTTTAGCTTCCGATGGTCCCCACAGAACCAGATCATCCCGTCTCCCTTGGGGACCAGCCCCATGGGTGAGGCCCGTGGGCTGTAAAACGGCTGGATCACATCTAAAGCCAGCATGTCCCTGACCTCTCTCTCCAGGTTCTGGGCTGCTTCCCCAGTGACTCTGAACGGGGAACCCCTGATGGGGAGATTGGCTCCCACCTCAGGGAAGAGATTCCCCAAGGGGTCTTCCCCCTTCTCCTCCCAATCCTCCCCTTCCAGGTCCAGGGGTCCCCTCACTCTGCTCCCATCCAGCAGCTCGAAAGGGAAGAACCCTGTTGATTCCTGGGGCACCCCCAGCTGCCTCCCGATTGCCCCCAGTTCTGCTTCCCCTTTGGGAGCCCATTCCCGGTACAGGGATCCCTTCCCCGCAGGACTCTGTCCCTGCAGCCGTCCCCAAGGGGGTTTGCAGCGCTGGGGCCAGCAAGTCCCCTCAGCTTCTCCAAGGAGGGACCCTCCGCAGCTCGGTCTGGGATCCAGCTGCTGGGGCAGGGAGTGGGACCTGCTCCCTCTCGCTGGCTGGGCCTGGGGTCACAGCCCCCCTGAGCCCTGTCCCTGGTAGCTCCCTCCCTGCTGTGGAATCACTTCCCAGCAGCACGTCTGGACCAGGCAAACCTGGTTGGCAGCCGACCTGCCCTGCCTGGGTTCCCCTCACTCAGCTGGGGTCTCAGCTCCCCCCGTGCTCAGCGCTGCCCTGGCTGTCCCAGTGGGTGCTGGCAGCAAGCTCTCTGCTCTGGTCACAGCCTCAAAGCCATCTCTCCCTCCCACTCAGCCCCAGGGGGCTGGTTACAGGCAGGCAGGTATCCTGAGCCCTGCAGCCCCTCCCCACTGCCAGCCGGGTCATTTGCATTTTCACTGACCATTTCCATCCCAGCCAATTGGTTCCCTGGATTTGAATTCAAACCCTCGGCCGTTACCGGAGCAGGGCCTGGATCCTGTCCCAGAGAGACACAGTCACCCCCCAACCGGGCCTCCCAGCCGATATCCTGGAGAACCCCAACGACCAGCCCGCCCGACCCCTCCTGGGGCTGCACAGGGATCTGGGCCGTAGGCAGGGCGAGGGGCTTCACCCCGGGGACCTTCATCCAGGTCCCACAGCCCCTCAGCATCTGCGGCTGCACCAGCTGGGGCCTGACAACAGTTCTCTCTGTCCCAGGGTCTCGCCACCCTAGGCAGGTCTCCCCACTGACCCCCACCTTCCGCTCCCACTGGGGGTCCGAAGGGCCTGAGCCCAGGAGACTCCACACAGACACACAGGCCGGGGCCAGGAGTGGGAGCCTGTCCACCACCCCACCCATCTGGCTGACAGCGTCTATGGCCTTGGGACCCAGCAAGGGAGCTGGATACCGGGGCTTTTCCGCAGGGTCCCCCTGGTTCAAATCACCCGCCTGCTCGAAGGCCCAGACAGGCATCGATATCTCCCCCCTCCTGAACCAGGGGCAGCGATTTAGTGTCGAGGTTCCCTGCGGAACTGGCACCCCGGGGTCCATCCCCACTCACCCCTGGGCAGCCCCCTATGCCTCCCCACTCCACCATCGCCAGTCCAGGCTGCTGCTGCTTCTCCTGCAGCTTTTCCTCGGGCTCTTGCTCTCTCTCACGCAGGGGCGGCTCTACAAATTTGGCCGCCCCAAGCAGTCATGCCCGGGAGGCGCCCCCGAGCCACGGGAGCAGCGGACCTCCCGCGGGCATGACTGCGGCAGGTCTGCCGGCCCAGCCTGCCGCCCCCCCGGAAAAGGGCCGCCCCACGCGGGTGCTTGCCCCGCTGGGCTCTGGAGCCGGCCCTGCTCTCACGGCCTCTCGCTCTCTCAGGCTCTGCTCCCATCCCATCCGTCTCCGATCCCCTGATGGGGAACCCGAGCGTGAAGACCCTCGTCTGGTTGGGGACCAGACTCCCAGGGATGCCTGGCTGCTGCTCCAGCTGCTCCCAGATCCTCTTGTAGCCCCGTCTGGGTCACAAATCTGCTCCTCAGAGCGGTCCTCCTCCTCCAGCTGCACGATTAACTGGGCCTGGGCGAGCTTCCCCATGCGTAACCCTCTCTGTGTGCACAGGATCACAATGTCCTTCTCAAGGAGATGGTGACAGGCCATCACTGCACCGCTCCCAAGTGGCTCTGGACTCACTGGCCTGTGTGCTCTCCGCTCCCCCGTGGTTTCCAGGAAGAACCCCTGGTGTGCCAGCCCTTCTCGTGTCACCACCTCTTTGCCAGAGTCGAGCTGCAGACTCCTCCGCCCCTGGGACTGCTCCTGCAATCCCCAGGGGAACCCTGCTACTGCAAAAATCCTTCTCCCTCCCAGGGTCGAGCGGCCAGCGCCTCCGCCCCTGAGACTGCTCGCTGCCGCCCTCAGGGGGACCCCGATACTCCAACAGTCCTTCTCACTTGTCAAAGTCTGTTTTACCTGTAAAGGGTTAACATGCAGTACCTGGTGACCACCTGACCAAAGGACCAATCAGAGACGAGATAATTTCAAATCTCTGTGGAGGGAAGCCTTTGTCTGTGTTCTTTGTTAGTTCTCTTTTTGAATCTAAAAGAGACCAATCATGTCTCCAAGTTCTCCTGGAGTAGTTTCTACTAATTAATAGTGAGTATTAATTAGAAAGGCGAATTAGTCTTATGATTTGATTTCTAAATTTGCAATTGTGTGTTTGCTAAAGGAAATGCTTTATTCCTGTTTGCTGATTTTGCTTTGACTGAGAAAGGGGGGAGGGGGAATTCTCTCCAAAGATTGATAAGCTTAGACCCTATGAGTGTCCAGCTTGGGCTCATAGAGATTCTGTATTTTCTTTTTAGTCTTTAATAAATTCTTTTCTATTAAGGACTTGTTTGGTCTTTCCTTGGGTGGATTCTCAGGGAAAGAGAAGGGGGAGGTATCCCTCTGTGATTAGATCCCAGTATCTCTCCTAGGAACAGGGACGGGGG
The DNA here is from genome assembly GCF_020497125.1 of Mauremys mutica. Lineage (NCBI taxonomy): Eukaryota > Metazoa > Chordata > Testudines > Geoemydidae > Mauremys > Mauremys mutica. The sequence continues at coordinate 157,866,979 of NC_059075.1, forward strand.
AGGAAGCAGGGGGAATGGTTTGTTTCTCCTGGGTGTAAGAACTCCATGGATTTGGGGCTCTTGGAATCCCCTAGGATTTTGGGGAAGGGCTGTGTCTCAATTCACATTTCCTAATTGAGTGGTGGCAGCTTACTAGATCTAAACTAGGATTTTAGTTTAGAGGAATACATGCGGGTCCCCATCTTTGAACCCACAAGCTCAAAGTGGGGGTGAGACCCTAGGACATGGTGGCAGAATACATGCGGGTCCCCATCTTTGAACCCACAAGCTCAAAGTGGGGGTGAGATCCCATGACATGGTGGCATGCGGGTCCTCACCTTGAAACCCCCCAGTTTCAAGTGAGGGTAGACCCATGACATGGTGGCAGCGGAGTTTCGAACCCATTGTTACAAGGAGTTTTTTCAGCTGGGCTACGCTAAAGGAAGCTATTCTCTTCTCCTAAAGCAGGACTGCAGGTTAGGAGGCAGAGAGACCCCGAAGCCAAACACACACAGGTTTTCTAACTGGTATTGTTAGAAGGAATCTTCCGCCAGGTTGGCTGGAGGGAATTAAGTTTTCCAGCAGGCTTTGTTGGAAGCAGTTTTTCTTTCTTGTTGCTTGGACAGGCAGCTTGAGGAAAAGGCAGTTTTCAAGCAGTTTTCAGGGTTAGAAGGAGTTTTTTTTTCTCTGCTGGCTATGCTGAGGAAAAACTCTTCCCTAGAGGTGTGTCCTTCCTTTGTGATATCAGGTATCACTCAGGATTCCTAAGGTGGGGGGAAGTGCTCGACAAAGTACATTCCCATCCAGCGGGAAAAACAGGTTTGGGGGGTGGGGAGACAGAAACCCTCCAGCCAGATTTTTTTCCCTGTGTCTTTTGAAATCCTCTGGAGCCAGGGAATACAAATCCCTGAGAGAATTTACTAGACTTTTCTCGCAGGTACTAAGTAGCACCAGCCGGTCAGCTGGGCTTATTAGTACCACAGCTCAGAAGAAGAGGAAGATTGTTTTTTGGAAACAAATTTTCAGCTGGGTTTAGCTGGGGGAAATAAGGTTTTCTAACAGGCTGTGTTAGAAAAGGATTTTTTTCTTCTTCTTTTCTTTTTTCTTTCTGTCAGCTTAAAAACAGCTAGGGAAAAGGTGCAAGTTTTTCTAGGAGGCTTGTTAGAAAGGACCCCTACTGTGAGGTACTTAGCAAGTGCTAGAAACAGGACAAACCAGTTTTTTTGGTCTTCTCAGTATATCAGCAAACAGCAACTACACATTTGCAAATGAAAAGGTTTTGTTTCTTTTCTATTCAGTCTCTCGGGAATAGAAAGGGTTAGGAATTGGGGTAACCAGTTCACTGAATGTAGAGGGGTGTGGCCAGCACCAAAAAGCAACACCAGCAAGCCACACATAAAATTCATTGACTGCAGAGGGGTGTGGCCAGCACCAGAAGGCACTGTTCTCCATCCCAAGAAATTTCCCACCTACATGGCAGGTGAGAACACTGAGGCCTTCTTCAAAAATTTTTAAAAGGACCTGCCATGGGTACAGCATCCCTGAAGACCAGTACAAGGACTGGTCAGGAAAGTGGACTTTTGCTGTCTATAACAATTATTCCATCCCCATGCTACTGGGGGAAGACTTGGCCAACCATGTGCAGCTGGCCAAGAGGGGGGGAGTGGTCACCCGCAGCCAGGCCGAACAAGCAGGCACTCCCATCCCTGTTCCTAAGCCATCCACCAGGACCCTGTCTGTGTTACCAGACACCCAGACAGAGGTGGTGGAACCGGATCTCATGCCAACAACTACAGCAGCCATAGTACATCCAGTCCCAGGACCGGAACTGGAAGAGCAACCAGCGGCAAAACCAGCGCCAGCACTGACGCCAGCGCTTGCAACTCCACCGCCAGGGGGCGCCAACGGGCCTAAACTGGCAGAAGCAGCAAACAACTCTACCCAAGAGGCTCAGCCAGAGCCTGAAATATCACCTTGTGCACCAGTGCAGAGCGGTTCACAGTCAACGGAAACAACCTCATCACCTACATCGCTTCCAGAGGGACCAAGTCCAAGTCCACAGTCTAAGGAGGAACTAGTGTCTCCAGCTTCAAGGGAACAGTTCCAGACTGAGCAGGAAGCCAATGACAGCCTTAAGAAAGCTTGGGCGGCGGCACGGAGCAACCCACCGCCTCTCAGCTCTTCTACCCAATTCCAGTTTGTTGTAAAACAAGGACTTTTATATAAGGACATTCTTTCTGGTGAACACCAGAAAGGCCACAATCCTCAAAAACAGTTGGTAGTTCCAACTAAGTACTGGGACAAGCTCTTAAGCTTGGGCCCTGACATCCCAGTGGGCATTCTGGGGTCAACAAAGCAAAAACAGGTTGGGGAAGTCCTTCCACTGGGAGGATGGGCAAGGACGTTGCCAAGTATGTCCGGTCAAATGCATACAAAGTGTTCTTCAATGTCAAATATCTTGTTGTTTACATACTTAGTAGTATATGTAATAGTGCATGTGTTTTGTTAATCTGTTTATTGTACAGTTCTAGACGGAAATCACCACCAGTAGTTCCCACTGTTGGCGATTTGGGGGGCGTGTCATAAACAGATAGTTAAGGGTTAAAGTCTGTTTTACCTGTAAAGGGTTAACATGCAGTACCTGGTGACCACCTGACCAAAGGACCAATCAGAGACGAGATAATTTCAAATCTCTGTGGAGGGAAGCCTTTGTCTGTGTTCTTTGTTAGTTCTCTTTTTGAATCTAAAAGAGACCAATCATGTCTCCAAGTTCTCCTGGAGTAGTTTCTACTAATTAATAGTGAGTATTAATTAGAAAGGCGAATTAGTCTTATGATTTGATTTCTAAATTTGCAATTGTGTGTTTGCTAAAGGAAATGCTTTATTCCTGTTTGCTGATTTTGCTTTGACTGAGAAAGGGGGGAGGGGGAATTCTCTCCAAAGATTGATAAGCTTAGACCCTATGAGTGTCCAGCTTGGGCTCATAGAGATTCTGTATTTTCTTTTTAGTCTTTAATAAATTCTTTTCTATTAAGGACTTGTTTGGTCTTTCCTTGGGTGGATTCTCAGGGAAAGAGAAGGGGGAGGTATCCCTCTGTGATTAGATCCCGGTATCTCTCCTAGGAAAAGGGAGGGGGGAGGAAGCAGGGGGAATGGTTTGTTTCTCCTGGGTGTAAGAACTCCATGGATTTGGGGCTCTTGGAATCCCCTAGGATTTTGGGGAAGGACTGTGTCTCAATCCACATTTCATGATTGAGTGGTGGCAGCTTACTAGATCTAAACTAGGATTTTAGTTTAGAGGAAAACCAAGTCGGGTCCCCATCTTTGAACCCACAAGCTCAAAGTGGGGGTGAGATCCCATGACACGCCCCCTGAAACCGTCTCTCTCTGAGCCTTCAGCACGCCTGGTCCTCATTATCCCCCCTTTGTTTTACTGCTCCCCGGCCACTTACTGCAAGAAGCGCCATTCACGGGGTGCAGTACATCCCGCCGCTGCCACCACTTGTCACGGAGTCCCCGGGCGCTGCTCTGGAACTGCTCCCCACCAAGCCAGGCAGGACTCTGGGAGCCTCCTCTCCCTGGGAGCAGCCTGTCTGCAGGGCAAGAAGCTCCCACGGCTTCACCTCCTGGGTCTCTCCTGGGAGCATTCAGCCTCCTCTGCCCCTCCGTGCGCTTCCCCCAGCGAGTCCGCCCAGGCGGGGTCCTGGGGGGGCCACAGGGTCCTGTCCCCCCACTGCGCAGTCAGATGTGACTCTCAGCCAGCCAGTAACACAGAGGTTTATTCGATGACAGGAACAGGGTCTAACACAGAGCTTGTAGGTACAGAGAACCAGACCCCTCGGCCGGGTCCATTCTGGGGGGCAGTGAGCCAGACCCCCACGTCTGCCCTCACTCCTCGTCCCCAGCCAGCCCCAGATTGAAACCCCGTCCACCCCTCCTTTCTGGCCTTTGTCTCTTTCCTGGGCCAGAAGGTCACCTGACCTCCTTGTTCTCCCCCACCTTTAGCATCCCCTTGCAGGGGGGAAGGGCCCCAGCCATTAGTTGCCAGGAGACAGAGCGTCGGCCATTTATGCACTGGAGACATAGGAAATGCACAGGGGAAACTGAGGCACCCGCACAGTATTCAGAAGAAACATTAAGAACATTCCCACTTTGTCACGTGTACTCATTTAATTTTAACAAAATCAAAATTACAAACAATTTGGGTTCAACTGTACACTGTAATGGAACACATTACTGTCTTCTGGTGCGCCCAGTTTCTCAGAAATTAAAAGAATATATATGAACTGAATTTTTTTGGTTTATGTACTTGCGTAATCTTTTAATAATTCAGTGAAACCTAAATTTTTTGCAATGGTTTTCAATTGAAATTAATGCGAGTCCTGACATACGATTTTGAGACATGGTGGTCCTCAAATAATTTTTTAGTCATTTCAGTTTTGAGAAACTGCGCTCAGCAGAAGCCACTGATACTGGTAATGTTAAAAGAAGCAGGGTTTTAAGGTAAATACATGATTCCTTCAATATTACCCATGCACACATCTCACAAAGATTCTCACTATTGACAAATTACCTGCCTTGTGCCACACCCCACACAACCCCCTTACACCCAGTGACGCCCACAGCTCCCACACCCCACACAACACCCCACTGACCCCATCACCATTCCTGGGGGGACCCAGACCCTCAGACCCCAGGGGATTCACCCCCCGCCCATCAGAAGGTGTTACGGGGGTGGGGGGTTGGGCCCTTCCCCTGGCTGATCCGGCTCGGTGAGTGTCTGGGTGTCACGGGATCAGTAACCGTAAACTCCTATCTCTGCACTTTGCCCCGTGTTACAGCCGCTCCCCGTGATCCAGGGAAAGTGAAAGTGAAATTCTGGAGGCCCTGCCAGCCCCGGAGAAGGAGACAGTGACTCTGTGGGGACGGAGGGCAGGGACCATGGGGCTGGGGGGTCTCCTCCTCCCCCTCCTCGTCCTCGGGGTGGCCGGTAAGTACAGACCCCTGGTGTCCTGGGGCAGGGCAGGGCCCCGGGGCTCCCAGCAGAGTAAAGTCCCGGGGACGGGGCCTGGGTACAGGGGGGTCAGTCACTGCCCAGCTCTGCCCGGCCTCAGCCGCAGGGTCTGCCCTGAGCCCGTGTGAATGCCCCAGAGTGTGACAGGAGCCGGGGAGGGACCGGGGGAGCCGCGGGGGATCCTGGGGGCAGGAGAGGGGGGTCAGGGTCTGAGCGAAGGGACGGGCACACTGAGATCTCAGGCAGGGCACCGGGGACCTGCTGCCACCCAATATCTCGGTGTCTGTCAGGGCACAACGTCTGAGCGGTGACCCGGCCGGTCACCTCCGGACCTTGCCCCGGGGACAGGAGCTTGGGAACAGCCAGGCCGGAGCATCCCAGCGCCCCTCTCGGCTGGGTCCTACCTCCCACAGCAGCTGGCCCCCGATATTGGGACAGGAACATCCATGGACTAACCTGCCCCCAGAGGAGCCCCCCCATGACCGCTCCGTGTGGGGCTGGCTCAGGCCCAGAAGGAAGCAGGGGGGTTAGAGCCCTTCTGCTGGGTCCCCCTGTGCCGTAGCCCAGCAGGGAGCGCGCGTGTGGACGGGGGGGGGGGCAGGTGTTTATTACGCTGTGTCGTCTAACCCGGCCCTGCCCCAGCACTGTGCCCCATCCCTGCCCCAGTGGGGTGAGCCGGGCTAGTGCCGACAGGGCCACGGTCAGAGATCGCTCGAGGGGCGTGAACAAGGCTGGAGCGAATGCGGGAAGAAGCCCAGAGCTATTAGCTAAACCTCCCTTTGCTGCATTGTCCTGGCTCGGAGGGACCCCGTGTGGGACGATTTGGGAAGGAGAAGGGGGCGTGTCTAGTAACTGATACACCCAGAGGAGCCAGCACCAGCCGGCACCTGCCCCAGGTACCCTCCATCTCCCCTCCCTGCGGGACCAGATCCCATCACTGGCTCCGTCCATCCCCAGGCAGCGACCTCCCCCCCCCGCACGGCCCAGCCCTGCACAGAGCCCCAGAGCCTGATTTTCTCTTTCCCTGTGCAGGTTCCCGGCTGCAGCTAGTCACAGATCCCTCCTCCCGGGCCCTGCTGGGCTCTGGGGCGCTGCTGAAATGTCGGTTCGACGTCGGGGGGCCGGTCGATCTGAGCGCCCTGCGGGTTCGGTGGTATCTGTTTGAGGAGAGGATCGCGCAGTACGACCAGGGCAGGGCAGAATCCCAGGTCAGAGCGAGCGTGTCGGAGCAGGAGTTGAAGACGGGGGATGCCTCTCTCTTGCTATCCAATGTGACGGTGTCGGATGAGGGGCCGTATAAATGCGTCGTTGGCTACGGTACGGAGCAGCTGCAGGGAGAGACGACCCTCCGTGTGCTCGGTAAGGACAGGAGACGAGCTCGGACGTTCCCTGGCTGGGAACTCGGGGCTGGCTGGTGCTGGGTTGGTCCCACAATCCAGCAGGTGGGAGGAGGGGGTGGGGGTTAAGGACTTGTCTACACTGGATTGCTCTGGTTTAACTACAGGTGTGAATTGAAACCGAGTTCAGTAACCCAGCACAACCCCGCAGTGGCCGCTGTTACTGGCGGCTGTGACCGGTGTACAGCCGTTCAGGGTGAGCTGATCAGTGTTGGGTGTAAGGGAAAGTGAAACAGCGAAAGTTAAACCAGTGTCAGGGTGTGTGGATGGGGCAGGCGAGGGTGTGAACACTGGCCCGGGCAGAGGAGGCAGTGACGGGTTTCACACACAGCCGCTCTCCCACCTGAAGGTGTGACAGTGACGCTGGCAGAGCAGGTGCCAGCTCATGCCAGGGTCCCCGTGTCTCAGCTGAACACTGACAGAGACGGAGCTGGGATCGGCCTGGCTCACCTGTGGGTCAATATTGCTGGGACCGTGAGTCCAGGGCCGGCTCTAGGCACCAGCCCTCCAAGCATGTGCTTGGGGCGGCACTTTCTAAGGGGCGGCACTTCGCCCCCCGCTCCTTTTTTATTTTTATTTTTTTGCTTGGGGCATCATTGCCGGGAGCCGGCCCTGGCACAGCCACTCGCCCGAGCCAGGATCCGCGCTCACTGCCCAGCCCGGTGGCACCCTGCAGAGCCCACTAGGAAACACGGGAGTGGCAGCGGCAGCAGGACCCCTCCTCCCTCCGTCCCCGGCTCCTCACACACTCCGGGAGCTCCTCACACAGCCGAGCCAGGCTGCGGCCGCAGCGAGAGGGGTTCCCAGAGTCAGGGCCGCCCGCGGGGTGTGTGTGTGTGTGTGTGGGGGGGGGGGCAATTTTCCCCAGGCTCCGGGCCCCGCAGGGTATGTCGGAGGCTTCCCCAGCCTCCGGTGTCTCAGCTGGTAAGGGGGTGGGGCTGCGACCCCCCGACCCCATTACCCCCCAGCCCTGACCCCCAGCTCCGAGCACAGCCCCTCTGAACTGGGCACCCCCCCAACCCATCCTCCCCACCCAGCCCTGACCCCCAGCTCCAAGCCCATCCCCTCTGAGCTGGGCACCCCCCGACCCCATCCCCCACAGCCCCGACCCCCAGCTCCAAGCCCATCCCCTCTGAGCTGGGCACCCCCCCGACCCCATCCCCCACAGCCCCGACCCCCAGCTCCAAGCCCATCCCCTCTGAGCTGGGCACCCCCCCGACCCCATCCCCCCCAGCCCCGACCCCCAGCTCCGAGCCCAGCCCTCTGAGGCAGGCACCCCCCTGACCCCATTCCCCCCACAGCCCTGACCCCCAGCTCCGAGCCCAGCCCCTCTGAGCCAGACAACCTCCGACCCCATCTCCTCACAGTCCTGAGCCCAGCCCCTGTGAGCCGGGCACCCCCCAGAGCCCAGCTCCCCACCCAGCCCTGGGCAACAGCAGCACCACCCCCAGGCAGTGACAGCTCATTGGCACCAACCATCACCCAGCAACAGCCCATTTTGTAATTGCAAATGTAGACAGACCAGTAAAGCAGTTCATGTTTTTAAATAATGTATTTGGTGTATTTTCAAATTATTACAAATTAATTTTCACTAGTTATTTTTTACATTTCCAAATACATGTTACTATAGTATTGCAACTTTTTTTTATGGAAGGGGCCCCCAAAATTGCTTTGCCCTGAATCCTCTGGGCGGCCCTACCCAGTGTGTGTGAGGAGCCGGGGAGGGAGGGAAACGGGGTCCCCTGGAGCCGAGCCCGGGCTGCGATGGCGGCGAGGGGCTCCTGGAGTGTGTGAGGAGGTGAGCGGCCGGCTGGGCTCGTCGGTGCTGAGCAGGTAGCCCAGCAGCCGGAGATCCTCGCCTTCCCGCCCCCCGGGGCTGGGCCAGGGCACCGTGAGGCTGAAGAGCAGCAGGTCCAGGGGGCTCTCCAGGTCCTCGGCCGCCAGCATGTCGGGGGTGAGGGCGGTGAGTGCGAACTGATCCACCTTGGCCACCAGCAGTGCTGCGAAGCCCAGGGAGGGGGCCGTGTTCTTTGCACCACCCCGTAGCCGCGCCGCCACCTGGAAGTACTCCCGCTCCGCGCCGCCCAGCAGCTCCACCCGCATGGGGACAGAGTCGCAGCTGGGCCAGGGCTCGGCTGCAGTGTGCTGGTAGCGGATCCCACATTTGGGGGGGAGCCCAGTGCTGGGGCAACAGGGGGTGTGAGTGGGGGGCACTGGTGGGCGGGGGGGGCTCATGTCGGGGTGGGTGGGGGGGGCAGCCAAAAATTTTTTTGCTTGGGGCGGCAAAAACCTAGAGCCGACCCTGCCTGTGTCTCAAGGTTTAGGATGTCGTGTCTGGGGGCAGGGGGCGTTTTGGGCGCTGGGGCAGGGGACGCTGCAGTACCAGGGCAGGGGGGCTGTCGAGGGCTGAGCCTGGCAGACACTCAGCCTCAGCTCTTTCTGTGGTTAGGGGGCAACAGGCCTCACCCCCTCACTTCTCAACTTTCCCAGCCCCGTACGAGCCCCCGCAGCTCACCGTGCTCTCCCGGGCTGGGGGGCGGCTGGCCCTGCAGTGCCGCTCCGCGGGGGGTTACCCCAAGCCCGAGATAACGTGGCACGACGGGAACGGGACCCAGCTGAGCCAGGCCGAGCCGGTGGAGCTGCAGAGGAGCAGCCTGGGGGCCTTCGAGGTGCGGAGCAGCCTGTTGCTGACGCCCCGCCCCGGGGGGTCCGTCTGCTGCACCCTGATCCACAGGCCCCTGCAGCAGAATATGAGCATCTGTGAGACCCTCCCAGGTGAGCGGGGCTCGGACGCTACCCACAATGCCCGGGGGCGGACGTGGGTGGGTGTCAGTGCTGCGGGGTGAGAGCCCCTGTCACCCGCCCCATCATCGCTGTTCGGCGGGTGGCCACCCAGGCCCTGCCACTGGGGACACCCCCCAAGAGCGGTCCGAGTGGTAGAGCTGGGGGGGGCGTGCCCATCACCTGGGCCTCTTGGCTTTGGAGGCTGGATCCAGGGAGCGGGACATGTCCACGGGGCCAGGGTCTGCAGCCCGGCCGGCTCCTGGCTGGGCTGGGGGCCCTCTGGCTCTGGGGTTCAGTCACAGTCCGTGTCAGCCCCCCTCTCCCTCCCCCACTGCAGCGCCAGAGGCCCAGAGGCAGGCGCCGGAGCAGCAACTCCCCGGATGGGTGATGGCTGTCGTGACGCTGGCGCTCGTGACCCTCATGTGCGTGGTGCTGATCCATTGGGGGCTGCCGCTCATCCCTGCCGAAGGTGAGTGACGGCCGGGGCGGTCGGCTCCACGAGACCCCTGTGCCCTGTGGAGCCTCCTCCCAGCCAGGTTACTGTCTGGCCCTGCTCCTGTGGGAGGCTGAGCCAGACCCTCCAGCTCTGACGGGTCAAAACTGTCTCATCTCCAGCTGCCACCGGTGTGACGATGCGGTTCTGGCGGGACCCAACTGAGGTGCCAGTTCAGGACCAATTGCTCAAACAGGGCAGTCACAGCCCTAGGCTGGGATTTCTCCACCTCTAAGGCAAACCAAACCAACCCGACAAAAAGGACTATGGTTTCACCCCACTGGCTAACCACAAGTCACACAAGCAATTTCCTCAGACACTCCAGTCTCCCAGTATCACCACTGGTCCCACTCATCCTGGGGATGAATGGTTATGAAAACCAACACCCCAATAAAAGAAAATGGTTCTCTCGATCCCAAAGGACCAAGCCCCAGACCCAGGTCAATATACACATCAGATCTTACCCACAAATCACGCTGTTGCTAATCCTTTAGAATCTAAAATCTAAAGGTTTATTCATAAAGGGAAAAAGGTAGAGATGAGAGCTAGAATTGGTCAAATGGAATCAATTACATACAGTGATGGCAAAGTTCTTAGTTCAGGCTTGTAGCAGTGATGGCATAAACTGCAGGTTCAAATCAAGTCTCTGGAACATCCTCCGCTGGGATGGGTCATCAGTCCTTTGTTCAGAGCTTCAGTTTCAGGGGCAGCTCTAGGATTTGCGCCGCCCCAAGCAGGGCGGCACGGCGCGGGAGGCACTCTGCCGGTCGCCGGTCCCGCGGCTTCAGTGGGCCTCCCGCAGACGTGCCTGCGGAAGGTCCGCTGGTCCCGTGGCTCCGGTGGACCTCCCACAGGCACGCCTGCGGGAGGTCCACCGGAGCCGCCTGCCGCCCTCCTGGCGACCGGCAGTGGCCCCCCCGCGGCATGCCGCCCCAAGCATGCGTTTGGCATGCTGGGGCCTGGAGCTGCCCCTGTTCAGTTTGTAGCAAAGTCCCTCCAGAGGTAAGAAGCAGGATTGAAGACCAGATGCAGATGAGACATCAGCCTTTTATAGGCTTTCCCAGGTGTAAGAACCTCTTTGTTCTCACTGTGGAAAATTACAGTAAAATGGAGTCTGGAGTCACATGGGCCAGTCCCTGCATACTTTGCTGAGTCACAAGGCGTGTCTGCCTTCTCTCCATGGGTCAGTTGTGTAGCTGATGGTCCTTAATGGGCCCTCAAGCAGGCTAGGCAGAGTTAACACCAACTTGTCTGGGATGTCACCCAGAAGCACAGCACAAGTGTGAAATACAGACAGAACAGAGCCCATATTCATAACTTCAACTACAAAATGACACATGCACACAGACAGCATCATCATAACCAGCAACCCAGAACCTGGTCTTAGGCACCTTATATGACCCCCTTTACATAAGATTTGGTGCCACTACGGGTCCTTGGTTGCAACCCATGTTCTATACGGTCCCAGATTATATGGAGGCACATGGGCGGTCCCTGGCCAGTCGCCTGCCGCATCCCGGGGCCTGCCAGAGCAACCAGACCCCCCCACTCCGCCTGCGGCCCAGTCGAGCTGCGACTCCTTGTATGTGATGGGTTCTGTTCCCCAGGCCTGATGCCTCTAGAGCAGGCCAGGCCCAGGTTTGTCCCTCACCGCTGGCCGGCTCTGCTCCACCCCCCGAGGCCTGGGCTGAGACTGGGCCCAAGTGACTTAGGCACCTTGTGATTTATGGCAAGGCTGGGCTCATTCCAGGTCTGTCTCAAGGCAACCCGGCCACCTCAGAGCCTTTACTAATAATGCTGCCACCCCCAGGTGTGCCAGCCCCCCGGTGTCAGTACCCTCATCCCACAGATGGGGAAACTGAGTCACGGAGGGGTGAGTTCCCCAGGTGTCCCACTTCAGCGCTCGACCCGCTAGGCCACGCTGCTGCTCCACTTGCTCAGCTCCACCACTGGCAGCAGCAAGTGTGTGTGAGGGGGGAGGGAAAACGCATCCCCCCAAAACCCTAACATTGAATTTTTAGAAGCAAAAGTTTCTGTTGAAAGGAATCTGTTATCCAGGTGGGAAAATCTGTTTGCTGAAAATGTTTGCGGGTCAGTGGGACCCCGGCCCAGGTAACACTGCCCCCCCCTCTCATCCCATCAGGGTTTCACATTGGATAGTGAACAGCGCGTGACTCCCAGGACTGGCACCGTGTGTGAACGGACTCCCTCGAAATGGAAATGGCTGAGCACTAGGTCTGCACAGCCCATCCGTCCCCCGTCCCACAGCCAGTGGGGAGCTGTTGTGTATTTGGTTGTCATGGGTTTTGTTACTATGGCAACTGAGTTAGACTATTAAGGGATAGCTCAGCCGGTTTCAACCGGCTGAGTGAGCTCTCTGTATATATGTAAATAAAATGGAGGTTTTGGTTAGCTGCCTGCTCTCTGGCCTCAAGTGATTGCTTCCCACACCGGCTGCCCCAAGGATATAACACTGGCGACGAGGGTGAGACTCCGGTGCTGCTCCAGTAACAGAAGGAAGTAGAAGTCAAGGTAAAGACCAAACAAAGAAAAAAAGCTGCTTGTTTGCACTGACTGTGAAAGTGAAACTAAAAATCATGGCTACTCTGACCAGGCCCCTGGAGCCTTTTGATGAGAATACAGAGCAGTGGCATGTGTATACTGAGCGTTTTGAGCTTTTTGGTATTGCAAATGACATTACAGAAGCGAAGAAGGTGCCAATATTCTTAACTGTTGTAGGGGCTAAAACCTACTCTCTGCTACGCAGCTTACTGCACCCTGTTAAGCCTGAGACTAAATCTTACAGTGACATTGTGGAAATCCTGGGGTCTCATTTCTCCCCAAAACCACTGGTAATTGCTGAAAGATATAGGTTCCACAGAAGAGACCAAAAGGAAGATGAAACAGTTGTACAATTTGTAGCCATTTTAAAAAAGCTAGCAGAACACTGTGAATTTAAAGAGATGTTAAATGATGCCCTGCGTGACAGGTTAGTGTGTGGCCTGTACAGTGAAGCTATACGGAAGCGCCTACTGACAGAGGCTCAGCTTACATTACAGAAGGCTGTTGATATTGCTGTCTCCATGGAACTGGCTACAAGGGAGGCACAATACATCGGTGCATCCCCTAGGGTGCAAAAAGTGTCACAAGAACTGACCCACAAAACGGTGCAGAGTCAAGAATGTTACCGCTGTGGTAAGCTGGGTCACCAGGCATCAGAACGCTGGTGTAAGGACCTGGTGTGTCGACACTGTGGCAAGGGGACACATTGAGTATGCCTGTAAACAAAAGAAAAAGAGGCCTGTGGTCTGGCCGACAAAAAGAGGAACCTTGCATACCCTAGAGCAGACCCAGGATGATCAAGGTGACACCTCCTCACAAGAGGAAGTGCCACTGCATGTTTTGTCTTTGGCAGCGGGCTCACATGAATACTGGGTAACCCCCTTATTGGAGGGCAAACCTATACGCATGGAACTAGACACCGGTGCAGCTGTCTCGCTGGTTCCTGAGACTGTGTATAAGGAAAAGCTACAGCATCTTCCGCTTAAGGCAACAAAAACTGTTCTGAAGACGTATACAGGTGAAGCTGTGCCCATGTTGGGCACTATTGATGTTAAGGTGGAGCTCAATGGAAAGGCGGCTAAATTGCCACTGTTTGTGGTGAGAGGTGACTACCCAGCCCTAATGGGTAGGTCTTGGCTTGGGAAGATTCAGCTGAACTGGGCAGAAGTGCACCGGAGGACTAAAGAAGAAACCAGTCTAACCCCTATACTAAGGAAACATGCTGCTGTTTTTGGAGATGATTTGGGAAGTATGAAGGGAATCACTGTGACATTGAACATTAAACCTGGCAGTCCACCAAAATATCTGAAAGCCCGAACTGTGCCATATGCCATCAGGCCAAAAGTTGAAGCAGACCTGGAGCGCCTGGTCACCAATGGAGTCCTAATACCAGTTACCCATAGCTCATGGGCCACTCCTATCGTTCCAATCGTGAAGAAAGATGGCTCTCTCCGGATTTGCGGTGATTTTAAAGTCACTGTCAACCCAGTGTTGTGTGCAGAGCAATACCCGCTTCCCCGCATCGATGACCTCTTCGCAGGCCTGGCTGGGGGACAAAAGTTCAGTAAGATTGATCTGAGTCAAGCATATTTACAGATGCACGTCGATGAAAAGTCCCAAGAGCTGTTGACTATTGTGACTCATAAGGGGCTTTATCGATACTGTCGTCTACCCTTCGGAATAACATCTGCTCCCGCCCTGTTCCAGAGGGCTATGGACCAGATCTTGTGTGGCTTGTCAGGAGTTCAGTGCTATCTGGATGATATCCTGGTCACTGGAAGAAATGAAGAGGATCACTTAAGGAATTTAGAGGCTACCCTACAAAGACTGGAAGAGTATGGCCTACGAGTTCGCAAAGACAAGTGTGAATTCTTCAAGCCCTCTGTTGAATATTTGGGACACATCATCGATTCTGCAGGTCTTCATAAGGCCCCTGCAAAAGTTAAAGCTATTGTGGAGGCTCCCCCACCTCGAAATGTAAGCCAGCTGCGCTCATTTCTAGGACTCCTGAACTATTATGGAAAGTTCATCTCACAGTTAGCCACACTGCTAAAACCACTTCATGAGCTCCTTGGGCAGAACAAGGCCTGGAAGTGGACTGAAGCCTGTGATGTTGCATTTAACAAAGCTAAGGATGCATTGTTAAATTCTGAAGTTCTAACGCACTTTGATCCATCCTTACCCCTGCAATTGGCCTGCGATGCTTCCCCTTATGGAGTGGGAGCGGTCGTGTCACACATTATCCCTTCGGGAGAAGAAAGACCTATTGCTTTTGCTTCACGCACTCTAAGCAAAGCAGAAACTAACTACGCCCAAATCGAACGTGAGGCATTAGGAATTGTTTTTGGAATTAGGAAGTTTCATCAGTACCTGTTTGGGCGAAAGTTTACTCTTCTTACAGACCATCGACCTCTGACATCAATTTTTGGACCCTACACAGGCATTCCCCCATTAGCTGCTAGTCGTATGCAACGTTGGGCATTGATACTTTCTGCACACACATATGAAATCAAATATCGGAAATCCACTCTGCATGGCAATGCAGATGGCCTCTCAAGGTTGCCTTTACCGGTCAAACATCAAGATAGTGCCCAAAAGGAAATCTTCTACTTTGAGCAGGTAGAGAATACACCCATCACTGCTACTCAGATAAAGAAGGCAACCCGCGTTGACCCAGTATTATCCCAAGTTATGGACCTGGTGATGCATGGAAAATCTCGACAAACCTCTCCGGTCTCACCCGACCTTGTTCCCTACATGTCCAGGCGGACGGAGTTATCGGTCCAATCTGGTTGTTTGTTGTGGGGGAGGCGTGTCATTATTCCACCACCACTGAGATCACAGATGTTAGAACAGTTACATTCCGGTCACTGTGGAATAGTGCGCATGAAGGAAATTGCACGAAGCTATTTTTGGTGGCCTGGACTGGACAGCGCTATTGAAGAGAAGGCAAAAGCTTGTATGTCATGTCAGAGTGTAAGAAATGCACCCCAGTGGGCACCCCTACACCCATGGGACTGGCCTGAAAACCCGTGGCAACGTATTCACGTTGACTTTGCTGGCCCCCTTGAAGGAAGCATGTTCTTGGTGGCAGTAGATGCCCATTCTAAATGGCCAGAAGTCTCTATAATGCAGTCCACTACTGCAGAGAGTACTATCCAAAAACTATGAGGACTCTTTAGTCGTTTTGGTCTGCCAGAACAACTTGTGAGCGACAACGGACCGCAGTTCGTCTCTCAGGAGTTTCAAAATTTTATGAAGGCAAATGGGATACACCACATCACGTCAGCACCATATCATCCGTCCACCAACGGATTAGCTGAAAGATTTGTGCAGACAATGAAAAACGCTTTGAAATCAGCAAAGGGACAACACTCCATTCAAAAGCATCTGGATACCTTCTTACTTTCCTATAGAAACACACCTCATGCTACGACCCAGGCTTCCCCAGCCTTTCTAATGATGGGACGACAGCTGCGCACTTGCTTTGATCTGCTGAAACCTTCTGAACCCAGACAAACTGTGCAACATCAGCAGCAATATCAAGTCATCAGACGGGCACCCAGAGCAAAAGACCGAACCTTTAGCCCGGGACAGCCAGTTTTGGCTCGGAATTATACTTCCAGAGCTAAATGGGTCCCGGCCACAGTCATCACTCAAACAGGACCTGTTTCCTATACAGTCCGGACTGCAGAGAATCTTACCTGGCGGCGACATGTAGATCAGCTGTTGCCAGGTCATGCCAGTCTTCAGGACCCATCTGCAGTTGAGGGGTCTGACTTCACCCCTCCTGGTGAGACACCGAATCATGAGTCACCTGTTCCTGACTGTTCTCCTCCAGTACTGCCGGCAGCTGAGATACCCCTTTGCCCAGCACGAGCTGATACCACCTCCTCACCTATTCGTGCTGCGGACCCTGAGCCCCTAGTACTTTCGGGTGCAACAACACCAGAAGTTCGCCGTAATCCACCTAGAGACAGAAAGCCTCCTCATCGGCTGGATCTTTAGTTAGGGCGAACCCACGGTTATGGGGCAAAATAATCCCCAGGGTTTAGCCGGGAATGGAGGCAGTCTACTCTCCTTCTCTAGTTTAGTGTGTGTTTTATTTAGGGGATGTTCTTATTAGGGGGGGAGGAATATGTTGTGTATTTGGTTGTCATGGGTTTTGTTACTATGGCAACTGAATTAGACTATTAAGGGATAGCTCAGCCGGTTTCAACCGGCTGAGTGAGCTCTCTGTATATATGTAAATAAAATGGAGGTTTTGGTTAGCTGCCTGCTCTCTGGCCTCAAGTGATTGTTTCCTACACTGGCTGCCCCAAGGACTTAATAGGAGCGACGGGTTTAGACTGCAATGAGGAAGAACAGAAGTTTCTGGGTGGAGTGATGTGATGAAGTGGGGCACTTTCTTGCTTTTCAGTGTCCCGGGTGTCACTGGTTTAACGAGGGGAGGGGAGAGGGAGTTTGTTGGGACACAGGAGAGGGACTCGGGACCCCGGCAGATGGGCTGGAGAATGGAGACCCCAGCGACCAGTGACCTGGGGACCCGGAGACCCAGCTCAGGAGTCACACCCGGTTCTGGCCAGTGGAGGACAATGGGCTGCGGGGAGAGGACCCCGGTGACCTGACCAGCCGGTTCCAGCCCGAGGAGGGTGGAGAGAAGAGGGGGCCCAGGTGATCCTGTTTCCCTGGAGAGAAGCCAATGGACAGAGAGGGCTTGGCACTGGGGATATCAGAGGCCCAGCTGGGAGCAGGGGGGCTCGGGGCTGGAGGGGGGGAGCAGGCAGAGCCCCCCTGGCTGCAGGGGGACTGGGATGTGCTGGGCTGAGGGAGGCCAGGCCTGAGGCCGGAGAGTTTCCTGTGCTGGGTTCAGCTCTCAATAAACCCTCCTGTGTTACGCTGGCTGAGAGTTGCTCCGGCCTAGAGAACAGGGCGGGGGAGGGGCGGGGGGGGATCGTCCCCTTCGGGGGTGGAGGCCCCGGGGGCCCAGAGCGAGGGGACTCCCTGGGGGGCCCATGGCAGAGACAGACGTGCTGAGGCTCAGAGAGGGGCGGCTCCAGGAGGTGGAGGGGCCTGACCCCGGGAGAGAGTGGCCCCCCGAGAAGGGCTGTCGCACTGAAAGGGGCACCCCCCCTGGACCACACGGGGCCACGCGTGGGCACCATCTGTGAGTCTGTGGCAGATGGGACGGGAGCTCGCACCACGCAGAGCAGAAAGTCTTGGCTGGCTGCAGAGATACCTGCAAAGTAACGGGTGGCGAGGGGCCGGGGGGGGGCAACACGCTGCGTGGAGCCCTGGGATGGGCGGGCGAGAGCCTGGGGCACCCTGAGCAAACCCTGGGGAGGGACTGAATGAGGTGAACCCCTTACAAGTGTGACTGTGTCTGTGTCCCTGGGGAACTGGTGGGCCCTTCTCTAATGACCGTCTCAGTTCTCAGCCTCGGCAGCCCTGGGGCAGAGATGCGTCTCCTGGTCCCAGCCGCCTCCTCCAGAGACCCGCTGTGGTGGAGTAGGGGCTGTCGGAGATAGGTGAGAGGCAGGTTTTCAACCTGTAACATGAGTAGGCAGCGGGGAGGGGAGGCCAACACCCCTGCCCAGGAGCTAGACAAAGGAAAGGAGCTGAGTGGAGGGGGTGGAGTCAGTTGGGCAGTTTTCGGTTTGGGAGCTGGGTGAGGGGTTTGCAGGGGAACCTGTGCTGGAATCCAGACACCCTGAACCCCCAGAAGGGCCAGATTGAGGGGTCCTGGCTCTGAACCCAAGCTGGGCTGTATCCTGTGCTCCTGTTGTCCAATAAACCTTCTGTGTTACTGGCTGGCTGAGAGTCACTGTGAGACCGGGAAGAGGGGTGCAGGGCCGGACTCCCCCACACTCCGTGACAACTGGTGGGAGCGGTGGGATCTACTGCACCCCGTGGACGGCGCTTCCTGCAGTAAGTGACTGGGGAGCAGTAAAACGAAGGGGCGATTAACCCCTGGGAGAGTGTGGCCAGAGAGAAGGACTTTGCAGTAACAGGGTCCCCCGGGGGATCACAGCGAGCGGTCCCAGGGGCGGAGGAGTCTGCAGCTCGACCCTGGCAGAGAGGGGGTGACCTCAAGGACTGGCACACTAGGGGTCCCCCTGGAACCCGTGGGGAGCGGCGAGCACCCCGGCCTGCGAGTGACCAGCAGGAAGATGTTTGCCAAGCGGCGCAAGTGTGAGCTGGTGGAGCTGTGCAAGCAGAGGGGGCTGCGCAGTGGGAAACTCACCAAGGCCCAGCTGATTGCCCGGCTGGAGGAGAGAGATCGCATCAATGAACCGATCCCTGTCTCTGCGGGAAGCAGCCGGGCAGATGCAGCGCAGGCCCCAGTGTCTGTCCCCGCTGGGAGGGGTCAGCCGGCTGCTGAGGGCTCCCCGAGACCCCCCCATGCCTAGGCGTAGGGGGAGGGGGAGCCCCGCGACTACCGAGGGCTCAGTGGCCAGCAGGGGATCGTCCCGGCGGAGCTCCCTGTCCCTGGAGCGGAGGCAGCTGGAATATGACAGGGAGGCGCTCGAGTTAAGGAGGCAAGAACTGAGACAGGAGCGGGAGGAGAAGGAGAACCAGCGCCAGCGTGAGCTGGAGGAGAAGGAGAAGCAGCGTAAACATGAGCTGGCCCTGGCCCAGCTGAAAAGCAGGGAGGCCCCGGCTGCGGTGAGTGAGGGGGGGCCCAAGCCTACAAAGAGCTTCGATAAGAGCTTCCTGGCCCCGCGTAAGGAGGGGGAGGACATGGACACCTTCCTGACGGCCTTTGAGAATGCCTGCGAGCTGCACCGGGTTGACCCTGCAGACGGGATCCGGTGCCTCACCCCCTTACTGGACCCCACCGCCGTGGAGGTGTACAGCCGAATGAGAGGGGCGGAGGCGGGGGACTACAACCTGTTCAAAGAGGCCCTGCTCCGCGAGTTTGGGCTGACCCCGGAGATGTACCGGAAGAGGTTCCGGAGTCAACGTAAGACCCGGGAGGTCACATACCTGCAACTGGTCAACCGGGCGCAGGGGTACGCCCGCAAGTGGACGGCTGGGGCCCAAACTAGAGAGGACCTGCTTGACCTATTCATACTGGAGCACCTGTATGCGCAGTGCCCGTCCGACCTGAGGCTGTGGTTGATGGACCAGAAGCCGGAGAACCCGCAGCATGCAGGCCAGCTGGCCGACCAATACATGGACAGTCGGGCGGGGGATGGCAGGGAGGAGTCTCGAGGGAGCAGGCCTGCCTCAACGCAGAGAGAGAGTCACCATGGGACCTCCCAGCGGGGCCCTATGGAGAACCCCCACAAAAGGGGAACGTCCAGCGTCAGGTCCACCCGACCCACTCGAGGGGACCCACGAGACATGGGCTGCTTTCACTGTGGCCAACGAGGCCACATACGGGCCCAGTGCCCCAAGCTCAGGGACAGACCGAGCAGACCCAACCCGCAGAGGGTTAACTGGGTAAAGACCCAGTCAGATGAGGGGCAGCGTTCACAGGAAAGGGGGGCTGGCCGCGTACCACCTGGGAAGGAGGGAGGAGGGCCCCAGGCCAGCTCCTCTGGGGGACTGGATGCTCCAGACTCTGGGTTTATGGTTTACAGGGTGGGCACGGGGCTGCCCCTCTGGAGCGAGTGCCTTGTTCCCCTGGAGGTGGATGGGAGGAAGGTCACTGGGTACTGGGACACGGGCGCAGAGGTGACGCTGGCCCGGCCCGGGGTGGTGGCCCCAGATTGGATGCTGCCTGACACCTACCTGACCCTGATGGGCGTGAGTGGGACCCCATTCAAGGTGCCTGTGGCGAGGGTGCACCTGAAGTGGGGGGTCAAGGAGGGCCCCAA
Organism: Mauremys mutica; assembly: GCF_020497125.1. Lineage (NCBI taxonomy): Eukaryota > Metazoa > Chordata > Testudines > Geoemydidae > Mauremys > Mauremys mutica. The sequence continues at coordinate 157,887,031 of NC_059075.1, forward strand.
GGATGTGGGAGTGCACCCACATTTGCCCACAGAGATGTTAATGGGGGGGGACCTCGAGGCCTGGCCAGGCAATGCCCGGGGCGCCCTGGTCGTGACCCGTAATCAGAGTCGGCGCAGGGCACTGCGCCCCGACAACGGGGAAGGTACTCTGCCCGAGGCGCAAGACCCTAACCTGGTGGGGAGGGAACGCCCAGAGACACGACCCAGAGAGGCTGCGGCCTCAGACCCAGCCGGGGAGAGAGAGCAGGTCCCCATCCCTGTCCCAGCTGCTGAGTTCCAGGCCGAGGTGCAGAAGGATCCCTCCTTGCAGAAGCCCAGGGACCGGGCTGACCTCAATGCAGCGCAGACCATGAGGAGAGGTTGCAAGGAGAGGTTCCTGTGGGAGAAGGGGTTCCTGTACCGAGAATGGGCTCCCCCCGGGGAGGTGGAGTCATGGGGGGTCAGGAGGCAGCTGGTGGTTCCCCAGAAGTTTCGCCACAAGCTCCTGTACCTGGCCCATGACATCCCCCTCGCCGGGCACCAGGGAATCCGGTGCACCAGGCAGAGGCTGCTACAGAACTTTTACTGGCCTGGGGTCTTTACCCATGTCCGGCAGTACTGCCAATCCTGTGACCCCTGCCAGCGGGTGGGGAAGGCCCGGGACAAGGGGAAAGCAGCTCTGAGGCCTTTGCCCATCATAGAAGAGCCTTTCCAGAAGGCGGCCATGGACATGGTGGGACCTCTCAGCAAGGCGACCCGGTCGGGGAAGAAACACATCCTGGTGGTGGTAGATTTCGCCACTCGCTACCCCGAGGCGGTGGCCTTGTCCTCTACCGAAGCAGACACCGTGGCAGATGCGCTGCTGACCATTTTCAGCCGGGTGGGGTTCCCCAAGGAAGTCTTAACGGACCAGGGGTCCAACTTCATGTCGAAGCTACTCCAGTCCCTGTGGGAGAAATGTGGGGTCTGACCCAGCTGGGCCTCAGCGTACCACCCCCAGACCAACGGGCTGGTGGAGAGGTTCAACCGGACGCTAAAGATGATGCTAAAAACATTTATGCACCAGCACCCACAGGACTGGGACAAGTACTTACCTCACCTGCTGTTTGCGTACAGGGAGGTACCCCAGGAATCTACTGGGTTCTTGCCTTTCGAACTGTTGTATGGAAGGCGGGTAAGGGGGCCCCTGGACCTGATGAGAGATGAATGGGAGGGGAAGGCCGCTTCCGATGGAGAGTCGATGGTGGAGTATGTCCTGACCTTCCAGGAAAGACTTGCTGAGCTCATGGGCCTGGCCAGGGAGAATCTGGCCCGAGCCCAGAGGAATCAGAAGGTCTGGTACGACCGCACAGCGCGGGCCCGCGCCTTCGCCACCGGGGATCAGGCGGCGATCGGGGTTTAGTTTTAGTTTAGTTTAGTTAGGGGCGGGGACTAGGGCGGTGCTCTGCGCCGCTCGGCGGGGTGGGGTGGACCAGAGACTGGGGCGGGCCGCGCCGCGCCGTTCGGGGGGAGGGGGGCTCGGGCCGGGCCGCGCCGCGCCGCTCGGGGGGACGGGGGTTAGGGCCGCTCGGGGGGGGGGCGGGGGCTAGGGCGGCGCTCCGCGCTGCTAGGGGGGTGGGGGCTCGGGCCGCGGCTCGGAGCTCGGGCCGCGCCGCTGGGGGGGACGGGGGCTAGGGCCGCTGGGGGGCTAGGGCTGCGCTGCTCAGGAGGGGGGCGGGGGCTAGGGCGGCGCTCTGCGCCGCTGGGGAGGGGGCTAGGGCGGTGCTGCGCCGCTCGGGGGGCGGGGGCTGGGGGCCGTGCCCCTGGGGGGGCGGGGGCTCGGGCTGCACTTCGCGCCGCTGGGGGGGGGCGGCGCTCTTGTTTTCTGCCTGGGGCAGCAGAAATCCTAGAGCCGGCCCTGGGTGCAGGGCCGGACTCCCCCACACTCCGTGACACCCGCAGACAGAGAAGTTCCTGTGGGGCAAACCCCCGAGTTTAGGCCTTTCTTCCTGGTCCCGGGGGAGATTGGAAGGACTTGGCCGTGGAGGGATCAGAAGAGCAGGGGCCAGCTCTGAGCGGAAGCTGTGAGGACCTTGTAAGCCCCAAGGTGCCCTCAGTGGGGTGGGAAATGCTGAGCCTGGGAGAGGCAGGATAACTCTACTCAGCTGACGAGCAGGAACGTCGGTTCCTTTATTGCTTGGGCAGGATTCCTCTGTAGTGCCCGGTGGGTTTGTGTGTTGTCCGACCCCCTTTCCTAGCAGGGGGGAGACGCGCCAGGGAGAGAGGCGAGCAGCCCAGCCAGCAAACGCAGTGTCTGGCTCTGCCGGTCGCTCACCTGCACCCTGCCTGCTGCAGACCCAGGCCTGGCTCCCCGTCGGCCCAGCCCCCCGAGCCCTGGCGAGCACCCGGAGGGGAGCAGGAGAGGAAAAGCAGATGGGAAGGAAAAGGACGTGGGGACAGTGTGTGACAATTCTCCCACCCCAGCGGTGTTTGGGAGCCAGCGGAGGAGCCGATGCCGATGCTCTGGCCTGGCCTGGTTGGGGCGTCTCAGGACCAGGCCAACGAAGGCCCAGGGATGTGATGGGGGATCCTGGGAGATGGCAGGGTTGTGGGGGGGGGGCAGCCAGGGTGCCAACGCTCACTCCTTCCCCTCCTTCCCACCGCCAGCCCTTGAGTTCTCCGTTGTCACCCCCACCCCCTAAGTCTCTGTCTGGGGACCCCGGAATGGAGCAATGCCCAGCCCAGCCCACCCCCTCCTTGCCTCTGCTCCAACTAGTCCTAATTTCTCACACCCCATTCAGGGTCACTGATTTCCGGTCCCCCACATCTCCTGTTCACCAGCCCGATCCCCGCACGGCCCGTGTGTTCTCTCTGCCTGCACGAATTCAGCCCCCCGCTGTCCCCTTTGCACTGGGCTGTGCGAGGTGCCTGGGCCACTCTCCAAGCTCCCATGTCTCACACTGTGCGCTCGCTGATGGGGCATTCGTAGATCCCATTATTACCCCAGGGCTCCTCTGCCCTGGGCTGGCTCAGCTCCCACCTGGGGGTCTGGCCCCACTGACACACGGCAGCGATCCCCACGCGCCCCATCTGGGAATGGTTTCTGGCCCGTTCCCTGCTGGGTGGGTTTGGTTTCCTCTAGCAGCCAGTGGATCCACTTGTGTGGGGTCAAAGCAGGCGCTCAGCCTCCCCACAGCAGCGCCTGGGGCGGGCGCTGAGTCCCTGGCGTGGTGAGCTTGCTGCTGGAGTCGGTGGTTCCCGGAGAGGAACAGGGGCTGCCCAGCTGGGCTGCACTGGGTAACTTTCAGGAAAGGCAGCAGGCACAGACCCGTGTCACAGCAAGCAGCTGGGATTCCCCTGCGGGGCGGGGCCGGCGTGTTTAAAAGCCGGGCGCTGGGACCAGCGATGCAGAGCAGGGAAGGGGTCACAGTGCTAACATGGCTCAAGGGACGACCCTGCCGAACACGGAGAGCGTTGGGGGAAGCAGCGCTGAGCGGGACGGGGCAGGGGGCAGAGGGGGAGATGGGACAAGGGAAATTGCCAGGGCGGGGCGCTGGAGAGGGGATACTTGGGATTGTCCTCCACTCACCCCGGGGCGGTGGGAGGGGGAACCCAGCCTTCCCAGGGCAGAGGACGTTGTCCTGCTTTCACTGGTACAGCTGGTTGGAAAGTTTTTCCTGCTGAAAATGTAAACTTGTTATTGAAAAGTCCGGAATCCTGGAGCCATCATGTGTTTCAGGATTTGTGGTTGAAAAGTTCCAGTTTTCTGGCAGAGGAGCTGCTCTTTCCGTGCGGGAATGAACCTGGGAGATTTCCCGCAGAGCTTCCGGGGGCAGCTGGCCTGGTTACTGAGCCTGGTGGTGGCAAGGGCCCAGCTCCGGCCTGTCTCGGGTTTAAAGGAACTTCGCAGATCAGGAATCGGAACAGCTCCGGGGCAGGGGGCAGGACTTGTCTGGAGGCTGCCAATGGCAGGAGACAGTGGACCCGAATCACAGGAGCCCATGTCAGCCCCTGCTTTAAAGCTAGAAGTCAGCAAGGAAATGTCACGTCCTTGTGGGGCAGAACTCAGCCGCTGCTTTCCAGCCAAGCTGCTTGCTAGCAGAGCGGCTTCCCCCTGCAGCGGGAGCCTGGGGGTGTTCCCGGCTGAGTCACCCCACAGCCTCTGCCCAGCACAAGAGTGTGTGATAGCTGGGAGGAGAGCAGCTCGGCCTGTGGCTATTTCAGTTCCATTAGCTCTGTCTCTGCTGAGCCTGGATGTCAGGGCATGTGGCCGATGGATCGAGGGCCACACCGCTCTGTCCAGCCCAGTATCCTGTCGGCCAGCAGTGGCTGGTGCCTGATGCCCCAGAGGGAATGAACAGAGCAGGGAATCATCAAGTGATCCATCCCCTGTCGCCCACTCCCAGCTTCTGGCAAACAGAGGCTAGGGGCAGCATCCCTGTCCAGCCTGGCTAATAGCCATTGATGGACCTGTCCTCCAGGAACCTATCTAGTTCTTTTCTGAACCCTGTTATGGTCTTGGCCGTCACAACATCCCCTGGCAAAGAGTCCCACAGGTTGACTGTGCGAAAAAATACGTCCTTGTGTTTGAAACCTGCTGCCGACTAACGTCATCGGGTGACCCCTAGTTCTTGTGGTAGGAGCAGGAGTAAATAACACTCCCTGTCTACTTTCTCCACCCGTCATGATTTTATAGCCCTCTACCATATCCCCCTTAGCCGTCTCTTTCCCAAGCTGACCAGCCCCCGTCTGACTAATCTCCTCCCACAGCCGCCGTTCCAGACCCCTCACCCTTTGTGCCCTTTGCTGAACCTTTTCCAGTGCCCGTGGGTCTGCTTCGAGGTGGGGCGACCAGATCTACACAGCGGTCAAGGTGTGGGCGTCCCATGGATTTATATAGCGGCTTTCTGCTATTTTCCACCTTCTCACTCCCATTCCTAACGAGTCCCAACGTTCTCTTCACTTCTTTGACTGCCAAGTCTGACAAGGCAAAGGGAACTAACTCTTCCCAGTCCGTTTTGGACTTAATTATCTTGTGGGATTTTGTATCATCTGCAAACTTTGCCAACTCCTTGGTTACCCCTTTTGCAGATCATTTCTGAACAGCCCCGGTCCTTCCCAGAGCAGCACAAGCCCTCGGGGGACACCACTATGTACCTCTCTCCATTCTGAAAAGGGACCAGTTATTCCTATCTTCGTTCCCTGTCTTTTAACTGGCAGAGTTTTCAGGAACATCTAACGATCCTTAATTTAATTTAATGACAAGCCTTTCGTTATCTTAATCACCCTGCCTCTGTTTACAAACAAACTCCCTGCCCCAGGCCAGGGGTGGAAGTTGTTAGCGGCAGAGAACTCATCCCATTCCACGCTCCAGCTCTGGCTCCTGGTGTCTGTGGGTCCCTGAGCTCCCCAGAGCGCCCACGCCGGGAGACCAGAATTGCCCAGAAACAGTGCTCCAGCTGAGACCCTCCCCACCAGCCCCACCAGTGTATCCTCACACTTCCTGGGCCTGTCTCTGCTGGAAACCCCTCGCCTGATCCGCCCCAGGACTGTGTTGGCCTTTTTCATCCCCGCATCACATTGACGGCTCATCCTCATCCTGCTGTGATCAACAAACACGCCCAGGTCTTTCTCCTCCTCCTGTCACGTCCAGTCCAACTGATCCGTCCCCAGTTTATAGCACAAAGTCTTGTTGTTAGTCCCTAAATGCACAACCTTGCACTTTGCACTCTTACATTTCATCCCATTGCTATTACTCCAGTTGACAAGGTCGTCCACGAAAGCTTCTGCCCAAATAAATCTGTTAGTCTTTAAGGTGCCACTGGATTCCTTGTTGTTTTTGTGGATACAGACTGACACAGCCACCCCCTGATACTTAAGGTGGTCCAGATTTTCTTGTAGGATATTCCGCTCGTTCTCTGTATTGGCAACACCTCCCAGCTTTGTGTCACCTGCAGATTTTATTAGCACACGCCCATGTTTTGTGCCAAGGTCAGTAATGAAAACATTAAATAAGGTTGGTCCCAAAACCGATCCCCGAGGAACTCCTCTAGTGACCCCCTTCCAGCCTGACAGGTCACCTTCCAGCAGGACCGGTCGTAGTCTCCCCTTCAACCAGTTCTTACCCACCTTCCAGTTCTCATATCAATCCCCCTCTTCTCCAATGTAACGAATAGTTTCCCATGTGGAACTGGAGCCAAAGCCTTCCGGACATCCGGGTAGCTTGGATCCACTGCACATCCTTTGTGAGATCAGGAACTCTGTTACCACCTCTTGAACCCAACAACTGAAACAATTGTAGAAAAATCTTCAGTTACTTTCTATCATTTCAGTGACACACTTTTTGCAGTTCACCCAGCTTGGAACAGATCCTTTAACTTTAGGAAACATCCTACCAGCCCTTTCTTCTCTTAATCACCCTGTTTATAAACACAATTCGGACCTACCTCAGGGGGGCCAACCCTGGAAGGTTTTTTAAAGGCTTGTAAAGCTCCCCCTAGATCTGTGTGCGCACAGCAGAGACGGAGTGAGGATGAAAAGCAGAGGAACCCCCCAAACCCAGAACCTGTCACCCGCTACTTATAACATGTGATGAGCAAATAAAAAACTACAAACCAAAATCTGCTTTTCGTAAGTGGAGTTGCGGATGAAAAGCTGCACAAAGCACATGCCAGCAGGCGGCGTAACACCGCTCGGAAACTCAGATCCAGCCCCAAAGCCAGCCGTGCCTGGGCCCGGAACTGAGCCAGGAACGGCCTGGCGGGCGGCTTCCCGGCTCCGGCTGTCACACGCTGATCGGTAGCTCTGCCGCTTTCGCTCACCGACACGCTCTGTTCCTGCCATCACCTACTCCAGGTTAGTCACTCCACTAAAAACGTCAGCGATTAAGGGGTTTCTCTGTTATTAAGAACAGGAATTGATTTTTCTAATTATTTTGGCATTTCTGTTTACTGATCACAATCACACATGTGACTCACTCGCACCTGACTCCATCACTGCTATTGGTATGAGACGTGGCACTGCCGTCACTTTTGCATTAATTTTAAGTTATTTTACAGATATAAGTAAAACTACAATTTGAAAATAAGGGCCTGTCATCTGCCCAGTGTCTAGCGTTACGTGTTTAGCTACTGTCAGCCACTGGTCGGTATTACAGAGTAGCTTCATTTATTTTTTCATGGAACTGGCACTGCTAAGGGGAGGCAGTACCAAGAAGTAACAACAACAACAACAACAACAACACTAACACAATCCCCTGAACTAGTTACAAACTGTAATAATAAATTTTAAAAAAAATCCCTGGCCTATTCTTGTGCGTGTGCCCCGTTAGTCCTGGTTTGCAGGGGCTGGATAAACACCAGCTTGCTTTGCAAAGGCCGCCCGGAGCCCTGTGCCGCTGACAATCCGGGCTGGTGCATTGTTCCCAAAGGCGTGAAGTCTCTGCCGGGGTCTAAATCCATCTGGACTCGCTGGGGATCCATGGAGGGAACAAGGGGGTGCTGTCACCTCACTGCTTACCCCTCTCCATTCTGAAAAGTGGCCATTCATTCCTACTCTCTGTTTCCTGGGTTTTAACCAGTTACTGATCCATGAAAGGACCTCCCTCTTACCCCAGGGCAGTTCACTTTGCTTAAGCGCCTTTGGTGAGGGGCCTTGTCAGAGGCTTTCTGGAAATCTAAGTCACTATATCCACTGGATCCCCCTTGTCCACATGCTCATTGACCCCCTCAAAGAATTCTAGTCGATTGGTGAGACGTGATTTCCCTTTACTAAAACCACGTTGGCTCGTTCCCGACAAATTACATTCATCTGTGTCTGACAATTAGTTTCTACCAGTTTGCCCGGTACTGAAGTCAGGCTTCCCGGCCTGGGATTGCCGGGGTCTCCTCTGGAGGCTTTTTAAAAAATCGGATTCACATGAGCTATCCTGCAGTCGCCTGGGACAGAAGCTGATCTAAGCGATAAGTAACAAACCACTGTTAGTAGTTCTGCAATTTCGTATTTCACTTCCTTCAGGTCCCTGGGGCGAACCGATCTGGTGACTCACTGTGTGAGCCTGGTAAATCCCCCCCCATCCGGGTCGCTTGAGGCACGAGCTTTGCCGGGAACCATCCCCCAGGGCAGGTGCTGAGATAGCAGCCACAGTGTCTTTGCGAGTGGGGAGCAGCTCTCCCTACTGCACACAGGCCCAGAGCCCCTCAGGCCAGCCGGGCCCTGGGGCCCACCCACCACCCCACAACCAGACCATCTCCCCAGTGATCTCTGCAGCCACCTCTGGCTGAGCTGGGCTCCAGGGCGACTCGCTCTGTGGCTGCACGCCCCCAAGCTGGGCCCTCTGGCGGCTTCCCCACACCTCCGTCCCCCCAGGGCTCCCCAGCAAGTCCGGATGGATTTAGACCCCGCCAGAGATTTTACCCCTTTGGGAACGATGCAGCCAGCAGGAACTGTCAGCAACGCAAGGTGGCATTTATTCGTCATCACCTGCAACCCAGGGCTAATGGGGTCTTCCCCCATGGGGGCCCCATCCCTGCCTCTCTGGCCCCAGGCGTGCGGGAGCCCCTCGCTCATGGCCCTGGGCTGCAGCCTGCTCACCCCCGCCACCCCTGCTTCCCGTGTTCGTGGCCGGTCGCTGGACCCCGAGGTCTCCCCAGGCAGCCCCATGCACACGCTGATCATCTGTTCAAACCAGCCCAGCCAGCACTGCTGCCGATGCGATGCCTGCGGGTCCCACACCAGCCCTCACTCCCCGGCTGTCTGGGGCGTGCGCGTGCAGGCTCCCCAGGTGCGATAAGCTTCACCGCAGGCCTATTGCTTTTCCTAATGGCCCATTGCCCTGGACAGGCCTGTCCCAGCCCGCTGCCTGGGCTGGAAGCCGTCTGCCCCGTGGGCGGTTCCCAGGCGGAACCACGTCTGAGATACAGACTGTCCGTGTTCAGAGCTTCAGACACAAACCTGATTTGCTGAATAGAATTATCCTAGAGACGACGAACGGCCCAGCAGCAGAGACAATGGACCGTGGCAGAGCTTCACCTTCCTGGGAACGGTTCAGCCGCGGCCGGTGGATAATGGCGGCTATGACTCTGCAGGGCGTGGGACAGACCACGTGACACCGAACTCCATTTTGGTTCCTGTCGTTTTCCACACACTGGGCTGAGAACTTAGCTTAAAACAAGGTCGTTCCTGCTATACGGAAAAGCTCTAAAGGATGGGGGGTGACGTCACTTCTGGGCCTCACGCCGCACACAGGAGCACACCTGGAAACCCCGGAGGAACAGATCTGTCATCCAGCAAACGCACCTGACAGAGACCCGCCCGTGTGCAAACAAAGCGTCGCCGATTCCCTGCGGGGCGGGGCCGGCGTGTTTAAAAGCTGGGCGCTGGGAGCAGCGATGCGGAGCAGGGAACGGGTCACGGCGCTAACACGGCTCCTCCCGCGGCTGGGTGAGTCCGGGCAGGGGGCGGGGGGCAGATCTGGGGCTGCCAGGGGTCCCTGGAGGAGAGCTGGGTGTCGGGGGGGGGGGGATCGGGTCCTGGGCAGAGACTGGAGTTTCAGAGGCACCAAGGCCAGCAGGGCCCGTGGTGCCCATCCCGTCTGAGCTCCTCCGTGTCCCAGGCCGGAGACTCCCCAGCGATTCCTGCCCCGGGCCCATCGCTCCCGGCTGGGCTCGAGTGCTGAGTTTTGATCCTGTGAAGGAGGGAGACTCTGCCCCAGCCCCAGTGAGCTGGTCCCTGGCTAGTCCCTTCCCCACTGAATCTTTGTGCCTTATTTCTCAGGTGACTGCGTCAGGCACCGGTCCCAGCCGGCATGACCCCCTCAGAGCTCGCTGGCCTGGGCAAAAAGCCTCCTTGGCTTCGGCCTTCGTGGGTCTGACCTCGGAGCAGCCAGTGTCCCTGTTCCCACCCACACTTCCCCTCGGGGGGGCAGCCAGGCGGCCTGCACCCCAACTCCGCACTCAGACGTGCCTCCCAGCCAGCCGGGGAAAGCAGAGGTTTGTTGGGTAGCACAGAAATCAGTGACTTTCAGCCAAGTCCATCTTGGGGAAACCCTGGGCCAGACGGCCTGGGCTCCCCACTCCGAGTCCCCCCCAGCAGACTGCCCTGGACCCCCCTGCCTGGCCTCTGACCCACCCGTTGTTCCGGCAAAGCGTCACCGGGTCGCATCCCCCTCCTGGGTCTCAGGTTACAAAAGGCATCGGCCATCGCCTAAGTGCAGACAGCTGAGCTGCCTCATTTCCAGCAAAACTCACACACCCAATTCCCACCAGTGGGAAACCGAGGCACACACAGTATTAGTACGGGACAGTAAGACTCGCCTGTAACATAACAAGGTGAATAAAACCCTGCTTGGTCACACCTAGCAGACAAAACACACGATCGAAGGTGACTATACTGACGGAATTGGATGTGTAGCAAGCTGTCGCCTGAGCGTTGTTTCAGGCAGGCTGCCGAGACTCCTGAAGCTTAGAATCCCAGCTCCCAGGTTAGGAATCTCTCTAGCCTGGGTTCAACCCTTGTCCCCACTTCAGTCCGCGTTTCTCGGGCGTTTCCAAGCCCCAGCCTTGGGCAGGGAGTCAGAGAAAGAGAAGAACCCCGATGAGGTCTCTCCCCGCCTTACATAGCTTGTGCCCAGGGTTAGTTTGCAAGGGGGGTTCGCACATCTGTCAGTGGGAGAGCCCTGGTCTCTTCGATGGGTTCCAGTGCCAGGCGACACCTCTCGTGGGGTATCTGGTACCAAACACAGCAGAGGTTTGCCAGAATTATCTCAGCAGAATGTTTCTATGAGGAATATGGGGTTTAATGTCACCTCGGTCGCGTCATTTCTCACCCTCCTTCCTGGCCTAACATCCGAGCTCCTTCGGCCTCGGGCTGCCAGGCGGGTTTTCCAGCCCTCGCCTCCTTCCCGTGGCCCTTCCCTGAGCCCCGTCCAGTCTGTCGCCGTCCTTTGAGCCGGGCGGACACCGGAGCTGGAGGCAGGCTCCAGTGCTGGGCTCCCTGATGCCGTATGTAGGGGTGACATGACATCCCCTCCCTGGCCCTGCTGTTTATGCCCCCAGGATCCTGTCCCCCTTTTAGCCACCCCATGGCCGGGGGAGCTCATGGCAAGGTGGGTTGGTCTGTCTGTCTGAGCCCTGGCTGAGAGGGGACGTGTCTCTCCCGTGCAGATCACCGGTCCGGACGCAGGCTGTGGGGCCCTGGGGCTGAGCTCGGTGTGGCCAAAGGAGCCGGAGGAGGTGCCGGGTGAGGAGCTGTCGTGTGAACAGCTGGAGGAGAAGATCCAGGAGGTCTCCAGCAGCAATGCAGAGTTTTTCTACATTGGCTACACTGAAAGGGTGTCCCCCATCTCTGAAGGACGGGGCCCAAGTCGAAGGAGTGGGCTGAGCTCAAGCAGTTCTTCCTCAAAGAAACCGTCCACCACTCCCGGGTGACAGGCAGACACCAGGCAGGCGCCTGATCGACCGGTACAGGGACCGACGCAAGTGCCTGAACGAGAGCCCCCGGGGGCAGCACCGGCCGGGGCTGGTGTACGTGGGGCTGTACACGGAGAACAGGGCGGCGCAGCGGAGAGGCCTGATGCGGGGCGCTGGGGCAGCGCGAGTGGTCCAGGATCCAGGGACGAACGATCTGCTGCTGCTGATCCAGGAGATAAAGGAAAAGTACCAGGACGGGGCCCTCTGAGCAGCAGGATCTGCCAGGAGCAGACACTAGGGAAAGTCCCCGGGGCCGGGGGACCAGACCCCCCTCCCCTCCCCTCCCCCAACCACGGGTCCCCATTTCTCCTCCGGGTGCTCAGCGTCTCTGGCCTTCCCTTCCCCGCTCCCAATTTGACCCCCAAACCATGTGATTGGCTGAGAAATCGTGAGGTTTTGAGCAATAATAAATGTCGGTTCTGAACGTTCACGGGGCGCTCGGGTCAGGGTCTCAGACCTTTCGTCACGCTCAGGAGGGCTCGAAACCTCTTTGTGTTTAGAAGGGAAGTGCCGAGGTTCCCCGGTGTCCCCAGGACTCTCGCTGGGACCCAGTGGCGGATTTAGAGCCAGTGGGGGCCTGTGCTCAGCGTCATTTCTGGGGCTCCTCCTTGGGACCCAGCCAAGAAAAAGAACTTTCTCTCTTATCTCCCCCACCCCCATTTTTCATTCTTTTTTTTCTTCATCCCCCTCCTATAAGTAATAGCAAGGCCATGAAAATAAAGTGAGGGACCTCGACTGTTCTTGTCCTCTGACTTATTTTTCCACAGACCACTTGAAAATCGCTGGGAGTCTCGACGGACCATGTAATGATCTTTCCAAATATTGTTTGTACCATTAGCTAACGACTGTAAAGAGCTTTGGATCAGAGCCCTCTGTAAAAACAATGTAAATAACGTTGGGGTGCAGGGTCTGGCCAGGATTTAGGGTGCGGGAGGGGGCTCAGGGTTGGGGTATGGACCGCTTACCTGGGGCAGCTCCCATTTGGTGCAAGGGGGTGCAGGAGTCAGGGCAGGGGGCTGGGGCTGTGTGTGGGGGGGTGCAGGAGTCAGGGCAGGGGGCTGGGGGTGTGTGGGGGGGTGCAGGAGTCAGGGCAGGGGGCTGGGGCTGTGTGGGGTGTGGAGGAGTCACGGCAGGGGGCGGCGGGGTGTGTGGGTGGGTGCAGGAGTTAGGGCAGGGGGCTGAGGGTGTGTGAAGGGGGGTGCAGGAGTCAGGGCAGGGGGCTGGGGTGTGTGTGGGGGGGTGCAGGAGTCAGGGCAGGGGGCTGGGGGTGTGTGAGGGGGGTGCAGGAGTCAGGGCAGGGGGCTGGGGGTGTGTGAGGGGTGCAGGAGTCAGGGCAGGGGGCTGGGGCTGTGTGGGGGGGTGCAGGAGTCAGGGCAGGGGGCTGGGGCTGTGTGTGGGGGTGATGGAGTCAGGGCAGGGGGCTGGGGCTGTGTGAGGGGGGTGCAGGAGTCAGGGCAGGGGGCTGGGGTGTGTGTGGGGGGGTGCAGGAGTTAGGGCAGGGGGCTGAGGGTGTGTGAGGGGGGTGCAGGAGTCAGGGCAGGGGGCTGGGTGTAAGAGTGGGGGTGCAGGAGTCACGGCAGGGGGCTGGGGGTGTGTGTGGGGGTGCAGGAGTCAGGGCAGGGGTCTGTGGGTGTGTGAGTGGGGTGCAGGAGTCAGGGCAGGGGGCTGGGGGTGTGTGAGGGGGTGCAGGAGTCACGGCAGGGGGCTGGGGTGTGTGTGGGGGGGTGCAGGAGTTAGGGCAGGGGGCTGAGGGTGTGTGAGGGGGGTGCAGGAGACAGGGCAGGGGGCTGGGGCTGTGTGAGTGGGGTGCAGGAGTCAGGGCAGGGGGCTGGGGTGTGTGTGGGGGGTGCAGGAGTCAGGGCAGGGGGCTGGGGGGGGTGTGGGGGGGTGCAGGAGTCAGGGCAGGGGGCTGGGGTGTGTGTGGGGGGGTGCAGGAGTCAGGGCAGGGGGCTGGGGGTGTGTGAGGGGGGTGCAGGAGTCAGGGCAGGGGGCTGGGGTGTGTGAGGGGTGCAGGAGTCAGGGCAGGGGACTGGGGCTGTGTGGGGGGGGTGCAGGAGTCAGGGCAGGGGGCTGGGGCTGTGTGAGGGGGGGTGCAGGAGTCACGGCAGGGGGCTGGGGGCGTGTGAGGGGGGGTGCAGGAGTCAGGGCAGGGGGCTGGGGCTGTGTGAGGGGGGGTGCAGGAGTCAGGGCAGGGGGCTGGGGTGTGTGTGGGGGGGTGCAGGAGTTAGGCCAGGGGGCTGGGGCTGTGTGAGGGGGGGTGCAGGAGTCAGGGCAGGGGGCTGGGGGTGTGTGAGGGGTGCAGGAGTCAGGGCAGGGGGCTGGGGCTGTGTGAGGGGGGTGTAGGAGTCAGGGCAGGGGGCTGGGGTGTGGGTGGGGGGGTGCAGGAGTCAGGGCAGGGGGCTGGGGCTGTGTGAGGGGGGGTGCAGGAGTCAGGGCAGGGGGCTGGGGGTGTGGGAGGGGTGCAGGAGGCAGGGCAGGCGGGGGGGGGTGTGTGGGGGGGTGCAGGAGTCAGGCCAGGGGGCTGGGGCTGTGTGAGGGGGGGTGCAGGAGTCAGGGCAGGGGGCTGGGGCTGTGTGAGGGGTGTAGGAGTCAGGGCAGGGGGCTGGGGGGGGGTGTGGGGGGTGCAGGAGTCAGGGCAGGGGGCTGGGGGTGTGTGGGGGGGTGCAGGAGTCAGGCCAGGGGGCTGGGGCTGTGTGAGGGGGGTGCAGGAGTCAGGGCAGGGGGCTGGGGCTGTGTGTGGGGGGGTGCAGGAGTCAGGGCAGGGGGCTGGGGTCATCGGGGTGCTCCCAGCCCCCTGCCCTGAATGGCTCACGGCTGGGGGGAGGGTATGTGTAGGGGAGTGCGGGGGCCCTGCCTTTGCTCCGCCCTGCCCCGATTCCACCCCCTTCCCCAAGGCCCTGCCCCCACCTCATCTCCGCCTCCCCCCCCGAGTGCGCTGCGGCCCGCTCCTCCCCCTCTCTTCCGGAGTGCCCGGAGCGCCGGCAAACAGCTGTTCGGCGGCAGGGGAGGGGAGGGAATGCGGCTTGCTCTGGGGAGGAGACTGGGAAGATGTGCGGGGGGGGGGTTGGCTGCTGGTGGGGGTGGAGCCTGCAGCAGGAGCCCCAGGAGCCAGCAGGACCAAGTGTCTGCAGCTGCTCAGCCCTGGGGCTCCCTGTCGTTGGGGGGCCCATGCCAGGGCACCCCGTGTTTCACTGTAAATCTGCCCCTGCTGGGAACCGAACCGTCAGAGCCGACCCCGTCCCTGCTGTGTCGGAGCGCGCAGGGGCTGCCCGACGATAAAGTCCTACTGACCTGCCCCTCTCTGGCCCGTGTGTCTAGGGCCTGCAGTGGGGTGGGGGGTGGGGTGAAAGGGGGCTGTAGTTGGGTGGGGGGGTGAGTTGTTTTAGTAATTCAGGCCACAGCCAAAATTTGAAGAACAGCCCCTGGGATTCAATGAGGGTGAGGGTATCCAAGGCCCTGAAAACCCCCCTCCATTTTGTCTTTGATCCTGCTTCTTACCTCTGGAGGGACTTTGCTACAAACTGAAGCTCTGAACAAAGGACTGATGACCCATCCCAGCGGGGGATGTTCCAGAGACTTGATTTAAACCTGCAGTTTATGCCATCACTGCTGCAAGCCTGAACTAAGAACTTTGCCATCACTGGATGTAATTGATTCCATTTAACCAGTTCTAGCTCTCGTCTCTTCTTCTTTTATTGGGGTGTTGGTTTTCAGAACCATTCATCCCCAGGACGAGTGCACTGGTGGTGATACTGGGAGACTGGAGTGTCTAAGGAAATTGCTTGTGTGACTTGTGGTTAGCCAGTGGGGTGAGACCGAAGTCCTTTTTGTCTGGCTGGTTTGGTTTGCCTTAGAGGTGGAGAAACCCCAGCCTAGGGCTGTGACTGCCCTGCTCTGAGCAACTGGTCCTGAATTGACACACTCAGTTGGGTCCCACCAGAACCGCATCGTCACAGGTGCAGCCTCCAGTGGGGCATGCGGGCTCTGGGGTGGGGCTAGGGATGAGGGGTTTGGGGTGTGGGAGGGGGTACAAGATGCAGGCTCCAGGAAGGCATATGGGTGTGGGAGGGGTCCAGGGTTCAGGCAGGGGGTTGGGGTGCAGGCTCTGGCTGGGGGCTCTGGGGTGGGGGCAGGGATGAAGGTTTGGAGTGCAGGAGGGGGCTCAGGGCTGGGGTAGGGGTTTGGGGTGCAGGGGGAGGGGGTTTGGGGTGCAGGCTCTGGGAAAGAGTTTGGGTGCAGGAGGGGGCTCGGGGCTGGGGTAGAGGGTTGGGGTGTGGGCAGAAGGGGGTTTGGGGTGCAGGCTCCGGGAAGGAGTTTGGGTGCGGGAGGGGGCTCGGGGCTGGGGCAGGGGGTTAGGGTGCAGGAGGGGGTGTGGGGAGCGGGTTCAGGGTGGCACTGAACTCAGGCAGCTCCTGGAAGCAGCCTGCAAGTCCAGCTCCTAGGCAGAGGGGCCAGAGGACTCTGTGTGCTGCCCCCCAGCCAATGGGAGCTGCGGAGCCGGTGCTCGGGGTGGGGACAGCAAGTGGAGTCCCTGTGGGCCCCCCTGTGCCCAGGAGCCTGAGGGAAATGCCGGGCGCTTCCGGGAGCCGCGCAGAGCCGGGCAGGCAGGGAGCTGACACCCTTCAGAGACAACCTCTGTCCCCAGGGCTAGAAATCCACCCTCTGGCAAGTGACGCCCGGTGGCTAGAGCTGGGTGAAACTTGTCAAGCAAACCCTTCTTGGGGCAAAACGCAGGTTTGGTGACTCCTGGACATTTCAGCTCCCAATTTCCTTTTTCTTTTTAAAAACTTAAGCAACGGCTTAAAATGCCTGAAATCTAAACAAACCGTTTCCTTTGGAACGAGTTTTGTTCCCAGACTTGACAGATCCCGCGGCCAGAGGGGACCCTGGCGCTCAGCTGCTCTGACCCCCTGCACCACCCGGGCCAGAGACCTGCCCTGAACTAGCTTTCGGCTGCGTCCATCAGCCTGAGTCCCCCTGGGTTCGGCCGTCTCTGTAGGCTGGCAATTCTGGCACCTTTTGGGAGCCTGGGGGAACCCGCCCTGCGCCCCTGGGGAGGTGAGAGTCTGAATTCAAAGCCCCACGCTGTCACCCCCAGGCCGCGAACACGTCCCGCCGCCGAGCCCCACGCCCTGCCTGGGTCATGCAGTCACTGGCCCTGCTCTGCTGCTGCTGCCCGGGACGCGTCGCCCCGAGCGCGGCCTGCGTGGTTTGCGCCTGGCAGCAGCTCTCTGATGTCAGCAGCGAGGCTCTGGTATCCGGCCCTGACCACGCACAGTGGAAAATAGTAACTTCGCGCTCTGTCTGCGTCGCCCCTTCCTGTCGCCTGGCCCCTCGCCCCCGACCCCCTCGCCTGGGTCTGCACCAGGCCTGCGACGGGCGCACCCAGCTCTGGCTCGGCCAGCGCGACTCCAGCCGCTGTGAATACCCGGACACGGGTCCCCGGTAGATGGGAGCCCAGACTGAGCGGGTGTCGCTGCCGCCTACTACAGGGAGCACCGAGGGGGGCTCAGCGGGGGCCCACCCCTCTGAGGACTGACCCCAAAGCCCCAGCCTGGGGGCAGAGCAGGGGCAGGTGCCAGCCAGGGGAGACCGTCCGGCCCTGACCCCTGCGAGTCATTACCGATCTCCACTCCGCTGTCCTGAGGGTCGGGCTGCTAACCCAGCGTCCTGGCAACGTCTCCCTCGATGTCCTGCCTTGCACAGACTCATGCAAGGCCCCCTGTGGTCATCTGGTCTGACCTCCTGTACTGCGCAGGCCAGAGACCCGCCCCGAAGCACCCCAGAGCAGAGCGTTTAGCAAAGCAGCCGGCCCTGATTTACACATGGGCAGGACTGGAGAATCCACCACGGCCCTGGGGAATTGTTCCAGTGGTTAGTTACTGTCACCGTTAAACACGTGCCTGACTGCCAGCTTCTGCTTCAGCCACTGGCTCATGTCAGACCTTCCTCTGCTAGTGTGAAGGGCCCGTTAGTAAATCCCTGTTCCCCACGTAGGTACCTGCCGGCTGGGACCAAGTCACCCCTTCACCGTCTCTTTGTGAAGCCGACTGGACGGAGCTCCTGGAGCCTGTCACTACAAGGCAGGGGGTCTAACCCTGGAATCCTTCTCACGGCTCTGCTCTGACCCCTCTCCAATCGATCAACGTCCTGCTTCAACCAGGGCTGGACACGGGGTTCCAGCCGCGGCCGCACCAGAGATAGAAGAACCTCTCGGCTCCTTCTCGAGATTCCTAGAGTCACATCTGTCACGGCCAGAAGGGCACAGTCTGTCCATCCAGCTCAGCCTCCAGCATAACCCAGGCCAGAGACCCTCCCCCAGCGACACCGACCTCCAGCCCAGAACAGCTGGCTGAGCTGCTGGTATCTGTTAACTGAGATGTCAGCTGGGCCAGCGGCTTCTCTCAGAGCAATCGGCTCAGGCTCTCGGCAGACTCAGGTATCCCCCTTAGTAGCTGACACCAAAGAGAGGGGTGGGGACCAGGAGCCCCCAGACAGGGGGAGTAACTAACACGGCAGAATGGAGACAACTGATGCAGGTTGCAGTTGTGTTGATTCCTACTTCCGCATCACCGTATAACCAGTTAGAAAATAAAAATGTGCAGAAGCAAACACCGAAACCTTTTGCTGAGTGCCCGTTGTTCATCGGGTTGCCTCTCTCCATCCCAGAGCGACTGCACTTATGTGCAGGGATCCTAGAAATCCATTTGCCATGGAAATACGCAGAGTTTGCGCTTTTACAGAGAATCTTTAGTTGTTACATTGTGTGAAAAAATACAAATATACCCAGTAGAACCCCATTGATCTGAGCCGCCATTATCCGGCTCACCGGACTCACCGAACCACCAGCTGCCCAGGCCTGACGGCGGCTGGGGCTCGGGGCAGGAGGGGTCAGCCCCTGCCCCAGGCCAGTGGTTCAGGTAATACGACGAGCCGGACAATGGAGCTCAGATCAATGGGGTTCTGCTGTATACCAATAAAACATTGTGTTCAACTGGTACCTATGGCTATAGAGTGGCTGGGGAACTCAAGTTCAGTGTTTCACTTTAATTGCAGAAAAATGTGGATTTTTTTTTATCAGAAAATTTGGGGGGGGTTATCCTGGAAAACTAGGATCCCTGCTTGTGTGCATATCCTCCTGTGAAAAATGCCTCTGAAACCGCAAACGCTTGTGCAGTTCTGCCGTTCAGAGCAGCTGGGTTCCAGCCCAGAAGTGGCTGCCTGTCAGAGCTGAGTGAAGTGACTACAGCAGACACAGTCGGGTCTGTGTAAAGCACTTTGTGGTGGGCCAGGCTTAGGAGGGGATGGAAATGGAGAGGGTTACTACCGAGCCGCCCCTCCCCTGGGTCTGGGCTGTGGATGGTGTCGTCTCTTCATTTGGGGTGTTGCTCTCAAGGCTCCTCCCAGTACAAAACAGCCCCAAAGCTGCAGCCCCTGGAGCGGCTGAGGGGGACGCACAGAAGCTGCCCTGCAGCAGCCCTGGCTGAGATGCGGCTCCTCGTGTGTGTGTCCCTCCTGCAGCTCCCGCTCACGGGCAGCTCCCCGGACAGGGGTAAGTCAGCGGGGAGTTCGTTCACAGTCACCGGTCAGTTTGCACGGGTACTGCTAACGGGGACCTTGTGCATTCTCAACGCACGGCGTGTGTGCAGCAGCCAAGGCTTCATGAATGTTGGGGCAGCGTGTGTGCGAGAGTGTGTGTGTGAGTGTGGAATTGTGCACGTGTGTGCGTGTGAGACCCTGCCGCTGCCCTGGCTGCCGGGAGGCACCAGGTGCTCGCCAGGCTGACGGGCCAGAGTGCACAAGTATTTCACTAGAGGTTCCCTTCTCCTCCCTGCAGACGGGTGCCTGAAGCGGATGGGTGAGTTCTCCGTGCTGCAGCAGCCCCCGCGGGCGGTGAAGGAAGCTGGAGACTCTGTAGAGATGAACTGCACCCTGGCGCTGCCCCCGGGACACCCCAGACCCAGCAGCGTCCTCGTCACCTGGCACAGGGGGCACAGAGGGGATGGCCTGACGGGCACCGGGAAGCTCTCCGAGGTGGCGGAGCTGCGAGGGCGGGTGGAGACGGCGTGGCTGGAGAACGTCTCTGCCAGCACCCTGCACATCCACACCCTGCAGCACAACGACTCGGCCCTGTACCTGTGCCTCTTCGTCGTCTTCCCCTCGGCCCAGCCCTGCCTCCTAGAGGGGAACGGGACCCGCCTGACGGTGACAGGTACGGCGGGGTCAGCACCTCTGGGCGCAGCGCACAGCAGGATCTGCCGGGAAGAGGGGAATGAGAGCCTGGGGTTAGATACTCTGAGTTGGTCACCTTCATGCTGCAGCCCGACTCGCTTGGGGTGTCCTGCCTGTGCACAGGTCCATGTTCAGGCCAGCGGGGCCCAACCAGCCGCCTGCGCATAGAATGGCTCGACACCAGGGACGCGGACGGGGGCCGTGCTTGGTTCCGTGTGGCAGGAGAGGAGAGCTGGGCACAAGACAATTGCCAGAGAGAGAAATGCCGCTGTCCCAAAACCTCCTGCTTATTTATGCCAGAACTTTCAAAATTAAATTCACTCCCAGCTGAAAGGGAAAAGTCAGAGACAGGGATAGACCACTGGAAAGGCACAGCCAAGCCAACCTTGCCCTAGCGGTCTGTCTATCGCAGGGCATCCCTCAGCACCTGGGTATCTGCCATGTCAAATCAATAGCAGTAGCTACGGCCCAGATCCGCAAAGGTCCTTGGCACCTCACTTCCTTTGATTTCACTGGAAGTTAGGAGCCTAAACACCCTGGTGGCTCTGGGCCCACGTCAGCAGTGGACGGCATGAAGTCTCTGGCACGTCTGCCTGTCCGGGGAAAGCTCTGCTGGAGGGAACGTTTGGGGCTTTTCTTTACCGTTTATTCATTTTCTCGTCTTGGTTTGTTTTGTGATTGAGCTGTCTCGGGGCTGGCAGCTGGGTAGCGCTGGAGGGTAGATGGGGGTGGGTGTGTTGTGTGTGTCACTGGAGAGACCCTTTCAAAGGGGAAGGTTTCACAGCAGCTCCTCAAGGCGTCTGGCTCCGGCTGGTCTCCTCTGGCAGTGTGTCCCCTCGATCGAGACCACTTTGTCCTCAGCTCACCCACGCTTTGTTCCACCCTTTGTGAGGCGCGGCTGTGGGGGTCGCCCCTCGCGGTGCTCCCCGGCTATAAGGAGACAGACAAAGCAGGGGATGTGAGTTTAAAATCGGCAGGAGTGATTGCACACATTTCAAGGGTCGTTCGTCTCTCTTCCGGGAGGTTAACACTGAGTGGGCACTGCCCGTTTCTCTCTCAGGTTTCTCCACTCCGGGAAACACGACCCGGCCCGGCCCACATCACGGCGCGCTGGCCAGCTGGCAGGTTCTCTCCCTGGGTCTGGGAGCCCTGGGGATTGTAGCAGGCGCCTTCCTGCTGTGGCTGCACAGAAAGAGAACAGGTGAGGAGCTGACATGAGTCTCTAGCTCTGCCACCTGGGAGCTGTCTAGGCTGGATGAGGAATCCAGGTTGCTGATGTGACTTGAACCAGCACTCTGCACCGGCTGCAGACGTGGTAATCCCATCGCTGGCGGTGCCGAAACCCGGCCGCTGTCTCCATCAGGTCGTGGTTAGTAACGCGGGTGAGCTGGGAAATTACTGAATCATGTCGATTGCAGTCGCACCTAAGGAGCGGGTGGGCGCCAGAGCCTGAGATCCAGCCGGAGCCGCGAGTGCTTGGAGTGCATCTGTCGCCCCGGCCTGGGGGCTCGCTCTCCAGACCGCTGTCGACAGACCCGCAGCCAGGCCCTGCCCCAGGGAGTGTGCAGGCTGAAAGCCAGTCTGAGGCAGACGCTCGCTAACCCCGACCAAACCAGAACCTCTGCTCGGGATCGATGCCCGTCAACACCTTTTACCTCGATTTAGCGGCTCAGGGCTGACGGGAGGTGTGTGTGTGGGGGGTTCTAACTGAGTGTGGAAAATAGAGTTTTTCCCTAGAAAAGTGTCCGAGCCTTTAAACAGCTCAGCTAACCCCAAATGGCTTTAAGGCACAAGACCTTCAAACTCGCCTGAATCTTGCTCAGCCCAGTAAGCATCAGCTTTGAATCGCTGGGTGACCTTTCAGAACAGCTGCTGCTATTAGCATGTCAGGCAAGTTACCGTGACATTTACCTGTGTTTGGCTGACAGAGCGGCCTGGCTTTGGATCTTCTTTCCTCATCGCCCAAGGTCACTTTCTGTTTGTCCACGCACAGGGCTTGCTTCCAGAGAGCTGCAGGCATCACCTCTTGCTGGGGCAGGCCACTCGGCTGCTCACAGCCTTCGGCTGATGAAGGTGAGTTGAATCCACACATTCAGGTACGTTTGCTGCTGTCCTTGTGAGCAATAAACTGGCTGTACTGTTACGCGTCTGCAGTGCTGTAGTGCCCAGCACATGGGGATTGCTGTTGCCGGTTACAAGCCTGTTCTACCTACGTGGCTGCACAACCGTATCCCACGGTGGCGTAGCTTCGGCCTTTCCAAGCCTAACTTCCTTGCGCTGCAGGAGTCTCCGAGTGAGGGAGAAGAGATCACATATGCAGAGCTGAGTATCCAGCCACGGACGCCGAGGAGAGCGACGAGGGTAAATTCCCGAATGACGGCAGAAGAGATCACATACACCGATCGCCGCATCCAGCCGCCGACACAGAGCAGCGCGACAAGGGCAAGTTCCCCAGCAAGGTCTCCCTCCGACACGGTATACGCTGCGGTTAGCAAGGGCAGAGCAGACAGCTTTCTGTATTGAGCCAAGGGGATATTTCCTTAGGGCAGCTCCAGCCGAGCTCTGTCTTTCTGGCTTTTAGCCAATGGAGGACCGGAGAGCTGTGTGGTCACTGTCATCTTAGTGCCGAATTCCTACGCTGGTGCTTGTCTGTATCTTTGGCATCTGCTCCGTGTACGTTTGATGACAAGCACCTGGGCAGGAAAACTCGGGGTAAGTAAGTTGCAAAATCCCGTTTGTGCCCAGGCAGTCTGACCTCCTGCCTAGACCAGGCCAGAGACTCTCACCCCGTGAGTCCGGCATCGGGGGGAATTACTCTTCCCCACTACACAAGCGGGGGCTGCACCTAAGTGGTTTAGGTGCACAGGTCCATGCGCGTAAGTCACTTACTGCTTTGAAAAGAGAACGTCCAACCGTGCTTTAGACTCCAGGTGGTGAAGGATCCGCCACATCCCGTGGTGACCCTTCCAAACACGAATCACCTGAAAGGGCCAAAATTTTACACAAGGAAAATTGTCCTGCCAAAAAATACAGTTTTGTCTAAACTGAAAATTTTCTTGGGAAAATCTTGATTCTGCTGAAAAAATGTCAATTTTCCAGCAAGAAATGTCAAAATGCAAATTGTCATTTATGAATCAACATTTGAGAACAAAGTGACACTTTTTGTTTTGGCATAAAATCTCATTTATTTTTGGTTTTAAAAAAGCAAAATGAAAAGTTATGTAAAAAAAGTAAACAAAAATTGTTGCTTAGCTTTGAAATATCGCTTTGAGGTGACAATTGATGATTAGTTTCTGTCAAAAGCGCTGATATTTTTCATGTCAACATTTCTGATTTGAAATTCTGGGGGGCTTTTCATTTCACCCAGTGTTTTGACATTTACATTTTCTGTTCCAACCAAGTGTCCCATGGGCTGAAAAAGTTTCCTGAGCTGCTCTAGCAGTTCCCCTGGCCTGTAAAAACCTTCCCTTTGCTCCTAGTTTGAGCTACTTCTGGTTTTCTTCCTGTTCTGATGGAACCTTGTCATTCGTGTGTAATTGTGAATAAACCCGACATTACCCAGCACAAGGCCTGGCTGATGAGTCTATTCACAGCGTGGCTGGTTCGAGAGACCCTGCTTATCAAGTCCATATTTGCTCTGCCTTCCTGCTGGAAGGTACAGTACCTGACTCAGCGCCTCCTGAAACTCATCAGCTTTGTCTGCCCCAGAGAGCCGACAGCTCGTCCCTCCCTGTGTTGGAGCCCAGACGAATCTCTGCTGAAATGAACCACGATTCCCTAGGGGGAGAGGGGTGAGACCCTAGAGCCGAGCCGATCTGATTAGAGTCCTGTAATTCATTATCCCCGTCCCATTGCCACAGCAGCTTAGCACCGTGGCTGAGTTACCGGAGCAGGTAACTGGTTAGCGGCCCCTCTCCGCTCGGTTACCTTCTTTAATGCCAATCTGCTGACAGGTTTGATGGACAGGCCTGGGTTCTTCTGGATCCCGCCACCCACTCAGCAGGGTGAATCTTCCTTAGTTTCCCCTATGAATTTATTAGGCGCCTCCACCCCCCTCGCTCCTTCCTGGCAGGGTCCGCAGGGCAGCTTGGGAGGAAAACTCTAACCCAGGGTAACCCCCACTGACTTGTCAGATTGTTGGAGACTCCCAACAAATAACACAAACAAACACACTAATTACATTAAACAGGAGACAAATAGAACATACCAGGGTAACACTATTCTTAGGGTCACCGGTGCCCGCGCTGCTAATACCTGTCACGTGATGGAGGTAGGAGATGTAAGATCAGTGTCCCGTCGGTACGTGTACTTTGTTGGGGGGCCCTTGATGACCGATGACCACGAGATCTTCTCTGCCGCGGTTTAGCCGTGTGGCTGACGGGGTTCAGCACAGGCCAAAGGACCCACAAGTGGGAGGAGGTGGTGAATCCCTCCACAGGTGTAATAAGCAGCAGGGTATAAAATCCTCAAACCCACACTCCCTGGCTTGAGGATACCGTTCAGGGGGCAGGGGGTCGGGGTCCCCAAAACAAATTCCCCGACTGACTAACTAAAGGATGGTGCCCTCACAAACTCCAGGAACGATCCTCAGGTTCAGAGCTGACTCTGGACCCCTCGGTCACTGCAGAGGGGCTGGTCTCTGCTGGCCGGGATCCTCCTCAGGCAGGAGTCAGGCTGCGTCGGTCCCAGGATTTCCCCTCCCCACAAAGGGGTGCAGGGCTCAAGGTGCAGGTTACACAACTACCCTCACATCCAAACTGCCCCCGCGTCCAGACACACCCCCAGCAGGCAGCAGCCCTGGACTAGCAGCCACAGCAGAGCTGACCACGCGGTGACTGGTCTCTCCTAGGGAGCTGAGAGCAAACCCAGCCTGGCTGGGGAGTTTCCCAGCAAAACTCTACAAACGGGGAGTCACCAGTGGAGAGGGAAAGGCCCAGCTGAGGGATCTTTCTGTCCGGTCCCTAGAGGCCAGTTCTCAGGGGGAACCTGCCTGCAGGCCTGGGACTCCCCAGCTCCCCACACAGCCAGTCCTGCCCTGGCCCTGGCTTCTCCCCTCTCCTGAACTCCCCTGTTGGCTCCCCCCCCCACCAGGGACAGTGCCTCTCCCTGAGCTGCCAGCAGACAGAGCCCCAGGGAATCTCCTTGGGGGTTACTCCGGCTTTCTGCTCTTTGGCTGAAATCTACACACAGACCCCGTTCCTGAGTGGTGATCTGCGTTTAAGGCTTGGTTAGGGTCTATCTGCATGAACGCCATACGCCCGGCTATCGAGCTAGCTCTGCTCAGTAGGGACGTCACCGGGGCGGGCATATGGAACATAAATGAAATATATTTAAAAATCAGCTCACTCTAGCCTGGGGCCCCGAACACTAACACGGAGAGCCAGAAGACAATGTTCCACTGAACATTTTTCCTACTGGAAAATCTGGTTTTGTCAGCATTGAATTTTTTCATGGGAAACGTTAATTTCAACAAACCATTTCGATTTTCCCAAGTGCCATTTCACTAAGAAACTGCCCCTGTAATGTTGGATTGAGAAGGTTTTATTTCACACAGACATTTCAGCTTCAGACGTCCCAGTCACTCGAAACGTCCGTTCCAAACAAAAGGGCCTAGTTTGAATCACCAGTTCACAACCAAACGTTTCATTTCAACATTTCCAAATCGCAATTGTTCAGAGATGTTTGTTTCATGACACTGTCTGAGAGTGTGACTTTTATCCCGATTTGGGGTGAAAACAAATGTTGAAATAGCCACAGGATGGAAATTCCCTTTTCTGACCATCTCTACTGCAAATACTTTACTAATAATCGTGTAGTGATTGTGTGTCACTGCTGGGCCCGGTTACGGATCTTTGGGTGCCTTAGCTGGGCACTGACATACCTGAACAGATTTTGATTTCCTTTGTGTATGACTTTAAACTCTGAATTTCCTGAGTTTATATTGCTTGGTTTGGGACAATTACAACAACCCGGCAAGATTTGTTTATACTTCAGTTACTAAGCCAGGCTAGTACAGAGTCTCAGCCTTAGCTCCAGATTAACAGGACTTTTTATCTTGGGAACGATGCAGTACTTTCCTTACTTTGCATGTTTTTCTTGGTGGCTTTTATAAGAACCAGGCATGGCACTGAATTGACCAGCCAGGCATGGCACTGAATTGCTAGTTGAAATCAAATGTATTCGTTTGATGCCCTGTTAAAAATACAGACTTTATTATAGAATTTACAAAAAATAAAATCTGGACAAAGCGCATGTAAAATTCAGAGTCACCGAAGAGCCGTTCACTGCTGTGGCTGCGATATCTCCCCACGACGCAGAAGCAGAAGCAGTGCGACATGGCAGGAGAGTGGCAGGAAGTCGCTGGCCCTGATGTGAATGCGAACGTTGCAGAGGGCACAGAGGAGATCAATGACGTGAGTGCCGCACTGACTGTCGGCAGAGGAGCAAGAACGAAGAGGTGAGGCTTCCCCCCCTCCCTAGCCGAAGGCAGCCGAGCCACAAGGGGCAGCAGGATAGTCACACAGCCTCTCCCTGCCCCCGGTAAAGGATTCTGGAGCAGTGAGAAGCTCGTGACAAGAGGGGTGTGCAAAGGAGAGCTCTTTGCTGCTGGCACGAAGGGGGTGGGGGGGCAGGAGCTGAGCTGGAAGATGCTCTGATTTCCGCACACGATCTGCTGCCACCCAGGCATGTTCCCAGCTGGCCGCCGTGCAGGAGTTTGCTCTGGTTGCTCTCCTCAGTCTGGTCTGTGTAATTGTTTCTCCAGCTTCATTCGGGGGTCCCTGTAACGCAGTGAGAATTCACGCTCAAAAATATGGCAGCGTATCGCTCTCAAGAGCACGCCCCAGGCCGCACTGCTGCCTGTCTGGAGTTACGCGGATCATATCACCTGCCGGAGGTGTGACTGGACTGGAAGCGCAGGGAGATGCCCCGAACTGGAACACTTTGGGTGGCTGCTTCACAACGGCAGCTGCATTATGGGTTTAGTTCCTGCCTCTCACCTCCCCTCCTCCTGTGCAGGCAAAGCACAACAGCAGCCGTGAGAACAATCCCTGCTCCCAGCACCAGTAGCCGGATGGTCCAGTGATGCTCCGGCAGCTCCCTGTGCTCGGAGCTGATCTGGGTCCTGTTCCCCCAAGCAGAGAAACCTGCAGGAGGAAAGGGGAAACCCACGCTCAGCGTTTGGTGGTGTCACCGTCTCTGGGGGGAAGAGCAGCTGACGGCCAGACATCGCTCACGTGACCCGAGGTATAGAAGGTGGTTTTACAGCGAGCTCAGATGCAGAGACAGCACGTCCCCGATCACACACAGCGCTTACCGATACGCAGCATTCTCCATCTCCAAGTGCTACTCAGCTAACTACGCTCGTTCTGGGCCGAGTGACCTCCAAGTCGCAGCCAGCGCCTCCTGCGACCCCCGTCACGGCCCTTCTTGCTAAAGGCTTCAAAGCAGAGCTAGTTGGCAAATGGGGGTGCTGCTTTCCACAGAGCATTTCCATGAGAATAGAAAACAATTCAACTTTGCACTTTTGTCCAGAAATCCAACGTTTTGGACAATATTTGGATATTTTCTGTGGAAAACGCTTTTAAAACAATGTCATTCAGTTGGGAATCCAATTTCCCCTCACAACACAGCTCTGAAGGTTTTTCCAACCAACCCTTGTTTAAAACATGCCCCCTTCCCCTGTGTTTCTGGCTTCTTTGCTGTTTGTTGCTCTGCATGTTTGACCTGGGCTTTCGGTCCCTCCCGTCTCTGAGCGCATCTCGTGACATCGGAAATGTCTATGGCAACAGGACAGACTGTCACAAGCACAGGACAACCACCTCCTAGTGCCATGAGTGACAATCCCACCGAGCTGCGGTTGCTGCTTGCTCTCAGCTGTCTCCTCACTCCGTGGAGCCTGCCCCTCCCCCTACATCTGAGCACCCCACAACTTTCCTGTGTTTATCCGCAGGGCCCCCTGCAAAGCAGGCTGGTGCTATTATCCCCTTGGGCAGCTGGAGACCTCAGGCGCGGGGAGGTGAAGTGACTTGACCCCAGTCACATGGGCAGTCTGTGGCACAGCTGGGGATTGAACTGGAGTCTCCAGTGTGCTTGGCTAGTGCCCTACCCACCTCCCTGGACAACGCCTGCCAATCGAGGCCTGATGTGCGCTAGGATCACAGGCCTGGAAAAGGCAGCTGGGGTCAGGTAGGCGCCGATTCAGCAAAGCACTTAGACGTGCTTAACTTTCGCACCTGCTTGACCTGAGCGGGACGTAGGCACAGGCCTGGGGGCCAGCCTGGGATGAAATGTGTTACTGACGCGCCCCTGGGCACAATCGATTTAACCAATTAACGTCCTGACATGGATGTGACCCTTTGGTGCGATGCCCTTACCCCCATCTGAGAGCACCTGAGATGGGTTTGGCTTAAGTTTGTTCTTTACCGACGTTCGCTGACCCGATTTCCGAGTGTCCACGGAAGGGGCTCCCCGACTTACCTACATGTCAGTAATAAAGTTGGGGTTTGATCTGAAAGAGCAGTTCCTAGTGCACCCAGCTCCTCTGGGCCCCGCCGATGGTCGCTTAAACCCCCACCAGCTGGCTGCATTAGCTCTCATTCCCCTCTTCCCGGCAGATCCTGCTGTGCGCTGCGCCCAGAGGTGCTGACCCCGCCGTACCTGTCACCGTCAGGCGGGTCCCGTTCCCCTCTAGGAGGCAGGGCTGGGCCGAGGGGAAGACGACGAAGAGGCACAGGTACAGGGCCGAGTCGTTGTGCTGCAGGGTGTGGATGTGCAGGGTGCTGGCAGAGACGTTCTCCAGCCACGCCGTCTCCACCCGCCCTCGCAGCTCCGCCACCTCGGAGAGCTTCCCGGTGCCCGTCAGGCCATCCCCTCTGTGCCCCCTGTGCCAGGTGATGAGGACGCTGCTGGGTCTGGGGTGTCCCGGGGGCAGCGCCAGGGTGCAGTTCATCTCTACAGAGTCTCCAGCTTCCTTCACCGCCCGCGGGGGCTGCTGCAGCACGGAGAACTCACCGATCCGCTTCAGGCACCCATCTGCAGGGAGGAGAGAAAGAGAGAATTCACCCCCTCCTGCCCTGCAATGTATGCGACCACAGAGCCGTAACTAGGTATTTTTGTGCCCGAGGCAAGAATATAAAATTGCACCTCCCCCAGGGCCGGCTCTTTGGCAGCGATTCGGTGGCGGGTCCCTCAGTCCCCCTCGGAGGGACGGGCCTGCCGCCGAATTGCCGCTGAAGAATGAATGAAGGGGCGGTGGTGAGGCCTGTGATTTTGGGGAGTCAACTCATGATTTTTGACTGCTTGGGCTGGTAATGCTGCTTCCAAGATGATCTTTGGTTCCAGTCCAGTTCCAATCCAGAGAAGGACTCACAGGTTAAGAGAGGAGGAAGGTGCTGGATATCAGCAGTGGCCACTAGGGATCAGCCTGTGTCCTGAGAATGCTGGGAGTTCAGGTCTGCAGGGCAGGATCAGGGGTGGCAGGTTTGTAGACATTTTGGTGATGCCCAGAACCCGCCTCCTCCCAAACTCCACCCACCCACCCGCTCAAGGCTCTGGGAGGGAGTTTGGGTGGGGGAGGGAGGAGGTCTGGGGTGCAGGCCCTGGACTGGGGCAGGGGATTGGGGTGCAGGGTGCAGGCTCTGGGAGGGAGTTTGGAGATAGGAGGGGGTGCGGAGGGAGGGGGTGCAGGGGTGAGGGCTGTGGCTGCAGATGAGGGGTTTGGGTTTGGAGTGTGGGAGGGGAGTAGGGCGAGAGTAGGGGTGAGGGCTCTGGGGCTGGGATGAGGTGTTTGGGGTGCTGGAGGGGCTCAGGGCTCGGGCAGAGGGTTGAGGATGCGGTGGGGGGTGAAAGCTCTGGCTGGGGGTGTGAGCTCTGGGGTGGGGAGGGCTGGGGATGAGTTTGGGGTGCAGGCAGGCTGCTCCAGGACAGGGGCCAGAGAGGAGGACTCCCCCCAGCCCTTTCCCTGCCAGCAGCAGCAAGCTCTGGGAGAGGAGCCCCCCTTCCTGCCCCCCCCAGCAGCACACTCACCCCCACCACTGTCACTGCATGTGCTCCTTGGGCCCCCTCTCAGGTCCAGGAATCTCCCTCCCCTCCCCCGTGGTGGGTGCCGGGGGGTGCTGCATGCACCTCCTCCCCTGCTGCTGCCCCTGACTGTAGCCTCACTGGGGGTGGGGGATGGGGCTGCCTCCTTGCCCAGCCTGGGGCAGGAGCGGTGACTGCGGGGGGTGGGGAGGCGGGGCCCCGCTGTGCTGCTGGAGGGTCCCATTGGAAAAGGGAAGGGTCTGAGGGGGAAGGGCAGCAGAGCCAGTCTGCCCTGGCAGTGAGATGGGGGCACTAGGACCCTCCGGCAGCAGTTGCTGCAGGGAGGCAGCATGGAGGGGGGAGAAGCAAGTTGGGGCCGGGGGGGGGGGACACTCGGGGGAGGCACGGGGGGGGCGGCAGGGGGGGCAGCGGCGGGGGGGGGGTGTCACCCCTGGGTTATAGATATCTCTGTGCCTGCCAGCGGCTTTTCTTTTTCTTTCCTTTTTCTCCGCCACTTTCTGCGCCCTCGGCTTTGTGTGCCCGAGGCAAGTGCCTCCCTCGCCTCGCCCTTGTGACGGCGCTGCCCGAGCATCCTCACCGCACGGATCCATTGGGACGCAGCAGTTCAAGCCGGAAGCCACTGGATGGTCTAATGGGACACTGCTCCCTCCCATCCTAAAATCCTGTATTTCTCACCACTGCGGCAGCTTCCAGCTGGGAAAGGACCTCAGCTCTCGTCTCTACAGCTGAGCCCAGGGTTCTGAGAGGCCTGACAGCCATGACGTCCCCTGGGTTGCATTGCATCAGCCCAGTAGCTAGCTGAAGAATAGAGCCTGTCTTGTAGGATAATCTTGCCTGCAGCACACAGTGAACCTGTGGAACTCCTTGCCTGAGGAGGTTGTGAAGGCTGGGACTATAACAATGTTTAAAAGGGGACTGGATAAATTCATGGTGGCTAAGTCCATAAATGGCTATTAGCCAGGATGGGTAAGAATGGTGTCCCTAGCCTCTGTTCGTCAGAGGATGGAGATGGATGGCAGGAGAGAGATCACTTGATCATTGCCTGTTAGGTTCACTCCCTCTGGGACACCTGGCATTGGCCACTGTCGGTAGACAGGATACTGGGCTAGATGGACCTTTGGTCTGACCCGGTGCGGCCGTTCTTATGTTCTTATTTATTAGCAATCATCGTAGCAGGACAGTTCTTGGCCCCTGTGATGCCCTTGCTCTGCTGGAGAAGTGTGTGACACTACTCCCCATATTCGTCATGATATGGCTTTAATATAATTATGATGCATCTTGTGCAAAATACGCCACGTGAGGTGTGAGTGGGAAAGTGATGGTTGGCTGACTGTGATTATCCTATTTGTGTGCGTGTATCATTTTTGAATCTGGAGTTATGAGTATTGACTATGGATCTGTACTTCAAATGTGCTTGCTCCTGGGTCACACCTGCAAGGCAGTTTCCATCCCGTCTAGCCAGCACGGTGTGAAGGGGCCACCCAAGCTGAATGGCCCATCAGCAAAGACAGTGGGCCATGGGAGAAGCTTATCCTCACCTGCTAAGTTTTCCTGTGGACACTTCAGCCAAAATATGGGTAATGGCTGCCATGACTCATCGAAGCAGGCAAGGGCATGTGACTAGATCATGTGACATTGGACTCCATTTTGGTGCTTGTATTTGGTGCTGGTGGCTTTGTTTGGGACAAGGAAGTTCTTTCCCTCCACACGGAAGAAGCTATAAAAAGGGGAAGTGACATCATCACTGGGCCTCACCTGAGAACACCTGAGGAACACAGACTGAACCGGGGAAGGGGGTCCCAGGCAGGACAGAATTCCCGCCTGTGTATGTGAAAGCCGTATCCTGCTTGTGCTAGCTCACTGGGTGAGACACTGCTTGATTCAAATCCTGTCTAGTTTATAAGGCTTAGATTGCATGTTGTTTTATTTCGTAGGTAATCTGCTTTGATCTGTACGCTCACTACTTATAACCGCTCCAGATCTCTCTGGCTGTAGTTAATAAAGCTGCTTGATATCTTTTACCTAAACCAGTGTGTTTTGCTAGAAGTGGAAAGGGGAATCTGGGGGGAATCTGCTTGGGGAATCTGCTCAGGAACAAAAACTGGTGCATGGTCCTCTCCACTTGGAGTGGGGGCGGACTGAGTAACAAACCTAGACTGGTCAGGCTTTCGACCAGGGCAAGGCGGGACAGCTCTGGGGCCGTAGGCTGTGGAGCTGGGGGAAGCTGGCTGGAATCTCTCTAGTGTTTTAGTTCATGAGTGGCTGAGGAGAAACCTTCATGTAACTGCAGCTGGGTGTGTCCCTACCTGTGGAAAGGTTTGTGTGAGTGCAGGACCAGGGGCCGTCTGCAGCTTGTCACAGCCGTACAGTGTGAGAGGGCCCAGACCGGTGTGCCAGAGGCACCCCAGTTCCAGGGTGCACCCCAGGGAAGTCCATCTCAAAGTGCACTTTAAACAGTATTTACATTGCAGTAAAGGGCAGAATCATGAGAAATACAAACCAAGCAAGGGAATATTCTTAAGCGTTTGGCGCCAGCGCCGTGGCCAGTCTCATAGTAGTGAAATAAACAGAGTCTGCACTGGCTGGATCAGCGGGACTCGGAACTTCCAGTGTACAGAACATACATGCATCTAGCATAAAGACCCAGCCTCCCCCGCCCCACCACGAATGTCCAATCCAAGGTCCAGTGGCTAGAAGACAAGATGCAATGACTGGAAGTTGACACTAGGCGAACTCAGAGCGGAAATACGACGTGCATTTTTAACAGTGATGGTAATTAACCACTGGCACTATATTCTCCAGCACTGGCAATTTTTAAATCAAGACTGGACGTCTCCCTAAGAGATCTGCTCTAGGAGTGACTGGCCTGGGTTATGCAGAGGGGTCAGACTAGGTGATCACACTGTTCCCGTCTGGCCGTGGAGTCTATGAATTCTCCATAGCAAAGGAAGTGCCACATTTAATAAGAGATGTTGGAGCAGGCTGCATGCACGCTGTGCCCTGACCTGCAAGAAGGCTTTTTCCGAAAGTCACCCGCTGTCACTCCAGCACTGCCACAATCTAACGCCTCAGTCAGGGGCCGTTGTTTTGTTCTGGGCTTGTGCAGCGCCTGGCACAGCGGGGTCTTGACCCAGGCACTGCGGCAATACAGAGAATGTGTAATAAGAGCATAGCCTGGCTCTCGGCGCTTTTACCAGCCTGTTGTCTAGACCCTCGTGGTAGGTTTCCTAAAACTTGCTGGTGTAGGCGTGGTCCCAAGGCATCGCTTAGACAGCTGTTTGCACAGATGTCAAGGCCAGCAGGGCCCTTGTGCCCGTCCAGCCCCATGGACTCTCACCCCACAATTCCTGCATCCAGAACAGAGCGACCAGAGAGTGGAGCTTTCAGAGCGAGATGCCCCATTGAGATTTACAGCCTCCAAGGGATGGAGAACCAGGGCGCTCCACTGGGATTGTGGCTATTTAACACCAAAGAGCCTTTTCCAAAGGTTTCTTTTCTTATTTCTAGTGCTGGGGGAGCCTTTCCAAAGACCGTAGGGCATGCAGGCAGACGAGTCCCACTGAAAGCGTACGTGGTACAAAGAGTGGGCGTATCCACAGCTCAGGGTAGGAAGGCAACCCTGACTTAACGCTGAGCTGGAAATTCTTGCTAGGGCAACGAGACCTACTAAAACCTGCCTTGTTATTAACAAGAATCTGAACAAAGAGCCAGAAAAATGCCGTGAAGAAACAAACGTGACACTAGGAAGCTGTTCTGGAAATGTCAGACGTTCTCCAATGTGCTGATACGTCGCTACTACCCCCTCTCCGTTTGTCCACGGGGCCGGAATGAGTTCAGAGCTATGTACGGTTTTACCATTGCACTATAAATGCTCAGACGCAGAGAATAGCGAGTGCTCTAGCTGATCCCTAAGCACTGTGGCAGGACCGATTTCAGCCATGGTTTATCCACAGCCTGCAGTCTCTTTACGGATGAGACTTTATTGTCTTCCCCAACTGCTGCTCCTGTCACTCAAAACTCTTCTCACAGAAAGTTTCTCTTAAGATTTTAGAGGAGGTTTCCCAGCTGCTGCTGCATGGTCTGTCCTTACTGACCAAGGAGAGTGATTGCTCCCTGAGTCCTCCTTGTAACACACCAAACCTAATGGAAACTCGTTCCTCCGTCTTTTCAACGGGGGAAAACGAACTGAGCCTGGCTCACAACACGATGGACAGAAGAAACATCTAAGGAGCACAAGTTTGGAGTGGGTGGGAGACGAGAAATCAGCAGCATCTTCCAGGGGGACACAAAGTGTGGCGCTGTCATTCCCTAGTTCATTCTCAGGTCTGTTTATTGGCTACACCAATGGAGAGACAGTAAAACACGCACAAGCCCTCTACGCTGTCACCCATAGGTAAGAAAAGGCACATCAGGGAGCAACCTGCCTGCGCAAAGAGATGAAGTGGATAGTCTGAGTTTTTTAAAGTTAACTTATAAACTTTAAATTAATGCTTCTTGTTCAGTGATTAAATACTTTCCATCTTTCCATCTCTGTGCGGGAAAAAATGATCAGTTTATATGGTTCTTTTCACAGCCACTGAAAGCAGCAGCGAACAAATCCTGTGTCTTGTATTGGCGCCCTTACTGCAGTGCCTGGCATAAATATACACATTAGGGATAAAAATGCTGACCAAGTCCTGGCGTACGAATAAACGGCTCTTACTTACCGCTCTCCTGGGAGCTGACTGACACTGCGAGCAGGAGGATGGAGAAACACCGCAGGGGTTGCATCTCAGCACGCCTGGCTGCGGGAGTGTGCTGTGAGATCTCTCTCAGGATGTGCTGGTTGTAGGAGGATGGGGCTGTCTGTTTTGATCGAAGGGAGGAGCCATAGAAACCAGCCCAGCCCAGCCCTGGGCTCCGCACATTAGGTCCATCTAACCTGCAGCTTCACCGTGGTGAGGCCGATGCTGGAATGCTGCGTCCAGTTCTGGGGTCCTGCTGAACAACTGGAGAGAGTGCAGAGAAGAACCACACGCGTTATGTGAGGGCTGGAGAAAATGCCTGCGGGCAGAGACTGAAAGAGCTCCAGCTGTTTACTTTATCAAAGAGCCTAGGAGGTGACTTGATTGCAATGTGTAAGCGCTGCCAAGGGGAGAAAATACCAGGTACTAAAGGGCTCTTCGCTCTAGCAGAGAGAGCCAGAACACGAGCCAATGCTGGAGCAGGGCAGACAAACTCACAGGAGAAAACCGGTGCCAATGGTGATTAACCACTGAACAAACTTCCCAGGGCAGCGCTGGACTCGCCATCTCTTGGATGACTCTGTGAAAGATGCTTCCATCGAACACACGTTATTTGGCTCCGTACAAGGGGAACAGGGTGGGATTCTCCAGGCCTGTGTTAGACACAACAGAGAGTTTGAATAAACCCCCTGACAGAGCGCAGCAGCTTCTCCATGT
This sequence comes from Mauremys mutica, assembly GCF_020497125.1. Lineage (NCBI taxonomy): Eukaryota > Metazoa > Chordata > Testudines > Geoemydidae > Mauremys > Mauremys mutica. Next base: position 157,922,171 of record NC_059075.1, read on the forward strand.
GCTCAAAAGCCAGATTTAAGGAGCTCACCGCTGACATCAGAGACAAACCACTGAGCAAAGGGGCTTTCCCAGACAGAGAAGTTTGAGTGCACTAACGCCGGCTCCCAGGCCCGCCCGCTCAGAAGTGAAGGGCTGAGTTTGTTACTGAACTGCCGGCTCAGCACCAGCAGCTGAACTTCATTCGAAAAAATGTAGCACTTGGATTATCCCCCTGGACACGATGAGTCTGAACAATGAACTAAAATGATGCTGTCACGGACTCACAGGTCGTGCCCACTCTTGGCCTGTGCAGTCCCTGGGGGAACCCCCTTCAGTGCGACAGCCCTTCTCAGGGGTCCCCTCTCCCGGGGTCAGGCCCCTCCACCTCCTGGAGCTGCACCTCTCTGAGCCTGAGCACGTCTGTCTCTGCCGTGGGCCCCCTCTGGCTGGAGCCGGCTGGTCAGGTCACCGGGGTCCTCTCCCCGCAGCCCATTGTCCCCCACTGGCCAGAACCGGCTGCGACTCCTGAGCTGGGTCCTTGGGTTGCCAGTCGCTGGGGTCTCCATTGCATAAACTTAGGTTTAAACAGAGACTGGGAATGGTTGGGTCATTACACTAATTGAATCTATTTCCCTATGTTAAGTTCTCCGCACACCTTCTATGGGTCATCTCAATCATCACTTCAAAAGTTTTTTTTCTCCTGCTGATGATAGCTCATCTCAATTGATTAGACTCTTCCTGTTGGTCTGGCTACTTCCACCTTTTCATGTCCTCTGTATGTATAAATATCTCCTGTCTGTGTGTTCCATTCTATGCATCCGATGAAGTGGGCTGTAGCTCACGAAAGCTTATCCTGAAATAAATTTGTTAGTCTCTAAGGTGCCACAAGTACTCCTGTTCTTTAGTCAAATTAGTGCTGGTTGGAAAACAGCTGTCGGTACAGAGGCAGCACCCCTCTGATCTCAGCATGCTGGGCCGGGGTCAGCTGATCAGAGAGGGGAATCGCCTCCAGGGGGGAACCAGCCTTTGTCCCTGGGAACAGATCCACTAGAGGGTCATCCCCCGGCTCCTCCCAGTGCCCACACACGGCCAACACCATATTCCCCCGGTCATAGTATGGCTTCATCATATTCACATGGTACACCCGGCGGTGATGAGCCCGGTTCGACAGCTCCACCACATAGTTTACCTCATTTAGTTGCTGGACAACCTTGAAGGGCCCTTCCCAGGCGGCCTGGAGTTTGTTTTTCCTCACGGGGATGAGAACCATCACTTGGTCCCCGGTGGCGAAGGCGCGGGCCCGTGCCGTGCGGTCGTACCAGACCTTCTGCTTCCTCTGGGCTCGGGCCAGATTCTCTCTGGCCAGGCCCATGAGCTCGGTAAGTCTTTCCCGGAAGGTCAGGACATACTCCACCACCGACTCTCCATCGGGAGCGGCCTTCCCCTCCCATTCGTCTCTCAGCAGGTCCAGGGGCCCCCTTACCCACCTCCCATATAACAGTTCGAAAGGCGAAAACCCAGTAGACTCCTGGGGTACCTCCCTGTACACAAACAGCAGGTGAGGTAAGTACTTGTCCCAGTCCTGTGGGTGCTGGTGCATAAATGTTTTTAGCATCATCTTTAGCGTCCCGTTGAACCTCTCCACCAGCCCGTTGGTCTGGGGGTGGTACGCTGAGGCCCAGCTGGGTCGGACCCCACATTTCTCCCACAGGGACTGGAGCAGGGTCGACATGAAGTTGGACCCTTGGTCTGTCAAGACTTCCATGGGAAACCCCACTGTGACGTTATTGATATAATCTGGGACCATATAGAACACGGTTGCAACCAAAGTCCTGTAGTGGCACCAAATCTTGTATAAAAGGGGTCATATAAGGTGCCTAAGACCAGGTTATGGGTTGCTGGTTATGATTATGCTGTCTGTATGTGTTATCATTTTTGTAGTTGAAGTTATGAGTATTGGCTCTTTACTGTCTGTATTTCAAATTTGTGCTGTGCTTTGGGGAGACACCCCAGACAAGTTGGTGTTAGCTCTGCCTAGCCTGCTTGGTGGCCCATTAAGGACCATCAGCTACACAACTGACCCATTGAGAGAAGGCAGATACGCCTTGTGACTCAGCAAAGTGCAGGGACTTGCCCATGTGACTCCAGACTCCATGTTGCTGTAATTTTCCACACTAAGAACAAAGAGGTTCTTACACCTAGAAGAGCCTATAAAAGGCTGATGCCTCATCTCCATCCTGTCTTCAATCCTGCTTCTTACCTCTGGAGGGACTTTGCTACAAACTGAAGCTCTACACAAAGGACTGAATGACCCATCCCAGCGGGGGATGTTCCAGAGACTTGATTTGAACCTGCAGTTTATGCCATCACTGCTGCAAGCCTGAACTAAGAACTTTGTCATTACTGTAGGTAATTGATTCCATTTAACAAATTCTAGCTCTCATCTGTATCTTTTTCCTTTTGTGAATAAACCTTTAGATTTTAGATTCTAAAGGATTGGCAACAGCGTGATTTGTGGGTAAGATCTGATGTGTATATTGACCTGGGTCTGGGGCATGATTCTTTGGGAATGAGAGAACCTTTTTTCTTTTATTGTGGTGTTGGTTTTCATAACCATTCATCCCCATGATGAGTGGCACTGGTTGTGATACTGGGAAATGGGAGTGTCTAAGGGAATTGCTTGTGTGACTTGTGGTTAGCCAGTGGGGTGAGACCAAAGTCCTCTCTATCTGGCTGGTTTGGTGTCTTAGTAATAAAGGACCCCAGCCTTGGGCTGTAACTACCCTGCTTCAAGAAATTTGTTCTGAAGTGGCACCTCAGTTGGGTCCCACCAAGACCAGCATCATTACACCCACCCGGCTGAAAATGGTCAGCAGCGCATCTGCCACGGTGTCTGCTTTGATAGAGGACAAGGCCACTGCCTCGGGGTAGCGAGTGGCGAAATCTACCACCACCAGGATGTATTTCTTCCCTGACCGGGTCACCTTGCTGAGAGGTCCCGCTATGTCCATGGCCACCTTCTGGAAGGTTCTTCTATGATGGGCAAAGGCCTCAGAGCTGCTTTCCCCTTGTCCCGGGCCTTCCCCACCCGCTGGCAGGGGTCACAGGATTGGCAGTACTGTCGGACATGGGTAAAGACCCCAGGCCAGTAAAAGTTCTGTGGCAGCCTCTGCCTGGTGCACTGGATTTGTTACCCGAAATTGGGCCAGCTAGTGAGCTTAGGGAGGACTAATGACCCACTAGAGTTTGGCAGAAAGCAGCAGGTTTATTATATTGATAGCTAAGCTCAAAAGTGGTGGTGGGAGGGGGTGTCACACTCGCATACTCACACTCCCAGGACAAGCACGGCCCTGGAGATGTCAGGATCCTTTCAGGTAAGTGTCCCACAGCGCCGCGATGGAGGGTGCGATGAAGGTATGTCTTCCCGAGGCGCGATGGAATGCAGTGCGGCGAACCACTGGCCAGGCGGTCCGGGCAAAGGGCCTTCACGGGAGGTACAAGCTTGTGAGTGCACTGCCGAGCACAGGGCCCCTTCCCCTTTTAAGGTTCTGCACCTCATGGCCTGCGACTAGAGATGACTTGGCTGCGTCTGGCTGGTCACACTCCACCTTGGGCAGTGTCCATGCTCTGGGTGTGTGAGTGCTGCCTAATTAGAGTTCCAGACCATGGGCGCCAACTTATATGGGCTCTTGGAGCTAAAGCCCCAGGAATATTCTTAATCAGGGGCTCTGCTCCACCAATATTTGGAGCTAGATTTTTCCCCCTCCCCGGAGCTTCCCTGCCTGAATGTAAAGAGAGCGCACAGCGCGTCTCTCTCTCCTTTGCTGCTGCTGCCGCAGCCTAAGGGCTGCAGCATTAGCATAAGAGGAATGTGCTAACTACTGCTGAAGCACTCAGGAGGGGGAGGGGAGTGGCGGGGGCCTCCCCTCTCCTGCCCCTACCTGGAGGAGACACAAACGGGCCAGGAGACAGACATCACTCACCTTAGCAGCTGCTGGGGCTTCCGTGAGTGTTTGACCCTATGATTTTTTTATTATGTTTGAGTGATTGACCCTATGATTCCCCCCCTGCCCCAGCCCCAGTCCCAGCCCCCCAGTGAGGCACAGCAGGCTGCACAGGGGAGGCAGGAAGCCACATGTGAAGGCAATGCCCCCTCCCCCAGCACCCACCAACCCACCCGCCACAGGAGGGATGGGAGAGGGAGGCTTCCTAGACCTGAGCAGCTGGGGCTTGGGTGAATTTTATGACACCCTGCTCCCCCGCCCCATAGCCAGCCACCACCCTGCCAACCCCACTTCTGCCCCATGCTGGGCAAGGGGCAGCCCCATCCCCCATCCACAGTGAAGTTATGGTGAGGGGCAGCAACATGGAAGGCCACCTGTGCCCCCCCCCCAGTGCCCATCATAGGGGAGGGGAGTGGGCTTTCTGGACCTGAGAGGGGTTCTAGGAGCATGTGCAGAGTGTGTGTGCTGTGGGGGGCAGGAGGGGACCCTCCCCTGGAGCTTGCTCCTGCCAGTGGTGGTGATGGGGAGTCCTCTCTGGCCCTAGCCCTGGGGCAGCCTGTCTGCACCCCAAGTTCCTCATCCTCAGCCCTGCCTCACCCCAAAGCCTGCACCCCCAGCACCGAGCACGCTCCTGCACTGTGAACCCCTCATCCCCAACCCCACCCCAGAACCCTCACCTGAGGGGAAAAACATGCAACTTAAATTTGGTGGTCAGTTTGGAGTATCATTGTATTTAGCACAATATTTGATTATTTTACACCCTTCAAAGTATGTAACTGGTCGTATACAGGTGTTTTCTCTGAATACTGTCTGTGTGCCTCAGTTTCCCCAATGCATTTCTTAAGGCTCTAGATGGTGGGATAAGGGGGTGTGATTGTTGTAAAGCCCTAGAGGGCCAGTGTGATGCCATCTGCACAGAGAATGGCCGACACCCTGTCTCCAGGCAACTGATGGCCTGGGCCACTCTCCTGCAAAGTGCCAACTGAAGGTGTTGGAGAACAAAGAGATCAGGTGGCCTCCTAATGCTTGGAAAAGAGACAAAGGCCAGAGGAGGGAGTGTCAGTGCCTGTGCAGACTTCCGGGAAGCGCATGGTGTGGAAGGGGATGCTGGGATGCTTTGGAACAACTCCATACAAAGCCAGTCAGGACTCTGGGGGAGCCTCCTCTCTGAGCAGACTGTCTCCAGGGCAAGAAGCTTGCACCTTCCTGGGTCTGACCTCGGAGCATTCAGCCCTTCCACACTGTGCACTTTCCGCAGCGAGTCTGCCCAGGCAGGTCCTGGGGCAACCAGAGGTCCCTGCACCCCAACTCCGCAGTCAGATGTGACTCTCAGCCAGACAGTAAAACAGAAGGTTTATTAGATGACAGGGATACAGTCTAAAACAGAGCTTGTAAGTACAGAAAACAGGACCCCTCAGTCAGGTCCATCTTGGGGGGTGGGGAGCCCAGACCCAAGTTCTGGGCCTCTCCCCATTTCCCCAGCCAGCTCCAAACTGACACTCCCTCATCTGGCCTTTGTGTCTCTTCCGGACAAGGAGGCCACCTGATCTCTTTGTCCCCAACACCGTCAGTTGGCACTTTGCAGGGGAAACTGAGGCACCCACAGAGTATTCAGAGAAAATATTAAGAACATTCCCACTTGGTCACAACAGGTGCAACAAAATTTAATACCGTATATTGAAGCAGGCAAGTGCTGCTTCTGACTTTCCACTTTTAATTGACCCTTGTAATCTTGTGGTGCTGACGCATTGTAGCTTCATTTTATATCAGCTTACAGGGTGAGAACGCGGGGGGCGGGGGGCACCATTTTGGGCCCCACCAAAAATTATACGAACCTGCCGCCTATGTCCCAGACATCTTGTCTATCTAGGAGCTCTTCTGATCTTCCAGCTGTTCAGCCAGCCCCTTCATCCCACCAGCATTCTGGGGGAGAGGGCGGGGGGGGGGGAAGCCACTTCACAGGCATTCAGAGAGGGAGAGGAGACAAGCGGGGGAAGGGGGGGGGCGGAGTGTAACAGACCTTTTGAGCATACAGATTATACAGACCATACAGATCACTGCTGCTCCTACAACAGGCTCCCGGGTGCCCTGAGGGGGGAATGTCATGGGCCCGGCACAGCAGCTGGCGGCGATACTTCCGGGGAACCACCAGCTGCCTCCTGATCCCCCCGACTCCATCTTCCCTGGGGGAGCCCATTCTCGGTACAGGAGCCCCTTCTCCCACAGGAACCTTTTCCGGCCACCTCGTCCCATGGTCTGTCCCCCCCCCGAGGCTGGCCAGGTCCCCTATCCTCCGCAGGGAGGGGTCTTCCCGCACCGCGGCCTGGTACTCAGCCGCTGGGGCAGGGATGGAGACCTGCTCTCTCCCGCTGGCTGGGTCTGAAGCCACAGCCCCCTTGAGCCTTGTCCCTGGGCACGGGCCTCCCCCGCCCCCAGGGTAGGGTTCTGTGCCTCCGGTGAGGTACCCTCCCTGATGGCAGGGTGTAGTGCCCCTCGCTGGCTCTGGCTACGGGTCCCAAGTAGGGTGTTCTGGGAGTTGCTTGGCCAGTTCTCCATGTCCCCTCCATTAACACCTCAGTGGGTAAATGGTGGTGCACCCTCACATCCTTGGGGCCCTCCTTGGCCCCCCACTTCAGGTGTACCCTCGCCACAGGCACCTTGAATGGGGTCCCGCCCACGCCCATCAGGGTCAGGTGGGTGTTGGGCATCACCTGATCTGGAGCTACCACCTCGGGCCGGGCCAGTGTTACCTCTGCACCCATGTCCCAGTACCCAGTGACCTTCCTCCCATCCACCTCCAGCATTCATCACCACCTGTGGGAAATGGGCATGTTTCTGTGAGTGCATACATGAAAAAGTGATCAGCAGGCAAAGGGTGTATACAAAATACCTATAGTCTAAAGGTTACAAGGTAGTTTCACTTTCACATTTTATCAGTAATTAACTATAAGGGCATAAGGAAATAAAGTGTTTAAATACAAAGCAGTTCTCCGTGTGTGGAACTAGATCTGCTGCTCTATCCCCCCAGGACCCCGCAGTCTGTAGGTAAGTCACTCGTTTCACCTTTTGGACCATGGAAGAGATGTGGAGATGGAAATTCAAGATGAGTAGGGGGCCCAAATGAAAATGGGAGACCGTCTGGGGCTGGCCCGAGCCCTCTCCTCACCCCCAGCATGGGGCTGGCCCGAACCACTCACCAAAGCCCCCACCCTGCCTGTGGGGCTGCCCAAACCCCCTTCCCTGTGCAGGGCTGGCCTGAGCCACTCCCCCGAGCCCTGCCTGCTCCCCGCGTGAGGCTGTCGCTGCTCACTTGGGCTCTGCCTGAGCCCTGCTTCCCCCCGTGTGGGGCTGGCATCGCTGCTCGTCCCCCTCACGTTCCTCCACTCCGCACCCCACTTTTCTGACAAGAGTGGGCATTTGTCCCATTTGCTCTTCCCAACTGATCGCATCGGCCGGAGCAAACGGGACAAATGCTCAGAACGGCCAGAACAGGGCTTAGAAAAGGGACTGTCCCTGCCAAAGCGGGACGTACGGTCACCCTAAAGGTGAGAACAGTTTCAGGGTTACTTTGAGCTACTTTGCTGGCTGAGTCTCAGAGATGGTTCGTTTGTTTCTCTCTGTTCAGTAACTTCTGGTGTTTTACTGACATAAACCCGCTCTCCTCTGTTCCGAAACCCCGTGTACAAGCAGTACGGTGGGTGGTTGAGTATTCAGGGTTCAGAAATGCCAGTGTTAATGTTACCTGCTCTGCCTTACGTCTGTCCCCTTGTGTATGTGCACTGCCACAATACAGGGCCTGGCTCCTCTGACTTGCCCTGCTGTAGCCGTATTTCCTCTCCAGTCCTTCCTGATCCAGGACTGAAAGTGTCTGGACCTGAGAGTTAAGCATGTGACCCTAATGGGGAGCACGGGGCTCCCCACAGCGGGATACAAGGTCCGTGGAACTGAGCAGGCTGCAAACAGTATTATAGAAAAGGGAGCTGAGCCAGTGGTTCTCAGCCAGGGGGACGTGTACCCTGGGGTACGCAGAGGTCTTCCAGGGGGCACAGCAACTCATCTAGATATTTACCTAGTTTTACTACAAGAGACATAAAAAGCACTAGTGAAGTCGGTACAAACTCAAATTTCATACAGACAATGATTTGTTTAGATGACTCTGTGTACGATACAATATTTCTATTCCAATGGATTTATTTTAGAATGATATGGTAAAAATGAGAACGTCAGCAACTGTTTGGTAACCGTGTCTGTGACACTTTTGTATTTTCATGTCCGATTTTGTAAGCAAGTAATTAAGTGAAGTGAAACTTGGGGTACACGACCAAACAGCCTCCTGAAAGGGGGACAGTCGTCTGGAAAGGCTGAGAGCCACTGAGCTGAGCAACCTGAACAGTAACAGGTGTGGTTACAAATATCAACTGTGAATTGTATTTAAGGGTTGTTTGTCCCCTTCTTCCAGGTCAGGAGTGAAGATGTTAAATAAGAAGAGATCCTGAACCCTGCAGCTCCGGCTAGACAGTCCCCCTCCGTGTTTAGTCATTGATCCTTATCCTGTTTTGAAGGCTGGTGAGTTTTCTAGGCAATATTTGCCACAGCTGCTGACTAGCTGTTCTCGTAAGTAATGACCTCTCCTCTGCACCAGTGGGTGAACATACACCGTAACTGCAGGACATAAAACGTCTTATCTAAACCAGGCGAGTAATTATCCTTTGCACTTTGCTCTGTACTTACCAGACAGCTACAGCTTCATGTGGTTTTAAAATGATTTAATAACAGTAAAATAGAAGTTGGATTGTAATGATATACTGTATCCGTGCTCCATAAAAAATAATGCGAATAAAATCTATTATATTACAAACTGTGGATGTAGCTTACTGCTGTATGGTGTTGAGACCTCTGGAGACAGATAATGCAGCCCAAGCTAGCAAGCGTGGCCGCTCTTTCTCTGATAGGGAGATAGTCCCATCTGCTTTAGACTTTGGCCCTGGCACCTAAAATAGGCTAATTTCCCCGTAACTAGAAGAAGAACAAAACGGGTTTCTTTAAGCTCATTGGCCGCTGAGTGTGCGGAAATTGGTGCTGCATCCAGAGACAAGACAGCCCAAGGCAGCCCAGAGGCAGCGGGACAGAAGTGCACCAGCAGGCGGGAATGGTGGTGCTGGGAGATGAGCCGGAGGCTGAAGAGGGGAGGTGGGTGGGAAGCAAAGGGGAATTGATGGGGGAAGCAGCATCTCACTGGCGTGGAGCAATTGGGGGCCAGGTGCTTGTCTGGGGGAGAAGGGGAATGGAAGGACCTGGGCATGAAGTATTGTAGATAACACTTAGCCCTGCCTCAGTGCAGGGGGCTGGACCATACGTCCAGTCGAGGTCCCTTCTGGGCCTACGTTGCTACAACCCTATGGATTTCCTCCTCTTCAGTTGCCCAGTGTAACTGGCTGAGGGCAGCAGACCAGTTCTTGTCCCCAGTGCTGTAAGGGTTAACGTGTCTATAAGCCGACTCGCTCTCTTTTAGGAATACAGCAAGGGCTCCCGGCACCCTGTGCCCTCCTCCAGCGATGCTACGAGTGCTCTGGTTTCCTGTGCTCCTGGGGTGTGTCACTGCAGGATCGGGTGAGTCGCAAACCAGGAGCCCAGGGGGCCGTGCTATGTGACAGAGCGATACTGGCAGGGACATAAAACCAAACCCACGCCTGTGTGTGGAGTCGATAACACCACATTCTCCTTCTCCCAGAGCCGAGTGACAAATCAAACATCCACTCCAGAGCGGGGCAGGACGTCACGCTCAGCTGCAGGTTCAAGCTGTCCTCAGACTTTGTGCTGAACAGACTCCGCATCCACTGGCACGTCTTCCGAGACGAGGAGGGCTCTGTGGTGCACAGCTACTACGATGGGGCCGACAGGCTGCAGGACCAGGAGGTGGAGTTCAAGGGTCGGACGAAGCTCTTTCTCCAAGAGCTCAGCAAGGGGGTGGCCTCCCTGAACCTCACCCAGGTGCGGCCGTCGGACAGCGGGGAATACAGGTGCATCATCGTGAACAGCCAGGATGTGGTCATTGGGAGCATCATCCTCCATGTGTCAGGTAAACGGACCGTGCGCTGCCCAGCGAGTGCAGCAAAACTAGAGGTGGGTTAGCTAGGTCTGCAGGGAGCTCCGGGCTCCATTTGTGAGAGGAGCGTGACTCTGCAGAAAGAGCTACCGTCGCCCGTTCTCCAAGGCAGCGAGACTCCTGAGAACAAGCACGGCACCACTGACTGCTCCTCAGCAGCTGGTGGGGTGAGCTGCTCCGCTGTGCTGTCTGGGTGCAATGCAAGCAGCAGGCCAGGCTTGGAGGTTTGAGGAGGCCCTGTGCTCTCTTGGCTGCGCAAGGGTCCGTGCCCACAAAGGCTAACCAGAGACCTTGCTTTTCAGCGCCATACGGACCCCCCCAGATCACACTCCTTTCCTGGGAGGAGGGCGAGATGACCCTGCAGTGCAAGTCCCGGGGGGGCTATCCTGAGGCTGAAATAACATGGCACGATGGGAACGGAAACCAGCTGAACCAGTCGGAGCCGACAGAACTTCGTCGGAGCAGTGAGGGCGTGTTCGAGGTGCAGAGCCGCCTGGCAGTGACCGGCCCTGAGGACAGCGCCTTCTGCTGCTCTCTGATCCACGCCCCCTTTAATCAGAACCTGAGGGTCTGTGAGAGAGTTACAGGTAACAGTGACAAGCCTCGGCCAGCGCTGGGTGCACCCTCCCTGATACACGGGGTAGACAGAGCACCGCAGACATGCAGCCACCTCTGGGGTGGAAGGCGGTAGCTGTTCTGCAGCACACAGCAAGGCAGGGAAGGGGTTCATTTGGGCACAGGATCAAACTTTGGCTTGTCTGAAAGTTGCCAGACAATTTAACCTCGGCCCACAGCAAACGGCACCTTGGGGGTTGCAGGCTGCGTCTGGAAGGAAAAACCAGGATGCAGTGAGCTCCTGGGACTCCGTTTTCCTCTGTGATGGGCTGAGCTGATGCTGCCAGGAATCAAGGCTGGTTTGCTGTGAGAAGAGGCATTTTTACACTTTGACACCGTACGGAGCCATTCCCTTTCCCATGGGTGTCAGGGAATCCAGGCTAATTCTGGTGAGTGACAGAGTCCTCTCTGCCCCGGTAGTCTCCCCACCTGTCGCTGTCTGAGGCCACGTCTGTGCTACGGGGACCGGAGGCATCGCCAGGGCTCTGGAGCTGTGTCAGAATAACCCTGTTGAGCAGATGCAGCCTGTGCTGATGGCAGGGAGTTTTCTGTCGCTGGAGGAGCTCCACCTCCCCGGGCGACGGTAGCCAGGTTGAGGGATGCATTCTTCCATCAGCCTCGCGGCATCTACACTGGGGCCTAGGCCGGCATAACGGCAGCGCTCAGGTCTGTGCATTTTCACACCCCTGAGTGCCGAAGCTGCATTGACTAAATCTGAAGTGTAGGCCAGGCCTGAATGACTATCCAGTGGCAGGAGATCCAGCCCTCAAAGTCTTTCCAGTACCATTGTGAAATGATCCCATATGCCCAGTATTTGATCACAGCCCTCCACAGCTTACCTTTAACCTCTCCAAATGCAGCCTTGATGAGGGAGAACGAGACTGAGGCGGAGAGCTCTGGCCGCAGCATCGCTTGGATTTTTGCCATCGCAGGCGCGGTAGTAACGGTTGTGGTAGGTGTTGGAGTCTATATGTACCGGAGGAGAAGACGGAGCGCTCAGAAAGGTAACAGCATTGGAGAACTAATCCATGCTACGTGTTTCTTCTTCTTCCCAGGGGATCCATTTGTCTGGATAATGAACCATTGAGTAGGCAGCCCAGTGATGAGCAGCTGGGGCACCCAAATGCTGCCTTCCACGTAAACTTAGGAGCAACATCACCCACCCAGGAGATATTTGTGAGGGTTGGAATTAATAAAGTGTCTACAAAGTGGGGAGGGCGAGAGGATTCAGACTAATGGATCTGCTATTAGACAAATTTACCAATAAGGACAAAGTCTGAGCCATCCATCAGTCTGGAAAGGGAACACTAGGAATTAGCGAGCAGGGAAGCCACCTGCTCTTTTCCAGAAGTTACTCAGGCCTTGGCTACACTTACAAATTTGCAGCGCTGCAGCAGGGTGTGAAAACACACCCTCTCCAGCGCTGCAAATTGCGGCGCTGCAAAGCGCCAGTGTGGTCAAAGCCCCAGCGCTGGGAGCGCGGCTCCCAGCGCTGTCCGTTATTCCCCACAGGGAGGTGGAGTACGGACAGCGCTGGGAGAGCTCTCCCCCAGTGCTGGGGCTTTGACTACACTTAGCGCTTCAAAGTGCTGCCGCGGCAGCGCTACCATGGCAGCGCTTTGAAGTGCTAAGTGTAGCCACAGTCTCAGAGGCTTCCCACTGCAGCCAGATGAACCCACTGGGGAACAAATCCCTTAATGAGTCCATCCAAGAGGAGGTGCAGGCAGGTTTCGATACCTCATACTTCTAGGATAGTCAGTCAGATAATTTCCCTGAAACAGTCACTTCATGGTCTGCTATCAGATGCTACCTGTAGGAAATATTGTAACCGACAGTCTGCAGTTAGAACAGGCAAACACAAGTGATGAGCTATGAAGCATTCTTTGTATGAAGGATGTAACACAGTCTGACTGTACCATGCAGTAATGGGTTACCATGTTCTGGCTCAGGGTTATGCTTTTAATTTCAGATACTCCTGTAAGCTACAGTGCAGAAAACAAAGTTCACCTACAGACAGACTGCAATGGTAAATACCCCACAGCTGAATTCTCTGACTCCTTCTTCACATGAAGGATGCAATAGTGCATGTAACACGCTGTGCGGCAATGGGTCACCACACTCTGGCTCAGATTTGTGTTCTTGGTTTCAGCTGCACGTGAACAGCACGGTGAAGAGAAGGATGCCCTTCTGGAGTGTGAGCATGGAGGTAAATATTTGACACTGAATTCTGAGACTCGTTCTTTACACGAAAGATGCAACAGAGCAGGTAACGCGTGGTACGGTAACAGGTCACCACACTCTGGCTCAGGGTTATGTTCTTGGTTTCAGCTCCACGGGAACACTACAGTGAAGAGGACGAGGTTTCTCTGGAGCATGAGGCTGAAGGTAAGCGCCCCAGAGCTGGATTCTACACAGGTCTGTGACTGGGACAAGCCTCAAGCTGCCCAGTGAGCTGCCTGCTGTCCCTGTTTGAACCTTTATCTGATCGTATCCTGTGAGCGGAAACGTTCAGTACCCACGTGTGCAATGAACGATAGAGGGGAGACTGGGCAATCTCTCTCAACAACAGGACAGAGGAAAAGGGTACCAGAGTACCTTCCTCTGAAATGACGAGGAGTCTTGTGGCACCTTACAGACTAACAAATTTATTTGGGCATAAGCTTTCGTGGGCTAAACCCACTTCATCAGATGCATGGAGTAGAAAATACAGTAGGCAGGCATAAATACACAGCACAAGAAAAGATGGGAGTTGCCTTACCAAGTAGGGGGTCAATGATTCAGTCAGGACACAGGCAGATGAACACCATTGTGTACCCCTTCAAATTCAACCAACTGTGCTTTTGTTAAGCCAGGGGTATCCCATTCCCAACAGTTGACAAGAAGGTGTGAATGTTAACAGAGTAAAAATTACTTTTTGTAGTGCTAATGAGGCCAATTGCATCAGGGTGGATGGCCCATACTCAACAGTTGATGGGAGATTACTTCTTGTAGTGACCCAGCCACTCCCAGTCTTTATTCAGGCCTAATTTGATGGTGTCTAGTTTGCAAATTAATTCCAGTTCTGCATTTTCTGATTGGAGTCTGTTTTTGAAGTTTTTTGTTGAAGAATGGCCACTTTTAAGCCTGTACATTGGTAAATTAGGCTCATTCTCAGGCTCAGGTTGGCCTCCCCCGTGTTAACACTAGTCACAAAGGTGATTTTTTTTCACTCCTCAATAAAGCTTTTTAACTTGAAATTATTTACACTGACATGTATCCACCATCCTGCTCCCCGTTGTTTTCTCTGGGCTTGACAACCCCCCCCCCAACACACACGTTCGTTTGAAATGAGGGGAATAAAGCATTAAGTGTTATCTGTTCATATCTGATCCGTTCAGATAAAGAGGTTGCTTCTCTGTCCAGTCACATACCGGTGCTGAGCTACACAACCCTTGTGGAAGATGTGTGTGTAGGAGGGTGTCAGATGCCCTCTTGTGGCATGTCCTCACATTCATCCCAAACCACGGTGTTACGGTTTGGTTTATGCAACCCCCAGCCAGGGGCGGCTCTAGACATTTTGCCACCCCAAGCACGGAGAGTCCGCTGGTCCTGCAGCTTTGGCGGACCTCCTGCAGGCACGCCTGTGGGAGGTCCACCAAAGCCGCGGGACCAGCGGACCCTCCACAGGCAAGCTGCTGAAGGGAGCCTGCCTGCCGCCCTCGCGGCTACTGGCAGAGCGCCCCCCGCAGCTTGCCGCCCCAAACACGTGCTTGGTGCGCTGGGGCCTGGAGCTGCCCCTGCCCCCAGCACCACATGGGCACTGGTGCCAAGGTCTAAAGCAAGGCCGTCCTTAGGCATATGCAGCATACACGGTTGCGTAGGGCACCCCCAAATTTGGGGCATCCCTGGGTCTTACTGTTCACCCAACCCGCCTCCTCCTATCCCTGTTCTGATCCTTCCCGCAGGCTCCCACTGCTGGCTGCTGCAGCCTGGTGAGTCTTCCTCTAGAGGGGATCTAATACTTAAAAGTGAAAAAGTCTCCAGCCTGCCAGACCTATTAGCTCAACACTGAAACTGTTCAAGAGCCAGTCAAGGGGTAATGAAGCCATTTAACAGCATCTGCCAACCCCCAGGTATATAAAATCATAGCATATCAGGGCTGGATGCACAATCTGAGTATTCACATTTAGCCTTAAATGCTGGGATCTTCAGACATATAGTTTCTAAAATAAATCCTCCAAAGGACCACCCGTATCTAAAATACACGTTTTAGTTTTAATGACTGTCGTACAAAAAACTTGCTTCCAAAGTCTCCCTGTCCTTTTGATCCATCTTTTTTTCTCCCTCCTCCCCTGGAAGAGAGCCCTTAAAGGGACAACACCCCTTTCCTTCCAGATAGCTGGACAAAGAACTTCCCTTTCTTTACTTCTATTTGATGAACTAGTTTTAAGAGAACCCACTAGCAAAATCGGTACCTTAGTAAGATATAAAATCCTTTGTGATGCCTAAAATCTTTGGAAACATATTTTTTAAAGTTGGTGAAACTTCATAGACGTGTATTGTTATGGAGATCACACAGTAAATTAGTGTCCCTTTCTCTGAAAGCAATGAAGGTTGTTATGAACACACTAAACCTCTGTGACTGATTAATTTAAAATGTCTCTGTTTCAGTGAGTTAAATATGTAGCAATTTGGACTGGTTACTTTACGAAGGCTTAAGAGTATATTTACAATATAAAATCAGCTTAGAAATACGGATGATGAAAATGTAAACCAGAGAAGAGCTGCATCATGTATTTCATAATATTGAATGCTGTATTCAGCAGGATTGCCGACTCGCCCTTACTACAAAGTTTTGCAAATAAATCTCCGCCAAACTTCAGGGCATATAAAAAAACCTGTGACTGACATTTTTTACTCCCAAGTTTAGTGCTTTTAATTAGGTACCTTCTGCATGTCCAGTTTTCACCTTCTGGCATGCAATGGAAAACATGTTCCATTTTCTTTAGAAAGAAATTGCAGAATGTTTTTTTCAAATGTCATTTGCTTCATCTGGGTTCAGGGATTTGGCTGAAAGGGGGTGATCAGGGAGGGAGAGGGAAGAGGGGGGGAGACAGTGGGGGGGCTGGGCAGAGTGTGGGCGGGGCCTGGGGCAGAGCAGGGGTGGAGTATGGGAAAGGCCACAGGTGAGCTGGGGAGCTGGCCTCCCCAAGTGGCAACTTCACCCACTGCCCATGACAGCAGGTATGAGCGGGTCGGCTCCTGCACACCCACCACGCGCTGCAGTGTCCTTAGGCAGGGCTGTATTCACAGAGCCGAATGTGCTGGCGCTGTGCATTCTGCGTGAGGGAGAGGGTACGGGGGTCTCTGCGGGGAAATGTGACTCTCTGCCGCTGTGAGATAGGCTGGGTGGCTCGGTATCCTTGCTGCCTTGTCCCTCTCCCCCACCAGGCTGTGAGCCTGGGCTGCCATCGGGCATATGGGCACCAGTTTAATAATATTGCGTAGGACCCCAATAAATCCTAAGGACAGCCCTGGTCCAAAGACAGGGTCAGTGAGCTCAGGGGTCCTCGCTTGGTGCTGGTGGTGTGGCAGCAAGGCACGGTGCCAGCTGGGGGGTTGGGGCCAGAAGAGCAGCTGGGGGTGGTGATATTGGCAGGTGATGCAGGAAATGCAGCAGCAGGAGGTGGTGCTGGTTTAGGGAGGGAGACAAACCAAGGTCTCCGTCCACCCCGAGCTGGTGCTGATGGCACCAGCTCTTTGCCCAGCACTAGATGGGATGTGAGGCTTAGCCGGTGAGGTGAGCCTGGAGCCAGCGCTGACAGGCCTGCTGAGTCCGGGGTGTGAAAGCTTTGCACACTGCAGAGTGAGCGGGGGAAGGAGCCTCCCCTGAGCAGAGGATGCAGTGGCTCTGCACGTCCAGCTCTGGGTGGCTGGCTGGTCACAATGCACAGCTCTGTGGGGTTCCTGGCCCAGCCTGGCTCTGGTGCCAGGGCAAACCCAGAAGGCTCAGAAATCGATAATGTGTGTGTGGCTGAGTCCTAGGTGCATCCTAACGTATAACCATTAACAACTGTAACACTACCAGCATGCAAAGATTTTTGGGGATAACATGGACAGAGTAGTGGGTCTCTTCAGTTCTGGGGTGATGGAGCTGAAACTGATTTGGTTGGGGGATGCACTCGCTTAGACAGCCTTGGGCCCTGAGTGTCTGACTGGCCCCCCTCAATGGACATGGCTTTGAAGAGGACCCCACAGCGAAGAAGAGCTATCAAATCTTATTGTCTGAACTCCTCCCAGTTCCGTTACCCTTCCTGTAGCCAGGCCAGGTCACCCTTTTGCTCTGCCTGGCGTGAGGCAGGTTACACAGTGGAGCACTCAAAATTAGGGAATACCAAACTGTCAGTTGCCTGAGCAACCTGCATTCTGCTCTGGGCTTCCACTCTGTGCATGATGGAATGAGGCAGGGGGCCTGTGGAAAACAGTCTGTGGTCCTGTAATTAAAGGCTGTATCACAATACATACACGGGGCTGGGTGAAAGTTACATGGGCTCGACTTTGCAACCCAAGTAGCATTTTTAATGAGGTTTGTAAATTAATTGTGCAGACTGTATGTGCCGTACGGGCTACATGACATTGTTATATTTGGATCAAGTTGTATAAAATAATGAATGCTACAAAGGTCAGTCAGGGGCTCCTACTTGCCCTTTGTAATAATACAAGGGGATTGCCTCATAGGGCAGAATGAGGTGTCTGAAAGATCAGGTGGAGGTTGGAGAAGTATTTTACAGAGAGGCAGAAATGGAACAAGGCCAAGGGGAGGACATGAAAGTTTTGGATTAAACGAGAACTGGGGACAGGAGGGGGATCATTCTCAGGAATGAAGTTGCTGTAAAGGGAAGAAATGAATTTCCATAGAGGAGATTAGCAGATTCCTTTGATTCAGTGGGAGCTAGAAATGAGAGGAGGAGGAGGAAACATGGACGTTACATTGTCACACTGAGAGCCAGGATCATCAGTAGCTTTGGCAGAAGCCGGAACAGAGCTGAGTGTACTGAGAGAAATACCCGGATGGAGAGAGGGGCACACAAACATCACCAAACGTGTCTGTTTGTTTTTTGCAGGAAAAGGGAAATTGCTCCAGGACTTCCTAGTGCACCTGGGACTGGAGAGACACCAAAGCACAAAGCTCGAGCTGAACGACATCCTGGCAATTAACCCGGAGACATTAAAAGAGAGCAACCCTCGGACGTTAGGGGAGATCCCGTGGCATTTCCTCAGGAAGGTCATGGCTCTGAACGGGCTGGCCAGACGCACAAGGCTGGTACCCTCTGCCCCAGGTGAGCATGGGATCAGCAAGCATGAGGAGGAACCCTTTGCCATTATTCCTCCTAGAAGCCCAGCCCCCAGCATGTGTGTGAACCCCCTGGATGTGCTCTGCGCCGTTCTGTGCTGCTCAGACACGTTCCTGCGGCAGGAGATCCTGCTGAAGATGTCCATGTGCCAATTCGCCCTCCCGCTGCTGCTGCCTGCCCTGGACACCCCCACGTGCACGCTCCTGCTGTGGGCCATGCGGGACATCGTGAGGAACTGGAGGCCGCTCTCCCTGCGAGAGAGCCGGGGGTTCAGGGAGGAGAACCTGGTGCTCACGTCAGTGCCAACCTTTTCCTTCGTGAGGCTGGGGAGATGCAGCTTGTCCAAGTCCAAAATCCTTAACAAGGTCCTCAGCCCCCCCCAGCAGCAGCACGATTTCTTCATCCATCGGGACATGGAGTCTGGGAACGTCCCTCGGGACATCGCAGAGGGGTTGGTAGAGATCTCCTGGTATTTCCCCGGGGGGAGGGAGAGTTCGGATCCTTTCCAGGAGCCCATTGCGGTTATTAACCTGCGAGGAGACATTGAGTCCCACCGGCTGCAGTTCAGCTTCCTGGCAGAGGTCTCCTCAGCTGTGTTCATATTCGCTGAACACATCAGTGAGAGAAAATACGAACTCCTATCATCACTGCAGGACTCAAGGACAAAATTCTACCTCATACTCAACCCCAGAAGTACTATAACCAGTAAAACACAGGGATTCCTCAATGAACTGGCCCCGCTGCTCAAGCTGACCCAGTCCCACGTGCTTGTGAAGGATAACACTGCGAACGATTCAGACTTTGTGACAAGGCTGCAGGACACCTTAGCACACCTGATGAAGCAGCCCCTGAGAGCAGTGAGTGTAGAGGACATGGCTGTGACAGCGCGTGAACTAGGAATCCAGGTAGACGAGAACTGCGAGGAATGTGCGGAAGCGAGAAAGAGAGCAGACGAAATCACTGGGGAAATAGGGGACGTTGTCGAGTACAAGGGCAGAGCACTGACGCTCCAAGGGGTCCCATGTAAATGCCTGGCTGAAGTCGAAAGAGAACTCTGTCAATTGAAGCAGCAAGGGAAAACCCCCACAGAGATCTATAAATCTCAGATGAGGCAGCAATTGCTGGCGTTACGGACCCAGCAGCATGGGTGTGATCTCACGGGCGGGATGGGGACATTTAAGGCATCACTAGAACAGCTGTCTCCAGTGGAAACACACTACTTCCTGAAATGGATGAAATTCAGACTGGATCACATTGCTAGGGCGAATCTTTCCAAACTGCGGGCTGAATATAAGGAGACATACAGGACACCAGGCCATAGCCCCGAGCAGCTAGCAAAGCTAGATGAATTAATTGCAGCCAGTTCCTTAGGGGTGGAGCATTTCATGCGGGAGTTGGGGCAGTTTTATGAGGCTGAACTGTCAGTGTGTAAGGACAGCGAAATAGCCCAAAGCCAACGGCGATTTGCCCATCTCCCAGGCATAGCCGCTGACCTGATGCTGAGCGGATTTGCTCTAGAGATCATCAACGGAGACGCATCCCATGTCCCGCTGCAGTGGGTGACAGGTGTTCTCACCGAGCTACATGCCAAGCTGGGGGGAAGGTCCAGATTGCTGGTTCTGTCAGTGCTGGGCGTGCAGAGCACCGGCAAATCCACCCTGCTGAACTCCATGTTCGGCCTGCAGCTGGCAGTGAGCAGTGGCCGATGTACGCGAGGAGCCTTCATGATGCTCATTAAAGTTGCAGAGAAGTTTCAGCAGGAGCTTGGCTGCGACTTTATCCTGGTGATAGATGCAGAAGGCTTGAGAGCCCCTCAGCTGGCCAAACTGGAGGACAGCTATGAACATGACAATGAGTTGGCCACACTGGTGATTGGGTTAAGCGACATAACGATCGTTAACATGGCCATGGAGAACACCAGCGAAATGAAGGACATTCTGCAAATCGTGGTCCACGCCTTTCTCAGGATGAAGGAAATCGGGCACAAACCCAACTGCCAGTTTGTGCATCAGAACGTGAGTGACGTGTCTGCCCACGAACAAAACATGAGGGACAGGAATCATTTCCTGGAACATCTCAATGAAATGACCAAAGCTGCAGCGAGGATGGAAAAATTAAACAGGGATCTGACTTTTTCTGATATTATGAAGTATGATCCGGAAACACACAACTGGTACATCCCTGGGCTGTGGCAGGGAGTCCCGCCCATGGCTCCAGTGAGCCTGGGGTACAGTGAGAGTGTTTCTGAGCTGAAGAAATACTTGCTTGACTTTATGAGAAGCTGGACACCTAACAGAAACCCCAGGGACATCCCCCAGTTCACCAAGTGGGTGAAGAATCTGTGGAACGCTGTGAAACACGAGAACTTCATCTTCAGCTTCAGAAACAGCCTGGTAGCCGAGGCCTATAACCAGCTGTGTCTGAGGTATTTGGAGTGGGAGTGGAAGCTCCGCAAGGAGATGCATCTCTGGGTATGTGACAAAGAAACTGCAATTCAGAACCAGCCACCCCATGAACTACCTGATGCTGGGAACTTAAAACAGGAGGCACAGGAAAAAGTGCAGAAAGGGGAGGAGAAGATTGTGAAGTGTTTACAGAGATACTTTGAAAGTGGCGCTAGAAACCAACACCTGATAGAAAAGTACAGAGAAGATTTTATCAGAAGCACAAAGAGCCTGACGACAGAACTTGAACATTACTCAGCCAGCAAGTGTGAAGATGCGATTCTTATTACAAAAATCAGGCATAAGATAGACAATATCCAGGCTGAGTACATGAGAATGACGGAAAAGAAAGTCATCAGCCTTCTGGAAGATTGCAAGAGGAGAAAACTCAAACTGGACAAGAAGGAACTGGAAGTAGAATTTGAAACGATGTGGAAGGAAGCAGTGTCTGAGTTAAAGCTCATTAGTTTAAGGAAACGCCAAGTTTCCCAAGATCTAGAGTTCCAGCTGAGAAAGGACCTAGAGAATCGAGGGAGCACAGTCAGGCAGAAACTTCAGGAGGCAGGAAATTTGTGCAGTTACAGGATTAAATCTTTCAGATTTAACAATGAGTATTTGGATTTAACGTGTTTCAGGGACATGAGAGAATCGTTCACACAGGAATACCGGCACAAAGCAGAGGAACTTGCTCATTCTTTAATGGACAAGTGCCAGCGTTATATCGAAGAGAAGGTGAGTTCCAAAGTGGACTATGATGAGACCTACGGCAGAGAACTGCTGCAGATGATCAACGAGCGGCTTCAGCAGGAGGATGTGCCAAACCTTCACACTAACGCTTGCTTTGAAGTTGATCTGAAACTTCATATTTTGGGGGAGGCGGCCTGCGCATTCCAGGAGATGCATGAAAACTTTATCAAAGAAAATGATCCCCAGGAACGGCTGGAGAAACTGAAACCTCAGTATTTGTCCACGTTTATAAACCATTACCTGGAAAAGGATCCCTGCCAGCAGAGAGCCAGGGATTTCTGTGAGCTCTGTCTCAAACCTGCCCTGGCAGAACATGTTAACAAAAGACTGGGAATCAGGATAGTAGATGACCTTTCCAAAAGTGAGAAGTCTAACAGTTACCGCAGCCGGGCCTCCTTCCAGTTCTCTGTGCTGCAGAAGCTGCTGGACAAGATGGACTTTGACAACTACAAGAAATACATTAATGACTATGAAAGTTTTGTCCAAGCAGTGATATGGAGAGACATTTCAGATCACTATGGAAACAGAGAAAGTATTGACGCTCTCGAAGCAGAGATCCTTTCTGCCATCATCAAGAAAGTCAGAGGAGCTCTAGAGATGGCAACCGATGGGGGAACTAGCACAGTCTCTGACTTTGTAGCAAAGGTTTGCAGCCTGTTACAGAAAGACCTCGTCCTCCCCAGAGACAGTTTGGAAACGATCCTCTTCCAATTTACAGCCAGTGCTGATACCAGCCAGTTTTCTGCTGACATTCAGGACTCTCTCTCTGAGCTGGAGCAGAACCTGGCATCACAATTTAAAGCTGTGAACATAGAGGAGAAACTCTCCAAGCTCCAGGTGAAGCCCCAGGATGATCTGTTCAAGAGAGTGTTTGGCTGTGGGAAGCAGTGTCCATTCTGCGGAGTCCCCTGTGAAGCAGAAAGCCCAGCTCATACGGAGCACTTTGCACCAGTACATCGGCCCCGGGGACTGAGGCGACGCAGGGATCACATCACAAAAATACTTGACTATTCGTTATGCTCCTCTGATGTGGTCTCTAATGCTTTCTTTAGCAATTCAGATACAAATAGGAAACTGGTTCCCTTCAGAGATTACCGCCAGCATTACCCAGACTGGCTCATTCAACCAGACCCCAGCAGTGAGGCTTCCGATTACTGGAAGTTTGTTTTTACAGAGTTCTGGGACCAGTTTGCCAGACAGTATGATACTAAACCAGCCCATCTCCCTAAAGACTGGGGCAAAATAACCAAGGAGCAGGCCCTGGAGAGCATAAAGGCAGTGTATAACATGCAATAATGCAGTACAGACACTTCTTTCAGAGCCATCCGCCACTCAGCATTATCCGTGGAAATGTGGTGGAGAATATTCAGCCAATCTCATCAGCCTGCCTAACCTATCCCACAGCTCCTTACCTTTAACACCCGGGGAATCCTCCTTCTTGGACCACGGTATGGAAAGGCGGCCTGGGCCATTAACCCTTTGGGTGGGTATTTTGCAATTCAAAGGAATCTTGGAATGGTCGGCAGACAGAGGGATGGTTTAACCCAAAGTCCCCCTCTCTGGGTGCAGTTCCTGTGTAGCATCTTCTTTCTCTAGGGAGTTTCTCCCTGCGTGTTCCACACCAATGACCCCTCATGGTGAGCCTAAGTCCCCTTCAGAAAACAGTTCCTTGGGCCTTGTCTTCACTGAGAAAACAGGTGTGTTTTCAACTCATGTTAAACTACCTCATGTTTAAAACAAAGCAGTCAGAGTCTTACCTGTTCTAGCTAAGTTCCTCCCTAAGGCTATTATACACCACAGACTAGGGGTGTGAGTCACCTGCTTGTGTACACATATTTGCACTAGTTCTCATCACACTAATGCACGTATAAATGGCTGTGTAGCTGCAGTAGTACAGGTTTAGCCATGCTAAGTATGTACCCGCCAGTTTCAGGAGGGTTTGTACTCAACAGGGAAATGGTGCCCCTAATTCGTAGTGTAGACATAATCTAGGATTGACTCCTACCAGCTCACATGTTAAAATACGAATTGCCCTGTGTGACAAAGTGAGACTTTCTGTGATATTTTTATGATTTCTATGTGCCCCTCAGTACTTTGGATTGTTTCCCATTGTGACCCAGGGACCCCTGGCTGCCAGAGGAATTTACAGGGATCCCTTGGGTCTGATGTCTACATAATATTGCAGCAAAAGGTAGCGTGTGAGATGTCTACCAACAGCCAGTAACATGCTGTTGTCATAATCATTGCGAGATGTACGTAAGGATATTATTAAAAAAGTTATGTATCTCTACCGAAAACAAGGTTCTTAAGGTATGCACGGTGACAGGTCACCAGAAGGTGAGAAACAAGTTCTGTTCCAGCAGATGGGGAGACACCTTTCTCCCCGGCTGACCATTGTGGGTTGTGTGTTTTACAATGTGAGGCTATTTGCATACAGAGCCACCAGGTAACCAACACTGCAAAGTCGTCAAGAGATCACAAGCTCCACAGGAAGGAACGCACAGCAGTTTATGACAAGAGCAAGGAATAAGCTGGTATAGCAGGAGAATAGAAGGAGACACACGGTGTCCTTCACCTGGGGACAAGCAATCAGTGTGCTTGTCTGATGAACAGAAAGTCACGGCCGTTAAATGCTGGGAGAAAGACTTTGGATGAGCTGACCTCTATGGAGCAGGAGGGTGTCCTGTTAGTTAAGTCTAGACTCCAGGAGACGTATCATGATTTTGTTTTACATGTAACCAATTGTTAACACTACTTCTGCCTACTTGCTGTTATGTGAATCTCTGCTTTGTGTTAAATACACTTAGATACGTTTATAGTGAAATCAAGTCCAAGTGTTGTGTGTTAAGCTGAGCGGCGGTCTGAGGTGTAACTGGTAAACTGAGGTGGCTTGCATCCGAAGAAGTGGGTATTCACCCACGAAAGCTCATGCTGCAAAACGTCTGTTAGTCTATAAGGTGCCACAGGATTCTTTGCTGCTTCTGGTAAACTGAGTGTGCTGTTCCTTCTGTCGCCTGAGGTTGGTGGAGTCGCAGAACCGACCCCTGGCAGGCACAGACAAGTCTCCCTCACGCTAAGAGCAGATGAGACTGAGGTGCCTCCCAACCCTGGGTACCCCTGTAAGCATCACCCCCATTGGTTGCAGGCAGGTTAAATACTCTCTTGGGACAGAGCAGAGGACATGAGATGATGTGTCACGTAACTCTCTGGGGTGGAATGAATGGGTCGTTAAAGGACTGGCTGAAACCGACCCAGATGAATGGTGTCCCCCTAAAGACAATGGAATCCCCAAGGACAGGACAGCTGACACCTGTCCATGGGAATCTCCTGTGGGTGGAACATGTGATCTCAGCGTGGGTCAGGAGGAGGCTGTGGTAAGAGGTGGCTTTTGGGGCAGGCTCAGCTGGCACCTTGGACTGACAAAGGAGAAAGGCAGGCCCAGCCATGGATTCCACGGCAGCGTGCTGGGTGGAGAGCTGGCTTGGCCAGAACGGACAATGCCTTAACCTTCATTTCTCGGTGCTAGCCTAGGGACTTCCTACGCTGGGCTCCAGCTGACTAATAAACCCGATTCTGTTTGAAAAGGCTGCTGGGTGTCCCTGCAAATACCTGCTGAGGCGCATTGGTCCCTGGAGACTGTAAGAGCGTCTCAGCTGGACTCACAGGACAGAGCTGACAGTCTGAAACAGGAGTGCTGGAGCCCAGAGGCTCAGGCTATGTCTATATATAAAACGCTCCTGTTTCAGACTCTCAGGTAGCACTGTCTACACTGGGACTTGGTTTGGCTTAACTATGTTGCTCAGGGGTGTGGATTTTTCATGCCCTGGATTGACGTAGCTGGATCAATCTAACTTTCCAGTGTAGACCAGCCCTCTGTCTCAGAGGTGCTGAGGCTGCCTGGCCACTTACTGAAGAGTGGGACCTCTTTTTGCAGTGATGACATATCCACTGGTTTTCAAAGGTGTGAGCTAACGTGTGCCACATTGCCGTGTCTACACTAGGCTGTTAACATGTGTTATGTAAGGGCTTGTCTACACAAGGAAATGTACCAGTATAATTATACCACTATAACTCCTGGTGTGGGCACTCTAATTTGTGGTTTAGATTGCCTTTTGGCAGTTTAGCTTAATGTTCTTGGGAGTGATTTAAGCTAAACCACAAAAAAGGTGCTCTGAATCCCAGGAGTTATACCCTTATCACTATTGCAGTATAGTTTTGCCACTAAATTTTCTCATGTGGACAAGTTCTTGGACACCTTCCAAATCCTGGCTTGGTCTACCCTTAAAATTTAGATTGACCTAGCTATGTCACTCAGGGTGTGAAAAGTGAGTCCTTAAGTTGACCTAACCCTGGCGTAGATGCGACTGCATTATCAGAAGAATTCTTCCATCGAGCTAGCTCCTGCCTCAGAGACAGGGCCGGCTCCAGGCACCAGCGCGCCAAGCGCGCGCTTGGGGCAGCATCCTGAGTAGGGCGGCAGATGGCCCCGGTGGACCTCCCGCAGGCATGCCTGCGGGAGGTCCACCGGAGCCACTGACCCGCAACCGCCAAAGCGCCGCCCCCCCACAGCAAATCCTAGAGCCGCCCTGCCGCCAGCCGCGGCTGGGAATCAGAGCCCTCTGATTCCCGGCCGCCTGGGATTTAAAAGGCTCTGTGCTGCCTGCCGCGGCGGGCAGCTCAGAGCCTTCTGATTCCCAGCGGCGGCTGGGATTTAAAGGGCTCTGGGTTCCCCGCGGCAGCGGGGAGCCCAGAGCCCTTTAAACGCGCCTGCCGCCCTAAGGGCACACGGACTGCCCCCCCCCCCCAGCCCAGGGCGGCAATTCAGCAGTCTGCTTGGGGCGGCAAAAACTGTAGAGCCGGCCCTGCTCAGAGAGGTTGTCACGGACTCACAGGTTGTGCCCTCTCTTGGCCCTGCACATCCCCTCTGCATGCAAACAAGGAAAACCAGAGAAAACCCCCCACTTCATCACAGATTAACTACACTGATGGGAAAACTCCTACCATCACTGGTAGACTAGACTAGACAAGGCCTTAAACTGAAGTAAGACTCTTCACACCAGGGTTTGCGCCATTCAGTTAAATCAGTTTGTTTAACTACCCCATTTAATTAAAGTGGTGCAAGTCTGTGGGTAGACATGGTCTGCAGCCATATGCTATAGCAGCCATGAGACCCTCATGGGGTTGATAGGTAGCAGCTTTTCCAGCTGACCTGAAAAAGGGGGTGTCTCCCACTGGCCGAGCTGGTACAGTAGGAGCTGTACTAATGTTGTTTGTTTATTTGTATGGTCTGCACAGCACCTAGCACACTTTGGGGCATTAATTCATAATAAACATGGTCCCAGCTGGGAAAAGCCCTTTGCATACTGCCGCGCCAGGGAGTGCACTGGTTTTAGTATGAATTATAATCATTATGATTTATTTGATTTCATGATGTTCAGAGATGTGGATTATTGTGATTATTAAAAAGAAGAGAGAAAATACAATGACTGTTTGCCAGTCTACCTCCTTCACCTCATTCAAATCCATAAAAAAGATGAAAAAAAGTTGTTCTCCCTGGCCACAGGGGGCAGGACGAGAGGCAATGGGTTCAAACTACAGCAGAGCAGATTGAAATGAAATCTCAGGAAAAACTCCCTAACTGTAAGAACAGCAGGACAGTGGAACAGACGCCTCGGGAGGTCATGGAGGCTGTTGTGCTGGAGGGTTTCAAAAGGAGGCTGGATGGTTTTTAGACACAACAAATCCTGCATCTTGGCAGGGGTTAGACTAGATGTCCCTTGTGGTCCCTTCTCACCCCATGGTTCTATGATTCTGTGAAATCCCTCCTCAAATTCACTTTTGCAGCCAGCCAATCCCAGGAGAAGTGAAGAGGGAGGGAGGGAGGGATAATTTAAAACAAATACTGAGGTAATTGACCTGCCAAGCTTTGCTGAGCAACCGCCTCATCTTCTTATTTTCACCCTCCTCCTTCCTCTCCCCTCACTGGGCCTGTCCTGCTGGGCACAGGACGAGGCTCTGTCTGACAGAAGCTATTTACCTGTTTCCTGAGCACCCAGCGTATTTCTGGGCACACAAAAATAACAGCTAAGAGAATATTCGGATAATGTTGTTTTCCAGCTTATACTTTTCCCTTACAGGGATTTTCCTTTACACCCAAAACCAACAGAAGCCCTGGCAGGTAAAAGCATCAATGCCCCTCTGTTGCAGTTAGTGCAGAAAACAACACGGCCATTCACAGGGTACCACAACCCGCGTGAGTCGCACACTCAGACACTGACGGTGACGTGAAACTGCTGCCGTTTGGGGAAGCTGTCTGAGCACTGGCAGGTGCCATGAGCTCCCCAGACATCTCTTGCACTGGGGTAGCACCGCAGAGTTCCCTGGGCCTTTGCTACAGCTGCTCTGTGTATTGTGCTGAGCCTGGCCCACATTTTCAAGAGTGGTCACTGAGCCATTTCTGGTTGCGCAACCCGAGACACGCCGGGGCTGGTTTCCAGGGGTGC
Organism: Mauremys mutica; assembly: GCF_020497125.1. Lineage (NCBI taxonomy): Eukaryota > Metazoa > Chordata > Testudines > Geoemydidae > Mauremys > Mauremys mutica. Next base: position 157,949,903 of record NC_059075.1, read on the forward strand.
GAAGCATCCGCAGCTCCAGTTACAGTCAGCTGCTGCTGGGAGCGGGGCACTTTCAAAAAGCTGACTTTATTCTGGTAGCTACACTGCTCTTTTCAGAGCCTGGCCCTGCTTGTCTCGTCCTGGACACCCCAACATGAAGGCACCTCAATCCTGCATCACGCTTCGTGTGCAGCCATGGCCGCCTGGGCTGAGGTGGGGTATCTTGGCGCCATGTGAGACACCCCAGCCCAGCCTTTCCAGTGTCACCTCAGGCAGCCGTTCTCCGGGGCCAGACGTGTGGCTGCTTGGCCCGGCTGGAAGGGGAGTCGGGGGGAACCCTGGCTCCAGCGAAGCCACCGGCTGCCGTGGGGCCAGGATCCCAGACTGGCTTGGGCCATCCAGCACTTCCCCCAACATGACCCCTGGCCTCACGGCCCCGGGATCAAACCAGGCCAGGCCGGGTGTGGGCCTGGGTCCCTCTGCCCGGCCTAGTGCTGAGTCCTCCGGCCGTATGCCCTGTGGGGCCGGCTAGGTCCCCGGCCGGTTTGTTCTCCTCGTCCCACTGTGACCCATCCCCATTCACTGATACTGATCCCCCCTGCCCATGTTAGCCATTGACCCTATGGTTTGCAAACACCTCCCAGCCCTGTCCCTGCCCCAGAGCCAGAGCCGGCTCCAGACCCCAGCGCACCAAGCAGGCACGTGGGCGGCATTGTCGGGGCAGGGCGGCATTTGGCTCGGGCAGACCTGCCGCAGTCATGCCTGCGGAGGGTCCCCTCTTCCCGCGGCTCCGCTCGAGCTCCCGCAGGCATGACTGCGGCGGGCGCGCTGGTCCCGTGGCTTGGACGGAGCTCCGGCAGGCATGCCTGCGGATGCTCCACCGGAGCCGCGAACCAGCGCACCCGCCGCAGACGCTTCTGCCCTGGCCGCGGGACCGGGGAAGGGTGGCGAAGCGCGCCGCCCTGCTTGGGGCGCTGTAATTTATAGAGCCGCCCCTGCCCAGAGCTCCCCCAGCCCGGGGGCTTCCCTGCTGGCAGGTGCCCAAGGAGCTGTGGGCGGGGAGGGGGTCAGTCACAGCCTGACTTGGCCACGGGGGGCCCAAGGGGGCGGGAGGGCAACAGGGCACACGGCCTGGGGGGTGAGGGCTGGGAGGACTCACCAGTTCGCAATTTTTCTTTTTTAAAATGAAAACAGAGACATTGTAGTTAGTGAAATAAAATAAATTCCTACTAGTTTACTGTCACAGAGTCCCCGGGCGCTGCTCTGGAACTGCTCCCCACCAAGCCAGGCAGGACTCTGGGAGCCTCCTCTCCCTCGGAGCAGCCTGTCTGCAGGGCAAGAAGCTCCCACGGCTTCACCTCCTGGGTCTCTCCTTGGAGCATTCAGCATCCTCTGCCCCTCCGTGCGCTTCCCACAGCGAGTCCACCCCGGCGGGGTCCTGGGGGGGCCACAGGGTCCTGCCCCCCCACTACGCAGTCAGACGTGACTCTCAGCCAACCAGTGACACAGAGGTTTATTCGATGACAGGAACAGGGTCTAAAACAGAGCTTGTAGGTACAGAGAACAGGACCCCTTGGCCGGGTCCATTCTGGGACTGTGTGTGTGTGTGTGTGTGACGTTATTGATATAATCTGGGACCATATAGAACATGATTGCAACCAAGGTCCTGTAGTGGCACCAAATCTTGTATAAAGGGGGTCATATAAGATGTCTAAGACCAGGTTATGGGTTGCTGGTTATTATTATGCTGTCTGTGTGTGTGTATCATATTGTAGTTGAAGTTATGAGTATTGGCTCTTTACTGTCTGTATTTCAAATTTGTGCTGTGCTTCTGGGTGACACCCCAGACAAGTTGGTGTTAGCTCTGCCTAGCCTGCTTGATGGCCCATTAAGGACCATCAGCTACACAACTGACCCATTGAGAGAAGGCAGATACGCCTTGTGACTCAGCAAAGTGCAGGGACTGGCCCATGTGACTCCAGACTCATAAGAACATAAGAACGGCTGTACCGGGTCAGACCAAAGGTCCATCTAGCCCAGTATCTGTCTACCGACAGTGGCCAATGCCAGGTGCCCCAGAGGGAGTGAACCTAACAGGCAATGATCAAGTGATCTCTCTCCTGCCATCCATCTCCATCCTCTGACGAACAGAGGCTAGGGACACCATTCCTTACCCAGCCTGGCTAATAGCCATTAATGGACTTAGCCACCATGAGTTTATCCAGTTCTCTTTTAAACATTGTTATAGTCCTAGCCTTCACAACCTCCTCAGGTAAGGAGTTCCACAAGTTGACTGTGCGCTGCGTGAAGAAGAACTTCCTTTTATTTGTTTTAAACCTGCTGCCTATTAATTTCATTTGGTGACCCCTAGTTCTTGTATTATGGGAATAAGTAAATAACTTTTCCTTATCCACTTTCTCAACATCACTCATGATTTTATATACCTCTATCATGTCCCCCCTTAGTCTCCTCTTTTCCAAGCTGAAGAGTCCTAGCCTCTTTAATCTTTCCTCATACGGGACCCTCTCTAAAACCCTAATCATTTTAGTTGCCCTTTTCTGAACCTTTTCTAGTGCTAGAATATCCTTTTTGAGGTGAGGAGACCACATCTGTACACAGTATTTGAGATGTGGGCATACCATGGATTTATATAAGGGCAATAATATATTCTCTGTCTTATTCTCTGTCCCCTTTTTAATGATTCCTAACATCCTGTTTGCTTTTTTGACCGCCTCTGCACACTGCATGGACATCTTCAGAGAACTATCCACGATGACTCCAAGATCTTTTTCCTGACTCGTTGTAGCTAAATTAGCCCCCATCATGTTGTATGTATAGTTGGGGTTATTTTTTCCAATGTGCAGTACTTTACATTTATCCACATTAAATATCATTTGCCATTTTGTTGCTGAATCACTTAGTTTTGTGAGATCTTTTTGAAGTTCTTCACAATCTTCTTTGGTCTTAACTATCTTGAGCAGTTTAGTATCATCTGCAAACTTTGCCACCTCACTGTTTACCCCTTTCTCCAGATCATTTATGAATAAATTGAATAGGATTGGTCCTAGGACTGACCCTTGGGGAACACCACTAGTTACCCCTCTCCATTCTGAGAATTTACCATTAATTCCTACCCTTTGTTCCCTGTCCTTTAACCAGTTCTCAATCCATGAAAGGACCTTCCCTTTTATCCCATGACAGCTTAATTTACGTAAGAGCCTTTGGTGAGGGACCTTGTCAAAGGCTTTCTGGAAATCTAAGTACACTATGTCCACCGGATCCCCCTTGTCCACATGTTTGTTGACCCCTTCAAAGAACTCTAATAGATTAGTAAGACACGATTTCCCTTTACAGAAACCATGTTGACTATTGCTCAACAGTTTATGTTTTTCTATGTGTCTGACAATTTTATTCTTAACTATTGTTTCAACTAATTTGCCCGGTACCGACATTAGACTTACTGGTCTGTAATTGCCGGGATCACCTCTAGAGCCCTTTTTAAATATTGGCGTTACATTAGCTAACTTCCAGTCATTGGGTACCGAAGCCGATTTAAAGGACTGGTTACAAACCTTAGTTAATAGTTCCGCGACTTCACATTTGAGTTCTTTCAGAACTCTTCGGTGAATGCCATCTGGTCCCGGTGACTTGTTAATGTTGAGTTTATCAATTAATTCCAAAACCTCCTCTAGTGACACTTCAATCTGTGACAGTTCCTCAGATTTGTCACCTACAAAAGCCAGCTCAGGTTTGGGAATCTCCCTAACATCCTCAGCCGTGAAGACTGAAGCAAAGAATCCATTTAGTTTCTCCGCAATGACTTTATCGTCTTTAAGCGCTCCTTTTGTATCTCGAGCATCCAGGGGCCCCACTGGTTGTTTAGCAGCTTCCTGCTTCTGATGTACTTAAAAAACATTTTGTTATTACCTTTGGAGTTTTTGGCTAGCCGTTCTTCAAACTCCTCTTTGGCTTTTCTTATTACACTCTTGCACTTAAGTTGGCAATGTTTGTGCTCCTTTCTATTTGCCTCACTAGGATTTGGCTTCCACTTTTCAAAGGAAGTCTTTTTATCTCTCACTGCTTCTTTTACATGGTTGTTAAGCCACGGTGGCTCTTTTTTAGTTCTTTTACTGTTTTTCTTAATTTGGGGTATACATTGAAGTTGGGCCTCTATTATGGTGTCTTTAAAAAGGGCCCATGCAACTTGCAGGGATTTCATATTAGTCACTGTACCTTTTAACTTTTGTTTAACTAACCCCCTCATTTTTGTATAGTTCCCCCTTTTGAAATTAAAGGCCACAGTGTTGGACTGTTGAGATGTTCTTCCCATCACAGGGATGTTGAATGCTATTGTATTATGGTCACTATTTCCAAGCGGTCCTGCTATAGTTACCTCTTGGACCAGCTCCTGCGCTCCACTCAGGATTAAATCTAGAGTTGCCTCTCCCCTTGTGGGTTCCCGTACTAGCTGCTCCATGAAGCAGTCATTTACAGTATCGAGAAATTTTATCTCTGCATTTCGTCCTGAAGTGAAATGTTCCCAGTCAATATGGGGATAATTGAAATCCCCCACTATTATTGGGTTCTTAATTTTGATAGCCTCTCTAATTTCCCTTAGCATTTCATCATCACTATTACTGTCCTGGTCAGGTTGTTGATGATAGATTCCTAATGTTATATTTTTACTAGAGCATGAAATTTCTATCCATAGAGACTCTATGGAACATGTGGATTTGCTTAAGATTTTTACTTCATTTGAATCTACACTTTCTTTCACATATAGTGCCACTCCTTCCCCTGCACGACCTGTTCTGTCCTTCCAATATATTTTGTACCCTGGAATGATTGTCCCCCATTGATTGCTCTCAGTCCACCAGGTTTCTGTGTTGCCTGTTATATCAATATCCTCCTTTATCACAAGGCACTCTAGTCCACCCATCTTATTATTTAGACTTCTGGCATTTGTGTACAAGCACTTTAAAAACTTGCCCCTGTTTATTAGCCTGCCCTTTTCTGATGTGCCAGATTCTTTTTTATGTGACTGTTTATCATCTGATCCGGCCCTTACATTATCCTCTTCCGTCCTCTGCTTCTGACTATAACCTGGAGATTCTCTATCATCAGACTCTCCCCTAAGAGAAGTCTGTGTCTGATCCACACGCTCCTCTGCAGCAGTCGGCTTTCCCCCATCTCCTAGTTTAAAAACTGCTCTACAACCTTTTTAATGTTTAGTGCCAGCAGTCTGGTTCCACTTTGGTTTAGGTGGAGCCCATCTCTCCTGTATAGGCTCCTCCCATCCCAGAAGTTTCCCCAGTTCCTAATGAACGTGAACCCCTCCTCTCTACACCATCGTCTCATCCACGCATTGAGACTCAGAAGCTCTGCCTGCCTACCTGGCCCTGCGCGTGGAACTGGGAGCATTTCTGAGAATGCCACCATAGAGGTCCTGGATTTCAGTGTCTTCCCTAGCAGCCTAAATTTGGCTTCCAGGACATCTCTCCTACCCTTCCCTGTCATTGGTACCTACATGTACCACGACCACCGGCTCCTCCCCAGCACTACACATAAGTCTGTCTAGATGCCTCGAGAGATCCGCAACCTTCGCACCAGGCAGGCAAGTCACTATACAGTTCTCCCGGTCATCACAAACCCAGCTATCTACATTTCTAATAATCGAATCTCCCATTACTAACACCTGCCTTTTCCTAGAAACTGGAGTTCCCTCCCCCGGAGAGGCAACCTCAGTGCGAGAGGTAACCCCAGCACCATCTGGAAGGAGGGTCCCAACTACGGGAAGGTTTCCCTCTGCTCCCATTGACTGCTCTGTTTCCCTGGGCCGTTCTTCCTCCTCAACAGCACAGGAGCTGTCTAAGCGGAGGTGGGACAATTCTACAGTGTCCCGGAAAGCCTCATCAACATACCTCTCTGCCTATCTCAGCTCCTCCAGTTCCGCCACCCTGGCCTCCAAAGCCCGTACATGGTCTCTGAGGGTCAGGAGCTCCTTGCACCGACTGCACACATACGCCACCCGCCCACAGGGCAGGTAATCATACATGCAACACTCAGCGCAATAAACTGGATAGCCCCCACTCTGCTGCTGGGCTTCTGCCTGCATTGTCTCCTAGTTAATGGAAGGGTGGTTTACAGAAAGGGGTTTTGAAATGTGGTTTGGTTTATAGGTTTTAGGGGGACTACAGGGACGGGGTTAGGGCTGGCGAGGGACTCCCACTCCCTTGTCACTCCCCTTCCAAACTCCCTTGAGAAACTCCCTGTTAGCAGCCCCTGGTCGCTTGTGCGCGGCTTTATAAAGCCCTGGCCTGAGTGAATGCCCCGCCCACTGATTAAGGCTCAGCCAATTACCAGAGGCTTCGAGCTTTCAAACCTGCCTCCAACTGCCAGCCAGAACACACGGTCCCTCAAACAACCAAACAACCAAACAGACTGACAAACACAAGTTCAGCACACAGCAAGTAACCCCCAAACACAAACAAACACACACTACAGACAGTCACTTACCCCACAGATGCTGTATTAGCTCCTCCTTCACCTGGAGAACTCCCTTGCGAAACTCCCTCCATTTTGCTGTAATTTTCCACAGTGAGGACAAAGAGATTCTTACACCTGGAAAAGCCTATATAAGGCTGATGCCTCATCTCCATCTTGTCTTCAATCCTGCTTCTGACCTCTGGAGGGACTTTGCTACAAACTGAAGCTCTGAACAAAGGAGTGAATGACCCATCCCAGCGGGGGATGTACTCCAGAGACTTGATTTGAACCTGCAGTTTACTCCATCATTGCTACAAGCCTGAACTAAGAACTTTGCCATCACTGTATGTAATTGATTCCATTCAACCAATTCTAGCTTTCGTCTCTATCTTTATCACTTTATGAATAAACCTTTAGATTTTAGATTCTAAAGGACTGGCACCAGCGTGATTTGTGGGTAAGATCTGATGTGTATATTGACCTGGGTCTGGGGCTTGGTCCTTTGGGATCAAGAGAACCTTTTTCTTTTATTGGGGTGTTGGTTTTCATAACCATTCATCCCCAGTGATGAGCTGCCAAAATCTTAACAACCGGTTCCCTATAAAAAGTTCTGATTTAAGGGGGGGGGGTGCGGGGGAGGGGCCAGGGAGAGATCCTCGTGGGGCCAGGGGCCCCTGCAGGTCCTGGGCCAATTGCCCCACTTGCCCCCTCCCCTCCCTTCTGGCCAGCCCTGGAGCTTGCAGCAGGCCCCCCCCCACCTTGCTGGGCCATTCAAAAAGTGGCAGCAGGATGACTCCAGAGGTCAGCTGAGCTGCCCATCTAGTTCCGGCGGCTGGCCACGCTGCAGCTGGGGGGAAGCAGGGGAAGGGCCGGGGGAGCCTCAGCCTCCCCAGCTGGGAATCCTGGGAGCAACAGGATGGTCCGGCCCGAGGACTGGAGTTCTTTGCCCACGTCCTGGCTCTTTAACAACCGGTTCTCCACGGAGGTCTAATTTTAGCAACCGGTTCTTGAGAACCTGTGGGAACCTGCTCCAGCTCACCACTGTTCATCCCCAGGACGGGTGGCACTGGTGGTGATACTGGGAAACTGGAGTGTCTAAGGAAATTGCTTGTGTGACTTGTGGTTAGCCAGAGGGGTGAGACCAAAGTCCTCTTTGTCTGGCTGGTTTGGTGCTTTAGAGGTGGAGAAACCCCAGCCTAGGGCTGTGACGGCCCTGTTTGAGCAATTGGTCCTGAACTGGCACCTCAGTTGGGTCCCGCCAGAACTGCATCATTACAGGGGGGCAGCGAGGCAGACACCCATGTCTGCACTCACTTCCTGTCCCCAGCCAGTTCCAAACTGAACCCCCCTCCTCCTCTGGGATTTGTCTCTTTCCCGGGCCAGGAGGTCACCTGATCTCTTTGTTCACCTTTAGCTATTCCCTTGCAGGGGGGAAGGGCCCCAGCCATTTGTTGCCAGGATGCAGAGTGTCGGCCATTTATGCACACTGGAAACTTAAGAAATGCATTGGGAAAACTGAGGCACCCACACCGTATTCAGAGGAAACATTAAGAACATTCCCACTTCGACAAATCTCTCCCCCCTTCGAGACCGAACTGAGCCAGGTCCAGCCAGTGACCTGGGGAAGTTCGAACCCACCAACGTTCCCAGGACGCCCCAGCATCTCTCCCATTCCTTGGGGTGAGTTACACCAGGACAGTCCAGTCTCGCGCCCTCCCTTAGGTCGGGGGTGCTCGATGGCACTCGCAGGCCGCATGTAGGAAGGTTTATGCAGCCCGAACCCTTTTGCCACCCAATACCCCTGGGGTTCAAACTGGGATTGGGTCTTTTCCCAGCGCTCCAGTTTGGAGGGCTGCAATTCGGGCTCTCTTGGTTAAGAGCCCCCAGCTTGACCTTGGCCACCCTCTGACCAGGTGTCTCTGTCCCCAGCTGCTCGGCATCAGACCCTTGCATGTGACACCGCCACATCGGAGGAGCGTGGTCAGTTTACACAGTAAAGCGCTGCCCAAATAGATCCAGCTGCAGCTTTCCAAGGGCCGGCACCATGGCCAGGCATTTCTTCTCTGAGGCCGCAGAGTTCTGCTCCTGGGGCAGCAGTTCCTTGCTCAGGTACCCGATGGGGTGTCTCCCACCCTCAGCACTGGCTTGCATCAGCACCATGCCGAGCCCTGCGTCTGAGGCATCAGTGAACACTGCAAAGGGCTTGGCAAAGTCTGGGTTTGCCAGATTTACCGGGCCCTGGATTAGAGCCTCCTTCAGAATACAGAGAGCCCTGCTTGGTCCAGACCACCTCGTCTGGCTTCACCCTCTCACATAGCTCAGGGGTGAGGGTAGCTAGGGGGCTAACATGGGGTACCAACCTCCGGTGGCCTCCTGCCATCCTGATAAAGGCCTGGACTTGTTTCTTGGTCTGGGGAATGGGCCAATCTCTGATCATCTCCACCTTGCACTTCTCGGCTTTTACCATCAGTCCTGCCTCCTTGAGGCAGCCCAGCCCCTTCTTCACTTGGGACACCTATTCCTCCCAGGTCTGGCTAAAGAGACACATGTCATCGTACGCCAGGGCCAGGTTCTCCATCCCCCTCAGCTTGTCTAGACTCTCCCCAGGCCTAGGCATGGGGTTGGCATCAGACACTGCGATGGCTTTAAGCTTCTGATGGTCCCCACAGAACCAGATCATCCTGTCTCCCTTGGGGACCAGCCCCACGGGTGAGGCCCATGGGCTGTTGAACAGCTGGATCCCATCTAAAGCCAGCAGGTCCTTGACCTCTCTCCAGGTTCTGGGCTGCTTCCCCAGTGACTCTGAACGGGGAACACCTGATGGGGAGATTGGCTCCCACCTCAGGGGAGAGATTCCCCAAGGGGTCTTCCCCCTTCTCCTCCCAATCCTCCCCTTCCAGGTCCAGGGGTCCCCTCACTCTGCTCCCATCCAGCAGCTCGAGAGGGAAGAACCCTGTGGATTCCTGGGGCACCCCCAGCTGCCTCCTGATCCCCCTCAGTTCCACTTCCCCTTGGGGAGCCCATTCCCGGTACAGGAATCGCTTCTCCCGCAGGACTCTGTCCCTGCAGCCTTCCCCAAGGGGGTTTGCAGCGCTGGGGCCAGCAAGTTCCCTCAGTTTCTCCAAGGAGGGATCCCTCCGCAGCTCGGTCTGGGATTCAGCGGCTGGGACAGGGAGTGGGACCTGCTCCCTCTCGCTGGCTGGGCCTGGGGTCACAGCCCCCCTGAGCCCTGTCCCTGGTAGCTCCCTCCCTGCTGTGGAATCACTTCCCAGCAGCACGTCTGGACCAGGCAAACCTGGTTGGCAGCCGCCCTGCCCTGCCTGGGGGTCCCCCCACTCAGCTGGGGTCCAAGCTCCCCCCATGCTCAGCGCTGCCCTGGCTGTCCCCGTGGGGGCAGGCAGCGAGCTCCCTGCTCTGGTCACAGCATCAGAGCCAGCGTGAGCCCCCTCTCCGGTGTGCAGGGGGTGGGGAGCATCTCTCCCTCCCGCTCAGCCCCAGGGGGCTGGTTACAGGCAGGCAGGTATCCTGAGCCCTGCAGCCCCTCCCCCCTGCCAGCCGGATCATTTGCATTTTCACTGACCATTTCCATCCCAGCCAATTGGTTCCCTGGATTTGAATTCAAACCCTCGGCCATTACCGGAACAGGGCCTGGACATAGGCGGCAGGTTTGTATAATTTTTGGTGGTGCCCAAAATGGTGGTGCCCCCCCCCCCCGCCCTGTAAGCTGATATAAAATGAAGCTACAACGCGTCAGCACCACAAGATTACAAGGGTCAATTAAAAGTGGAAAGTCAGAAGCAGCACTTGCCTGCTTCAATATACAGTATTATATTTTGTTGCATCTGTTGTGATGAAGTGGGAATGTTCTTAATATTTTCTCTGAATACTGTGTGGGTGCCTCAGTTTCCCCTGCAAGATGCCAACTGAAGGTGTTGGGGACAAAGAGATCAGGTGGCCTCCCTGTCCGGAAGAGACACAGAGGCCAGAGGAGGGAGTGTCAGTTTGGAGCTGGCTGGGGAAATGGGGAGAGACCCAGAACTTGGTTCTGGGCTCCCCACCCCCCAAGATGGACCTGACAGAGGGGTTCTGTTTTCTGTACCAACAAGCTCTGTTTAAACTGTGTTCCCATCATGTAATAAACCTTCTGTTTTACTGTCTGGCTGAGAGTCACATCTGACTGTGGAGTTGGGGTGCAGGGACCTCTGGCTACCCCAGGACCTGCCTGGGCAGACTCGCTGCGGAAAGTGCACAGTGTGGAAGGGCTGAATGCTCCGAGGTCAGACCCAGGGAGGTGTAAGCTTCTTGCCTTGGACAGGGGCGGCTCTAGGCACCAGCAAAACAAGCTGGTGCCTAGGGCGGCAAAATCTAGGGGGCGTCCCCTGCGGCCGGAGGGGGCGGCAGGCTGGGCCGGCGAACCTGCCGCAGTCATGCCTGCGGGAGGTCCACCGGAGCCCCGGGACGACTGGAGCTGCCGCAGTCATGCCTGCGGAGGGGGCACTCGGCCCGCGGCTCCAGTGGACCTCCCGCAGGCATGACTGCGGACGGGTCGCTGGTCCCGCGGCTCGGCTGCACCTCCCGCAGGCATGACTGCGGCAGCTCAACCGGAGCCGCCGGACCAGCGAACCGCCCGCAGCTGCGGGAGGTCCAGCTGAGCCATGCGACCAGCGGACCCTCCGCAATCATGCCCGCGGGAGGTCCGCTGCTCCCGCGGCTCGGGGGCGCCTCCCGCACATGACTGCTTGGGGCGGCCAAAAAGGTAGAGCCGCCCCTGGCCTTGGAGACAGTATGCTCAGACAGGAGGCTCCCCCAGAGTCCTGACTGGCTTTGTATGGAGTTGTTCCAAAGCATCCCAGCATCCCCTTCCACACCATGCGCTTCCCAGAAGTCTGCACAGGCACTGACACTCCCTCCTCTGGCCTTTGTCTCTTTTCCAGGAATTAGGAGGCCACCCGATCTCTCTGTTCTCCAACACCTTCAGTTGGCACCTTGCAGGGGAAACTGATTTGGGAGAAATGAAGTAAAAGCTGCCCAAACCGAGCTTGAGCACTCCTGAATCCTGAGGTGTTCAAATCTGGAAGGCAGGTGCTGGGGGTGGGAGAGGGCTGTGGGCTCCATGGGGGAGCATGGCAGCAACTGTCTGGAGCTGCATGGAGCCAGATACGCTGGTCTGAGTGGCACAGTAAGCGGTTTGGGGGTTGGAGAAGAGGTAGGGAGTTCCGGGGGCAGTCAAGGGACAAGGAGCAGGGGGGGGGGTTGAATGGGGCATGTTGTGTATTTGGTTGTCATGGTTTTTGTTGCTATGGCAACTGAGTTAGATTATTATGGGTTAGCTCAGCCAGCTTCAGCCGGCTGAGTGAGTTCTCTGAGTCTGTAAATAAAATGGTGGTTTTGTTAGCTGTCTGCTGTCTGGCCTCAAGTGATTTCTTCCTAAACCGGCTGCCCCCAAGGATATAACAGGGCAGAGGTTCGGAGGGGCAGTCAGGGGACAGGCAGCAATTGGATAGGCATGGGAGTCCAGGAGGTTTATCAGGGGACAGGTAGGAGGGTCCTGGGGGGAAGTTGGGTGGGGTCTCAGGAGGGGGCAGTTGGGGACAAGGAGAAGGGAGGCTTAGATAGGGGCTGAGGTCCCAAGGGGCAGTTAGGGGCAGGGGTCTCAGGAGGGGGTAATCAGGGGACAAGGACCAGTGGTGCTTAAATAGGGGGTGGGGGTTCTGGGGGGCAGTTGGGGCAGGGGTCTCGGGAGGGGGCAATCAGCTGCCAGAGGCTGGGATTCAAAGGGCTCTGGGCTCCCCGCCACAGCGGGCAGCGCAGAGCCCTCTGACTCCCGGCCGCGGCTCGGATTTAAAAGGCTCTGGGCTCCGGGCGGCTGCCGGCAGCCCAGAGCAGGGGAGAAACCTAGCTCCAAATATTGCTGGAGCAGAGCCCCTGACTGTGAATATTCCTGGGGCTAAAGCCCCAGGAGCCCATATAAGTTGGCGCCCATGGGCCTGGATCCTGTCCCAGAGAGACACAGTCACCCCCCAACAGGGCCTCCCAGCCGATATCCTGGAGAACCTCAATGACCAGCCAGCCCGACCCCTCCTGGGGCTGCACAGGGATCCGGGCCATAGGCAGGGCGAGGGGCTTCACCCCGGGGACCTTCACCCAGGTCCCACAGCCCCTCAGCATCTGCGGCTGCACCACCCCAGTTCTCTCTGTCCCAGGGTCTCGCCACCCCAGGCGTGTTTCCCCACTGACCCCGGGCAGCCCCCTATGCCTCCCCGCTCCACCATCGCCAGTCCAGGCTGCTGCTGCTTCTCCTGCAGCTTTTCCTCGGGCTCTTGCTCTCTCTCATGGCCTCTCACTCTCTCGGGCTCTGCTCCAGTCCCATCCGTCTCCGATCCCCTGATGGGGAACCCGATCGTGAAGACCCTCGTCTGGTTGGGGACCAGACTCTCGGGGATGCCTGGCTGCTGCTCCAGCTGCTCCCAGATCCTCCTGTAGCCCCATCTGGGTCAGGAATCTGCTCCTCAGAGCGGTTCTCCTCCTCCAACTGCACGATTAACTGAGCCTTGGTGAACTTCCCCATGCGTAACCCTCTCTGTGCACAGGATCACAATGTCCTTCTCAAGGAGATGGTGACAGGCCATCACTGCACCATTCCCAAGTGGCTCTGGACTCACAGGCCTGTGTGCTCTTGGCTCCCCCGTGGCTTCCAGGAAGAACCCCTGGTGTGCCAGCCCTTCTCATGTCACCACCTCTTTGCCAGGGTCGAGCTGCAGACTCCTCCGCCCCTGGGACTGCTCCTGCAATCCCCCGGGGAACCCTGCTACTGCAAAAATCCTTCTCGCTCCCAGGGTCGAGCGGCCAGCGCCTCCACCCCTGAGACTGCTCCCTGCCGTCCTCAGGGGGACCCCGTTCCTCCAACAGTCCTTCTCGCTGGTCACACACTCCCAGAGGTTAACCACCCCCTGAAACCGTCCCTCTCTGAGTCTTCAGCATGCCTGGTCCTCATTATCCCCCCTTTGTTTTACTGCTCCCCAGTCACTTAGTGCAAGCAGTGCCATTCACGGGGTGCAGTACATCCCACTACTGCCACCAGTTGTCACAGACTCCCCAGGCGATGCTCAGGAACTGCTCCCCACAAAGCCAGGCAGGACTCTGGGGAGCCTCCTCTCCCTCGGAGCAGCCTGTCTGCAGGGCAAGAAGCTCCCACGGCTTCACCTCCTGGGTCTCTCCTTGGAGCATTCAGCCTCCCCTGCCCCTCCGTGCGCTTCCCACAGCGAGTCCGCCCAGGCGGGGTCCTGGGGGGCCACAGGGTCCTGCCCCCCCACTTCGCAGTCAGACGTGACTCTCAGCCAGCCGGGGACACAGAGGTTTATTCGATGACAGGAACAGGGTCTAACACAGAGCTTGTAGGTACAGAGAACTGGATCCCTCAGCCGGGTCCATTCTGGGGCCCAGCAAGCCAGACCCCCACGTCTGCCCTCACTCCTCGTCCCCAGCCAGCTCCAGACTGACCCCCCCAGCCCCTCCTCTCTGGCCTTTGTCTCTTTCCCAGGCCAGGAGGTCACCTGACCTCTTTGTTCTCCCCGACCTTTAGCACCCCCTTGCAGGGAGGGAGGGGCCCCAGCCATTAGTTGCCAGGAGACAGAGTGTCGGCCATTTATGCACTGGAGACTTAAGAACTGCATAGGGGAAACTGAGGCACCCACACAGTATTCAGAGGAAACATTAAGAACATTCCCACTTCGTCACATGTACCCATTTAATTAAAAAAAAATCAAAATTACAAACAATTGGGTTCAACTGTACACTGTAATGGAAAACATTACTCTCTTCTGGTGCACCCAGTTTCTCAGAAATTAAAAGAATTTATATGAACTGAATTTTTTTGGTTTATGTACTTGCGTAATCTTTTAATAATTCAGTGAAACCTAAATTTTTTGCAATGGTACTTTCAATTGAAATTAATGCGAGTCCTGACATACGATTTTGAGACATGGTGGTCCTCAAATAATTTTTTAGTCATTTCAGTTTTGAGAAACTGCGCTCACCAGAAGCCACTGATACTGGTAATGTTAAAAGAAGCAGGGTTTTAAGGTAAATACATGATTCCTTCACTATTACCCATGCACACATCTCACAAAGATTCTCACTATTGACAAATTACCAGCCTTGTGTAGATCCCGTCCACGTTCCTCTTTGTGGGTAAGTGCCCCGCAAGACACATGTGGGGTGCAGTGAGTTTGTCAGGACTGTGGTGACAGCTGTTTGTGAAGATCAGGGGGCTCTTTGCCAAGGGGGGCTGGTGTCACAGTGACCTTGGGGTGGCTGACAGTAGGGGGCAGGGCACTGAGGCTGGTGGGGCAGGCGGTGCCGGGATGGGGCAGGGGCAGGTACTTGTCAGTCTCCAACGCTCGGGCCACACCAGGGCCAGCAGCCTCTTCACCTCAGAGTCTCTCCTGCTTGCTTGGGGGCCGCTCCTCCTCTTGGGCTCCCTGGCCGCCGCCCTGGCCACCTGGGATGATGCGGGCGAGTGTTGCCGCCGCGGAGCAACGCAAGGGGCCGGGCTCAGCTGGGGCCCCACACCTGCCTGCCGAGAGCAGCAGGAACCGGGCGCTGCTTGGGGGGAGCTGGGCAGCCCGAGCCCAGGGCAGCAGCAGCCTCTGCGGCAGCAGGGGCAGGTGGGGAGCGTAGCCTGCCATGGGGCAGGGGAGGCCGCGATGCTGTTGCTGTTTCCCGGCCCTGCTGCGTGGTGCAGAAGGAGGCTTCCTGCTCATTGCTGCAACGCCAGGCCAGGAGTGAACCCAGCCAGTGCCCCCTGCTCCCCTGCCCAGCTCACCCCGGCGGCCTCCACTTCCCCTGCTCAGCCCTGTGCAGGGCAGGTGGCAGAGGTGGGAACGTGTAATATCCCTGTTGCTGACTTAGCCTGTTCATGGTTATTACATGTGCTCAGGGGCGGTTCTAGGGATTTTGCCGCCCCAAGCATGGCAGGCAGGCTGCGTTCAGCGGCTTGCCTGCAGGAGGTCCACTGGTCCCACAGCTTCGGCAGACCTCCCGCAGCCGTGCCTGTGGAAGGTCCAGAAGCCGCAGGACCAGTGGACCCTCTGCAGGCAAGCCGCCGAAGGCAACCTGCCTGCTGCCCTCGCGGCGCCGGCAGAGCACCCCCAGCGACTTGCCGCCCGAAGCACGCGCTTGGTGTGTTGGGGCCTGAGCCGCCCCTGCATGTGCTGACTGATAACTTACCCGTGTATCGTTTTTTTGATGTGTTGGGATTGCCGTGCATGCTGGGGGTGGATGTGAGTGGAACATTTCTGCGGTGGTGAACACACACACGCTCGCGTGCGCATACATACACACAACAGGGCAGCACAAAGGGGAAGATGGATGCTCAGGGGTGGGGCAGAGTCAGGGGCCAGGATCCATGATGATGCTCAGGGACTGACAGGCAAAGGACCAGCACGAGGTGATCTGAGCAGGAGGATCTGTCAGGCGCAGGCTGTAGGGAAAGGGCTCTAGGGCAGGGGGAACCAGACCCCTCTCCCCTCCCCTCCCCATGGCCCCATTTCTCTGGGTGCTCAGCTCCTCTGGCCTTCCCCTCCCCGCTCCCTTCCATCAGCTCCGCTGTACCCCCTCTTAGAGCTGCACAGCTCCCCTCTACCACAGCCCGGCCCAACCTCCTCACCCCTCCTGCTGCCTCTCCATCGTCCTCATGGCCGCTCTCCCACCCCACTCCCTGCAGCTGCCTCGCCCACTTCTCTGTGCAAACATGAGGCTCAAAATTTATTTTTATTTGAAAACTCTGCACTGAGATTCTCTTGTGTTCTCATGACTCCGGGAGCTGAGGCTTTAAAGAAAACCCCTGAGCACTGTGAGAGCTGGGTGCTCCAGCACACAGGGTCTTTCTCTTTAGATGCTAGAAACCGGACTGTCTAATCCCTTTCGCAGGTGTTTATGTACCTCCTGCCATCCCACGATATCTGAGCTCTGTCTGCGCTCCTTGCTGGTCCTTCATAGCTCAGCTGCATGAAAACCAAACAGGCTATAAAACATATCATGGATGTATTTTAGAGCTGGCTGGGATGGATTTTGTCCGTCCTTCCCCCTGGGAAATATGTCAGGTTTCCATCAAAACCCCACCCCACATCCCAAAAAAACAACTTTTGGTTTGTCAACAAACAAAATTAATATTTTCATCAAGAAATCGGAGTGTTTTAATTTGTGATAAAACCTCATTTGTTGACCCAACGCTCCCCTTTCACTGCTGACGTTCCCCTTATTGCGCAGTACGCTCTCTGAATATTGGCTCAGAGCAGAGCGTTCTGACCGCCTTGCAGCCAGGACTCCTGGGTTCTCGCCCAGCTCACCCATTGGCAGGAAGGTAAATCCGTTCCTCTCTGTTGACCACATGAGTTTCTACCCAGCACAGTGCAGGGGATTCCTTTGGCCTTCCCTTCCCTACCCCCCTGGCAGAAGGGGTATTTGTAGCTGCCCACAAAACACAGCGCACCCTCCCAAAACCAGAGACTCCCCGCATGCACTTCTGCCCCGGGGAGAGGGGTAGTCACGCCGCTCAGCGCATGACTGGATGGTGCCCAGATACCATGGCGATGGGCACGGTACACAAACCTGAACAGAGCAGATTCTCCCACGGCCGGTCACTGCAGCGTCAGCCCGGGAGTAGCCCAGGGGCCAGTGGTTTTTGTCTCCCTGACATCTAGCCCTCCCCTGTGTCCTGTCCCTTCCTACCCCCACCCCCCGCGGTGATGGGGAATATGAAGGCCGAGGGGGGATCTCGCTGGGGCAATTGGGCTAGGAAGCACAGAAAGGCCATTGCTGACCCAGGCCTCTCTGCTTAATCTGACAGCCCGGATGGAAAGGCCCCCCCATGGTGGGGCCGGGAACAGGGCACTGCAAGGAGTGGGGCAGGGGAACGGGGCAGGACCAGTGGCAGATGGGGTGACTCTGCAGGGTGCCCTGTGGGAATGCTGCCTGCGATGGACCCAGATGCCCACGGGGTGGGGGCGCCCCTACTGCATGGCAGAGCATCAGTCCCTGGTGTCCCTTGGCCAAGCACTAACGCTGCCCACAGCACTGGGGCCAGACCCAAGCTCCTGGGGGCAGGGGCCTGTCCTGTGTCTGGGCAGCGCCCGGCACCACGGGGCCCTGCTCCACGACTGGGGCTCTCAGGTGCTCTGGGGACACAGAGAGTCAATAACAACCAGGGACCAAGCGCTGAATGCGAATGAAACCAGCATCCGCCCCATCTGCTCGTTCCCTGGCTCTGCCTCCTTCCTCAGTGCACGGGGGGGGGGGGCCCAGTGCCCAACGCACAGGTCCCCATGGGTCACAACCGCGCTGGCGGCTCCTATCCCTGTGCAGAGCAGCCACCTGCAGAGACCTCCCCGCAGGGACGTTGCTCTGCCCTGACCAGGTACAGAATCGGGTTGTGATGGAGTAGGGACTGTGTGAGTGGTTGATAGGTGAGAGCCAGGTATTCAGCTGTAACATGAGCCTGGCCTGGGGGAGGGGAGGTCGTCACATCTGGCTGGGGCTAGACAAAGGGAAGGGTAGAGTGGAGTCAGTTTCGGTTTAGGAGCTGGGTGGTGGGTTTACAGGGGAACCCATGCTGGATTCCAGACACCCTGAACCCCCAGAAGGGCCAGATTGAGGGGTCCTGGCGCTGAACACGAGCTCTGCTGTATCCTGTGTTCCTGTTATCCAATAAACCTTCGGTTTTACTGGCTGGCTGAGAGTCGCTGTGAGTCCCAGGAAGAGGGGTGCAGGGCCGGGCTCCCCCACACTCCGTGACAACTGGTGGTAGCGGTGGGATCGGCGGCACCCCGGGGACGGCGCTTCCTGCAGTAAGTGACTGGGGAGCAGTAAAACGAAGGGGCGATTAACCCCTGGGAGAGTGTGGCCAGAGAGCAGGACTTTGCAGTAACAGGGTCCCCCGGGGGATCACAGCGAGCGATCCCAGGGGCGGAGGAGGCTGCCGCTCGACCCTGGCAGAGAGGTGAGACCTCCCCTCCCCCAGGCCAGGTTCATGTTACAGCTGAATACCTGGCTCTCACCTACCAACCACACAAACAGTCCCTACGCCATCACACGGGTGCAGGCTAGAGGTGGGAATGGGGCGGCACAAAGCTCGTCTGAGCCCAGAGAGAGGCAGGCAGCCAGTGGATCAGAGGGGGGATTCCTCTGTCACGGAGTGTGGGGGGAGTCGGGGCCCTGCACCCCTGGCTCCCTGCCGATTCACCAGGACTCTCAACCAGCCAGGAAAGCAGAAGGTTTATTTGGACGCCAGGAACACAGTCCAGGACAGGGTCTTGCAGGCACAGACAGCAGGACCCCCTTTAGTTAGGTCCATCTGGGGCCCCCAGGGAGGCCACAGCCCCATTGGGAAGCCCAAGCCCCGTCGGGGCTCCCCTCCATTCCCCAGCCAGCTCCAAACTGAAACTCCCTCCAGCCTCTCACTCAGCCTCCCCCCGGCTCCTCCCCCAGCCTTTGTGTCCTTTGTTCAGCTTCCCCGGCAGGGGTGTCACCTGGCCTCCAACCCCTTCCTGGGGTCTCATGTTACCTGCTCAGTGACTCTCCTTCCAGCCAGTCTCCCCTCCCACAATGCAGATCGTCCTCCTAGGCCAACACCCCCCCTCAGCACTCACAGCCCCCAGTAAGAACGGTTCCAGCTCCTCACACCCACAGAGCAGGGTTTGATGTCAGAGTGGCAACCTGGCCTAAGGCTGAGTGACACGCCCCCCACAGCGGTGATTTCCCTACACCCCCCCTGAATTTTCCCAACACCCCCCCCAGTTTTGTGAGCTAGTTACATTCCAATTTAGTGACTGTTTGGAAATCTGAATTTAAACTGAAACATTAATACACACTTTAAAAGCTTATACAGTGTATGATAAAATATGTGTATCTGAAAAAGTATAATAGATTTGAAAAGTATGAACATAGACTAGCTTCCTTGCTTCCTTATACAGCTGTTTTTTATGATGTCAGTGCATTCATTTCGGTGATGTTGGCCAACCTAATAATTTCAAATGATGATTTGTAAGCAAAGTTGTGTATCAGCTCTCAGGGGCAGGGACAGAGGCAAAGAGAGAAGGGACTTACCTTTCTGTCAGTGGCAGAGCTAGGAGAGAACCCAGGAGTCCTGGCTTCCAGCCCCCCTGTTCTAACCCACTAGACCCCACTCCCTCCTGGAGAAGCCTCTGTAGGGCAAGATCAGTAACTGGCCAAAAGATTCTAGGAAACTTGTGTCAGAGAAAAAAAAATTGACCACTGGCCTGTCAATCCCACAGCCCCATCTCACACACCCCACCAGCACTGCAGGCTCCTGCCCACTCCTGCCGGTGATGTGTTCAGTCTGACACTCACTCTCTGAGTGCTGGGTTTGTGCTCACAGGTTTCAGCTGTCAGGGGCAGGCAGGTGCTGCCCACATGCAGCCCAAAATAGTTACTTCTCTTTATTCTCCCTGCCTGGGGGGGACAAATGCTGGCCCTCATGGTTCCCACCAGCCTGCTCTGCAAACTGGGGCAGAGGGCCTGCCTCTGAGCTTGGCTCATTGCGGGATACACATGCTCAACTGCTCTAGAAATGATGAATTTGACCCAGAATTAACAGGTTGGAAGCATTGGCCTGAGGCTCCTCCCACCACACCCTGGGGCTGATCCTGCCAAGAAAGGGTTAAGTGAGCTCTGCTGACTCACTGAGGCTGGTGGCTCATTATCCACTGGCATATAAAAGAGGTGGGAGTGGCTTCCTGGAGGGAGAGGACCTGGTATGTGAGCTGAGCAGCCTGGAGGGAGGAGCCCTAGGTGCAGCCCAGCCTGGGGAAATTTGCGCTGGACTCTGCTGTCCCCTTATAATTAGTTATTATTTGCACTGCAGTAGTACCCAGGGGTCCTAGGCCTGCACCAAGCCACCCCTGTACTAGGTGCTGTCAAACACAACAAAAAGACAGTCCCTGGCCTAAAGAGCTCACAACCTATCGGTAATTTGTTTATTAATAATAATAATAATAAACCCTACTCTGCAAAAGGTAGTAGGAGGGGAAGTTTGGGCTCTACATAGTGCGTGAGTTGTGTTTGCAAAGCATGCTGGGAAAAAGATTTGTTCACACAGTAATAATAGCATCTCTGAGCATTTTACACTGCTGAGCTCTGACAATGCCCCAGTGTGGTGCTGGGGGGCGCTGTGCTGCTGGAGGTACATCTTGACGATCTCCTGGGTCTTGTTCAGAGCTCTGTCTCCCTTTTCTCCATCCTTCCCACCTTGTTAATTTACTATTAAGGCTGCAAAGCTAAGAGCCAGATAGTTCCAATAGGCAGGGTTTTGACCTGGTCCTGGGGATGCACTTAGCTTCCATCTGCACAGCACGTTTTCCCAGTGTTTTTGAAACTCAAGATGATTAACAATCCTCATTAATCATCATTTCTGCTCTAAACCCCTTTGCAGCATTGCTGTGCACTTCTTAGTCATCTGCCTCACCCGGCTCCAAGGTGGCTGCATCTCAGCACCGGGCGAGGGATCCCTGTATAAAGAGTCCCCATGTCCCACCCCAGAGGTGGGAGAAGTAGATGGGGATTAGCACAACACAGTAGAATCCTTGGAGATGATGGAAAGGTGTGATGGACTGTAAACGGGCCGACTCACCGCCGCAGCGCCTCCTGCTGGTTTTCCTGGGGAATTGGCTCTTTTCAGTGCAGAGCGCCCTCTGCAGGCCGGTGATCCCCCTTTTTACTATTGGCGCCGTGTCCCTCTCTGGACCCGGTGCCCCTTTTACTATAATTGGGTCTCCCCCTCCCAGGGGAACCCCCACCCTACTATCCCCACTTTGCCTCAGTAGTGGCCACTGACAGTCATGGTCTAGCCCCACACCCTGGGGCAGACTGCAGTATCAGCCCATTCATCACAGGCAATAGGGGTTTGGACCTGCTGCTTCGTCCTACCCCTGGGCTGCCCTCTGCAACTCCCAGTACCTTTGGCCCTTTGCTAGGCCGCAGCCTGGGGGTTTCCAGGCTGGAGCTTCCCTAGCCCCTCAGCCTGTCCCCCAGCCCTAGGGTGACCAGATGTCCCGATTTTATAGGGACAGTCCCGATTTTTGGATCTTTTTCTTATATAGGCTCCTATTACCCCCCATCTCCTGTCCTGATTTTTCACATTTGCTGTCTGGTCACCCTACCCAGCCCTGCTTCACTCAGGTATCTAGTCTCAAGCCCTAAGCAGCCAGGCCCATCCCTCTCTGAAGGCTGAGAGAGACTGTCTGGGCTCTGGCTTCCCTGCTACTTATAAGCCCCAGGGCTTCAGTTTGGGGTGTGGCCCCAGCTGCAGCCACTTTCCCAATCAGCCCAGCTCTGTCAGGCCACTTTTAACCCCTTAAAACCCCGGAGCAGGGTCCACCCTGCTACATGGACACACTAAAAACCAGTCTGGGTGTTGCTCTAATGGCTCCGCCCAGGGGACTGTATAGACCGCCCCGAAGCTGCTGCCTCTGCATAGCTGAGAGGATAGCAGGAGGGATTCACAGCGGCACCTGCTGAGATGCGGTTCCTTGTGTGTGTGTCCCTGCTACAGCTCATGCTCCCAGGCAGTTCCCTGGACAGCAGTAAGTAAATGGGGGTTTTCATTCCCACCATTTCGTTCTCTTGCCCATCTCACTGTGTTTTATCTCTGGACCGCAAGCCCATTTCAACAGGACACTTCTGCATCTGCTATGGGGACCCTCCTTTTCCTATTGTTGGAAAATCATAGTGCTAATGAAGCCTTTCCGTATTAGGCCTGAGTAAACCAAAGTTATGTCATGCTTGTCCAAACTGTGTTGGAAAGCTTACAGAACTCATTAGATTGAAGGCCGTGTATCTACCTAAGTCAGCTATTTCGCTTATCAGTTTTGTTTGACTCCCCAAGTATATGTTGGCTCCCCAAGATTATGCAGCTGTGTTCCCATGTATGTCTTCAAGATATTTAGTACAAAGGGTCAACAGATGTACCTTGTTTCCCCTTCAGAATGACAAATGTATCCTCAACAGCTGTATGTCTCTTGTAGCCCCCACAAAATGATATATGTATCCTGCGTACCCAATTATCCCCTAACAGATACATGTACAGGTTCTACAGGTCAACCAAATGACGTAGACAAACGCAGGCTAAGTTGTTTGTTACTGGGTAAAAAGGTAGGCCCATCTGGCCATGTAAGGTGTGTCTCTCTCTTTGGCACGAGCCGAGATGAGAGCACCCGCTCAGCTGACCGATCAATAAAGATAATGGTACTCGTCTTCCTGTCTCCGTGCCTCCTTGGTGTAATTCGGTAAGCTCCGGGGGGAAAACGAGCCCTTTTGGCTAACAAATTGGCGACTCCGCCGGGACTTCTCTCCCTGTAGGGGGCGTTGACCGGCGGCCGAGGACGGCTCAGGAGAGTGGCCACCTTGAGCTGTTGGTTTGCTCGAGCTCCGAGCCGCCGCAATCGGCCGGGACGGCTACGCCCCCTCCATAGAGAACTCCAGCCGACACGGAAGCAAGACAGTACCAGAAGAGGGGAGTCCACCTGCCGGACGCGGCCACTCCGGGCGCGGTAAGTGCGTTTACCTCCTGGGTTTGAGGATTAACGCCCCCAAAGTGAGGGTTGGGACTTTGGGCCCCTAATGGTAAAAGACTGTGGGTAAAAGCTTTCTGGTTAAGGTACCTAGGTTCAGACACGGCTAATGAATAATTCCATTTACTCCACGAGTCTGTGGGCCGTGCTGAACAATTACTGGGAGCAGCCCCAGGGCTGGCTTTTCTTTTTGGTAGGGGTACTTTTGTTCCTTGTTCTATTGGTATGCTGGAAGCCGAAACTGTGATAACCGGGACTAGGAGTGTGTGAACCCATCTTCTCTCCCCCCCCCCCTTCCTTTCTGTGTGGGCTACTGACAGTCTGATCATCTCACTGGATGCAATCAGAGTAAGCGGTGCCGTCTCCCAGAGACTAGCCGACGCTCTTTGCTGAAGGGAGGTGTAGGAAAGTCGTGGTCATTTTTGTTAGTCTCTCCTGTGTGAGTGCCCTGTAGGGAAAGATCCTTTGTTTATGAGCTGCTAGCACGAACAGGGCACCCTCTGTGTGTGTGTGTGTGTGTGTAAGTGGAAAATGGGTAAGGGACAGTCTAAACATTCCACCTCACCCCGTAAGGGTACCCCAGCATAGTACATGTACGTACATTATGGTTCTAAAACCTGCAGGTATTTAAAGAATTGGAATCTTCACACGCGTGAAGATCCATCTAAACAATGTCCATTAAAAGGTATTTTCAATCTAAATAAGATCATATATCTCAGAGGAGCTTTTAATCGTCAAAGAAAAGCCTCTGACACAGTGTGAGCAATTTGTCTAGGTACGGGTTAATTTGAAATGCAGCTTGGCAGAGAGATAGAAAGTTGCTTTGTGATCAAGGTCAAGAATCAGCACAGACTATGCTAAGTATAAAAAAAAAACCTGCTTTCAGCCCCAGCTGGTTGTGGAAAAATAGAGACAGGCAAACCAAAGGCAGTACAAGTTACAGAATTGAAACTGCATTTGCAAAGCTTAACTGTTCAGTGAGATCCAACAGTCTAACTTTGTGACGGATGCCGGAGTTGGTGTGGCTTGGTGACACTGGAGAAGCCACAGGTAGCTGACCTGGACTAGAATCTCTGAAAGAGACACCGCAGGAGATTCCAGGGTGTAAAAAAAACAGCCCTCCCAAGAGCGGAAGCATGTTGGAAATTCTGAACAAACTGTATACAGGATAATTTCCCGTCCACCTACTCCCCCTTTTCTGAACGTTATATACAGATGTGGCCAGTCTGGACATGTGTGAGTATTAACATGGCTTAAGGCTTGGGGCATTTATATTTTTTCTGAGTGATGTGGGAGCGTTCCCAACACTCTCCATTGTTGTTTTATTATTTGTAATGAAGCTTTAAAATTTGGTTATATGGTGTTTTCTCTCTATCCTCCTCCAACGTCCTGCAGTGTCAGTCTAATCACCTGACATGAGGGATAAATGGGTAACAGGAATTTGTCACAGTTTGGTGAGCAATTAAGAATGGGGGAGCCCTGCAGAATTTACACCATCTATCTGTTTTACCCTTGTTATTTTATGTTTGCTTTGTTTGGTACTGTTGGTGTTATATGTTGAGGATTGCATAATTAAAGGTGTGCCCACTCTCAGCTGCAGTAAGTCTGAGAACTGGAGAAGGGTTTAGCATTCCTCTCTCCACCCTGGTTGACCGGGAAGGGTGGCAGGTGGATCTACCCCCAGTCGTAGCAGGACTGGGCAATAGAGTAGTTGGAGAAAAGCAAAAATGTGTTCTTGATAACTAGAATTGAGCAATTAAGAGCATAGATCATGAACCAGGCAGCAACACAAACCTGCTCCAGGGCAAGTTGCAGGCCTTGAGACAGGACTTCCAGTTAGAAAAGGAAGCCCTGGCTAAGCAAGTACCAGTCCT
Source organism: Mauremys mutica (assembly GCF_020497125.1). Classification (NCBI taxonomy): domain Eukaryota; kingdom Metazoa; phylum Chordata; order Testudines; family Geoemydidae; genus Mauremys; species Mauremys mutica. The sequence goes on from NC_059075.1 coordinate 157,974,828, forward strand.
TCAGGGACTTGTTAAAATTTAACCATTCGTGCTCAGCATATGCCGTAACAGCAGTGTGTTTGCTACAAGAGGAAATTAAATAGTTAAACGCCAGTGGGCCATGCGTTTTGCCCAGGTGGCAAGCCTCATAAGGGAGGATTCGAATAGCCTTGTGAGTAAAAATGTTTACGAGAAGAGACCAGGAAGGGTGGGGGAAAGTTAAAAAGCCCACCCTCCTAGCTAAACTGGTAGTGGAACAAGTTGTGTCCATGAAAGGGACGGTTCAGCGAGAGAGAGAGAGAGAAAGAGGAAAAAAAAAAAAAAAAAGGATCAGGCCCAGGCGGGCAGGCAACAGACAGAGAGCTTGGAGAACAGGTTGGAAACTTTTGAGGGTCTAGTGAAAGGAAGGAGTAAGTAAGTGTAAGTTCAAATAGAAGGATATTTGGAATGGTGATTTAAATTGGTAAGTGGCTGTTGGAAGACAGGCAAGTGATTTAAGGGAAGGGCAAGTGATTTTTAAAGGAGAGTGAAAAATTAAGTCTGTAGTTGCTGGAGGGAATAGTAGTTGAACTTTGTAAAAATGCTAAAGAGAAAAATTCTTGGTGTTTTTTAAAAAATATTCGTAAATAAATTCAGGCAAAGAAATTATTAAATTGCAATCATTTGGCTATGAACAATTTTGTTGAATTAGCTAAAGAATGTATACAGTGCTATGTAAATAAAAATTTATTAGGCTCTAAGGCACTATATAAGTGGTGATGTTTTCTTTCAGTGTTTAAAAGCAGGAGTTAAAAGTAAAAAGCAAGCCAGAAAGCATCTGTATTAATGCAAATTATCTAACTGATAAGGTAGAGGCCACTGAAACCTGGGCTGCCTATAAAACACATATAAGAAAATATGGGGTAATTCCCCTGTTTTGCCTGAAATCAACAAGGGTATTTGTATATTTTAAGCAATGATTGACTGCCCAGAAGGGGTAGACCTCTGTTTTTGTCTTTCAGATAATCAAAGAAAACTAATGCCAGCTAAACAGCATTCAACGTACCATGATTTACTGGCACAGTAAAAATTATGTTTTGTGTTCTATGTTCTGTCTTGTGGTGTTTGTCTCGTGGCCAGAATTGTTGTGTTTAATATTTTAATGGGATGGTCTGATTTGAAATCAAACGGAAGTGTTGGATTGAAATGCAGATACTTGTTTTGTTCAACTTAGAATACAAAGTGTTTGGATACATCAGAAAAATGTGATATACTAGAGTCTAATACATTTCCTTAAATAAGAAAAAGAAACGTCATTGGCTAGATCTTTTAATTGAAAATTGTTTTTAAAATTTGCACACTAACAGTCTTTGGAAGCAAGGACATGAAAAGTTAACCCACTCCCCTTATTGTACAGGGGATCCTTCTGGCTACCTCAGATTTCTAGCCAGAGGGCTGGGGATGGTGGGAAGCTATTGGACTAGAGGTTGTATTGAATGAACTCATCAAAGTGGGTGTGCTTGTCCTGGTTTGTTGTTCCAAAGCTCTGTAATACGGTTATTTTAGTAGAAGGGTATATGTGGCATACATTAAATAATAAGACTAATGTATTGTATAACAGCAATGTGTATGTGTTCATTGTTAACAAAAGTTGTATAAGTACAAAGTAAAAGTTTCCCTTGTAGGTTAAAGAAAAAATAAAAAGCCAAGAAGGGAAAAGGAAAAAGAATGAGTTAACTGAGAAAAACTTTAATTAGCAAGCTCAGTCCAAAAATAATAATAATAATAAAAAAAAAAATGAGACACTGACTCCGTTCAAGGACACTGTTCTTGGCTAACAACCAGAAAAGGGGGGGACTTAAATTTGCCCACGCAGCTATGAAATCTGTAAAATCACTGACAGGCACTAATGAAATGTGTTAGGTTCCTTTTTACACAGGTAAAGAAGCACTTTCCGAAGGATCCTGTGCAACCTTGCCACTCGTTGGAACCAGGAGACTGGGTCTACATAAAGATCCATCAACGGAAGACTGCCTTGGCTCCACGCTGGAAAGGCCCTTTCCAAGTCCTGTTAACCACCAACACTGCTGTGAAGTGCCAAAGACTGACTGCCTGAACCCAGGATTCTCACTGCAAAAAGACCCCTCCACATCGGGAGAATTCTCCTACTGATGATTAGCCTATTTCTCCTTCTAGCTCCACTGTGCCTTCTGGACAGCAGGGAAAAAGGACAAGGTGACGTGCTTGTAACCTCTCCCTTGTCCACTGACAGATTTACTGTGCCTTTGAACTTTTCTAGAAGAAATGCTCACTCCACTGACATTGCCAAAGTCCAGGACTTCCTGACTAAAAAGGACATTGAGAACTGACCCTGGTGAAGAATCAAAGAATTATACACTGGCAGGAAGAAAGTTGTGGAACTCCTGCTGGGGAATGTGGTATTGATTGGATTTTGGGGTTTATTTTACAGGCTGCGCCCTGTGTTTTGGATAAATCCTTCAGTATGTATTGCCCTCCCTAATTGGATTTTAAATGACATTGCCTTTATCCAGTTTTCAGATCACTTTTACATACCCAGATTGCTCACAAGGGGCTGCCATTAGATTAGCACAACAAAAAGCCTAGGTTATTTCCTCTGGAGAAAGGGGAATTGACCAGATCCCTGTGGGCTGGGGCCAATAGTGAAGCAGCCATTTGAAATATTTTTCAAAGCTGAGAACATGATGGGTAATTGGGCCAACTAGAAAAGGCCACTAGCCTTATTTTTGAAGCTCAGCTATCTTAAGTACAGGCTGGAGTTGGTGAGTTACATGTCATTTCCATCTTTAGTTCTATGACCCAGAAGCTACTGACAGAGATGGTGTTGAATATCACTGAGACTGGGAAGGCATTGCAGTGGGATCTAGTATGTTTAGAAATCCAGGATTTCCTGAATGACCAGCTGATGGCCATTTGGAGTGATCTTGAGCACCAGACTTGGCCCACTGCCCTTACACACACATCAGGAACCATCTGATCTGTGGTCATGAAGACATACTTGGACACTTTCTAAGTGGAAGTGTGTACATTTACAGTGCTCCTTCCAAGCATATGGACCGGTTAGGGTGGGTGTGGCTCCCACATACCAAATCCTGCCGGATCCATGGGAAGGATGCATGTGGGACTTCATACCCCCTCATTAATAACCCCAGCTCCCTAGAGCTTAATTGCTTTTTTTTTTGGCCTCAAAGTGTGAGAAAACTCAGCCAAAGGGTTTGGTGAGTATTCTCAAAGGGGGGAGTTGTTGGAAAATCATAGTGCTAATGAAGCCTTTCCGTATTAGGCCTGAGTAAACCAAAGTTATGTTATGCTTGTCCAAACTGTGTTGGAAAGCTTACAGAACTCATTAGACTGAAGGCCGTGTATCTACCTAAGTCAGCTATTTCGCTTATCAGTTTTGTTTGGCTTCCCAAGTATATGTTGGCTCCCCAAGATTATGCAGCTGTGTTCCCATGTATGTCTTCAAGATATTTAGTACAAAGGGTCAACAGATGTACCTTGTTTCCCCTTCAGAATGACAAATGTATCCTCAACAGCTGTATGTCTCTTGTAGCCCCCACAAAATGATATATGTATCCTGCGTACCCAATTATCCCCTAACAGATACATGTACAGGTTCTACAGGTCAACCAAATGACGTAGACAAACGTAGGCTAAATTGTTTGTTACTGGGTATAAAGGTAGGCCCATCTGGCCATGTAAGGTGTGTCTCTCTCTTTGGCACGAGCCGAGATGAGAGCACCCGCTCAGCTGACCGATCAATAAAGGGTGTGGTACTTGTCTTCCTGTCTCCGTGCCTCCTTGGTGTAATTAGGTAAGCTCCGGGGGGAACCGAGCCCTTTTGGCTAACACTATGCGGAGTCAGGCACAGCCTGCTGAGTGTGTTTGGATAATGTTAGCACTGTCCTCACCGCAGCCAGCCATTTAAAAACACAACATTCTCCCAAAGGTGCTGGGGTCCTCAATGAGTCCATCCCATCCAGGGAAAAGTCCTCGCCCAGACTTGATGGGGGACCCATGACTCGCTCTAGCAAGGGGGAGTCCTTCGGCAGCTGGTTCCATTGGCCGGATTCCTAACATGAGCTTTAATAATATTGTGAGAGCCCTTAGGGACTCCAGTCACAGACAGGACCCTTTGTGCCCGGTGCTGCACAGACGCAGAGCAAAGAGACAGCTCCTGCCCCAAGGAACTGAAAGTCTCCACTATGATGCAAATGGAAAAGCTCTGTTATGGAGAGGATTGAAAAGACTGGGACTGCTTCTCTTAGAACGGACACGAGCAAGAGGGGACATGACTCTGAAAAAGATTTGGGGGTCATGGTGGATGATCAGCTGAACGTGAGCTCCCAGTGTGATGCCGTGGCCAAGAGGGCTAATGCCATCCTGGGCTGCATAAACAGGGGGATCTGGAATAGGAGCAGAGAGGTTGTTTTCCCTCTGTATCTGGCCCTGATGTGGCCACTGCTGGAATCCGGTTCTGGTGTCCACAATTCAAGCAGGATGTTGATGCATTGGAGCGGGGTCAGAGAAGATGAAAGGATCAGAAAACTGCTTTAGCACGATAGACTCAAGGAGCTCAGTCTATTTAGCTGAACAAAGAGAAGGTGAAGGGGTGACTTGATCCCAGCCTGTAAGTACCTACGTGGGGAACAGAGATTTACTAACGGGGCTCTTCAGTCTAGCAGAGGAAGGTCTGACATGACCCAATGGCTGGAAGTTGAAGCTAGACAAATTCAGACTGGAAATAAAGTGTTCATTTCTAACAGTGAGCATAATGGTGGATTTTCCATCACTGCCAAGCGTTAAACGACGACTGGATATTTAGCTAAGAGATCTGCTCTGGGAATTACTGTGGGGCCAGTCTCTGGCCAGTGTGACACCGGGGGTCAGACTGGATGATCCCAATGGTCCCTTCTGGCCTGGAAATCTCTGAATCTATAAAAATCTGTGACATAATGTATAGGATAGAGATGGGGGATCAGTTTAGTGAAGAGACTAAAGGAGCTAAAGACATTTAGTTTATCCAAGGGAAGGTTAAGAGGTGACTTGATCCCAGGCCAGAAGTATCTATGGGGGCCTCTCCCTTCCAAGAGAGGTCCATTATCAGGACTGGGCTCAGAATAGCAAATGGACCCTGCCCCAAATCCAGGGTTGGACTCACTCACAGTCACTCTCAGCCCACATGGTTCTGACATCCTTTGGGGGAACATTGTGAACCTTAAATATGCCAGAAGCTGGGAATGGGCGACAGGGGATGGGTCACTTGATTCTCTGTTCTGTTCATTCCCTCTGGGGCACCTGGCATTAGCCACTGTCGGTAGACAGATACTGGACTGGATGGACCTTTGGTCTGACCCGGTACGGCCGTTCTTATGTATGGAAGATGCAGGGATAGACGGATACAGAGTAAAAGCTATCAAAATTTTCTGTATGTGTCATCTTAACAAGGCGGTTGGGGTGAAATCTACATGCAGTTTTATTTCTTCACATCCAGAAAGGTTGTTTTTTCCTAGACCTCTAGGTTCTTCGAAAGTGCCCAATTTGAGTGCCTTTATTATTGTTATTTAATATTTGTATTCCAGTATAACCATTGTGATAGGCCCTGCACCCCTACCCCAGAGATGGCTGCATCTCAGTGCCAGGTGAGGGATCCCTGTATATAAATAGCCCTGCATCCCATCCCAGAGATAAACTGTACAAGTTATAAAAGTGACGGCCCCTGGCCCCAAGGAGCTTGGAATGTAAAACCCACAGAGTTTTTTGTCTGCTTGCTGTCCAGAGAGAGGCTGTTTAGTGCATGAATGCGGATCCCATCTCTGGGGCTGGGTTGAGCCTAGGGGACTAACAGGGGATGTATCAGTTTAGCGAGTTTGCCCCCAGCTGCTGTTTAAACTCATCCTCTCTCTCCTCCCTGGCCCCTGACAGCAATATGGGCAAGGCCTCCTTGTAACACGTCCTAGCACAAAAATCCAGGTCAGTGAAGAGAGCAGAAGCTGCCAGAAATGACTCTCTCAAACCAATCCCTGGTCTTTCTGTTTGCCCCTTCCTCGTAGGGAGGTGTTTGTGGGGGCGCAGGGAGTTCTCCGTGCTGCAGCACCCCCCGTCGGTCGTGAAGGAATCTGGGGCCTCTGTTGAGATGAGCTGCACCCTGGAGCCCCCACAACGCCTCCACAGCCCTGACAGCATCGTGGTGACTTGGCACCGGGGCAGCAGTGGGGACAGCGTGACAGGGAGGAGCAGCGTCTCCGGGAGCGATGGCTCGGGGCAGAGGGGCCAAGTCCAGCTCACCTGGCTGGAGAACGTGTCTGCCAGCGTCCTGCACATCCACACCCTGCAGCAGAACGACTCGGACCAGTACCAGTGTCAGCTCTACGTCTTCCTGTCGGCCCAGCCGTGCGTCTTGCTGGGCAACGGGACCAGCCTGACAGTCACAGGTGGGTCTGGGGGCTTATCCACAATGCCTGTCCCTTCACTGAATAATTAGAATCTGACTCCTCTCAGCTCATGAGCATTACAGAACCATCACACAGGCTTATCTGGTGCTGAGATGCAGCCACCTCTGGGGTGGGGCATGAGGGCTGTTTAATAGCTGCACAGCAATGAAGCAAGATCTCTGTCCCACTGCAGTCCTGTAGGCTGGCTGTGAGCTGGCGGTTTGTTCTTTCCGTTTATCTCGGGTGTGTGGTGGGGAACAGACCTAATTTCCGCTCCTTGATGAGTGCTAGGTGCTACTGGGGGAGGGAGGTGCTGCTGGTCAGAGTCAGAGTCAGAGGAGGAGAAGTTTTGAGCAAAAATGTCTGGCTCCTTTCCCCTGGTGGCTTGTACTCCTGCTCAAATCCCTCCTTACTTCCTTAGCTCAAGAGAACACCCTGGGGGAAAATTTCTTCATTCCCCCAGGGCAGATGGAAATCTATCGTCTATTTTTTCTGAGACCTAACTATTTGCCCTCTAATTTCCATGGTACCCTCTCACCAGCTAGATGCTTCTGCTGTGGGCCAGCACTGTCACTATTAGTGTTCAGAGTTAACACCAGCATGGGCAAGCGGATGGCTCTCGGAGCTGTTGCTTCTGGCTTCCTGTCTCCAGGCTTCGGCACATAGTGCTGCAGCAGGGTCATGTCCAGGGGTTTTTAAAGAAAACGGAATGGAGAAATGGGGCCAGTCTGGGATGTGCCTGATATGAGAGGCCCTGACATCACCGAGCACGCTAGAGCCTGGTTAGCCATTACCATTTGGTCTTCACATCCCTCCTGTCCAGGAAGCCCAGGTCCGGCTGATCAGGATTTGACAGAGCCGGCCTGGGAGAAGTGGGAGATTCCTGTCCTGGTTCTGGCAGCGCTCGTGGTGCTTTCTGTACCTTTTCTGCTCTGCCTGCGCAGAACAAGGAGAGGTGAGAAGCTGCAGTTGAACTCACTTTTTAAACCGCATTCGCACAAGCACCTAAATGGCTTCGCCCAGGAGAGTGACCCCAGGTGGAGAATCTCCCCAACAATCCCCCCATCCAGCCCAGAACACCTGGCTGAGCCAGGGCTGAGCTTTTAGATAGATTCAGTCTTTAGTTACAGACACCAGGTGATGGAGAATCCACCCCGTCCCTAGGCGAGTTGTTCCAATGGTTATTTCCCCTCCCTGGTAAAAACTCTGGCACCTTATTTCTCACGGTTGTGCAAATCCCAGCCTGTGTCTTTACTCACGGGGTAAAGTGCCAGGCCCTGCTACATACGAACAGCTCACCTCACACTCCCACAGCAGACAGCCTTCAGTCAGCTGGCCAAGTCCACACTGTCATTCTTGTCCGTCAGCCCAGTGGTGAATTTCATTGTTCCCTAGTGAGAGAAACAATGCGTCTTTTTCAAAGGAAAAAAATCTAGCCTTTTTGGCACTGAGCTCACTTCACCAGAGGATTCAGGGGGCCTGGGGCAAAGCAATTTCGGGGGCCCCTTCCATAAAAAAAAGTTGCAATGCTACAGAATGCTGTATTCTTGTGGGGGCCCCTGTGGGGCCCAGGGCCAACTGCCCCACTTGCCCCCCCCTCTGGGCAGCCCTGGTCGTGCCCACTCTTGGCCCTGTGCGGTCTGTGGGGGGTGCCCCTTTCACTGCAACAGCCCTTCTCAGGGGGCCACTCTCTCTCGGGGTCAGGCCCCTCCACCTCCTGAGCTGGGTCGCTGTCAGGTCACCAGTCGCTGGGGTCTCCATCCTCCCGGCCATCAGCCAGGGTCCCGAGTCCCTCTCCAGTCCTGTGTCCCAACAAACTCCCTCTCCCCTCCCTTCGTTAAACCCGTAACACCCGGGGACACTGAGTCCCACCCCCCTGCATGCACCCCCTGGAAAAACTAGGAAACACAAAAAAATCCCCCACTTCGTCACACATGGTATTTATGAGCACATAAAACAAGGGAATGTTATAAACAAGTGTCTCTGTGTATGCCCAGGCCAGCTGGCCTGTCTCAGTTGCATCACATCTGGAGGATGAAGCTTCTTTCTTCATGACATTCCAGCATCTTTTCCCATTTCTCTGCAAACAGGTGCCGCTTCCAGAGTGCAGCAGACATCCTCTGATCCGCAGGTCATCGATCCTTGTGCTGTGGACTCCAGAGTCCAGTTGATAGAGGTGAGTAGTTTTGGCCATTACCATAAAAATGTTATTCCTGTTTGCTTGAAACATCGTGTCTTCTAGACTTCCTGGGAAACATATCATTGCAGAGCCAGTTCTACTGAGAGTCAGAGACTCCAACACTAGAAGGGTCCATTGTGCCCATCCAGTCTGGCCTCCTGTCAGAGGTGAAAGTAAGCTGGTATGTTCTGGTACGGCATACAGGCAAGGGCTCCAGCTGCTCCTGGGAGCCCTGGGCCCTTTAAATCACCGCCAGAGCTCCAGCAGCCGGGATCAGGTGGGGATTTAAAGGGCCTGGAGCTCTGGCAGCGCTTTAAAGGGTCTGGGGCTCCCCTCACCAGCCAGAGCCCCGGGCCCTTTAAATCATTGCTGCTGCAGAGCCACGGCGGCCGGAGCCCTGGGCCCTTTAATTCACCCTTGAGCCCCGGGGCTCCCAGCGGCCTCTGCAGCTGGTAGCTCCGGGGTGATTTAAAGGCCTTGGGACTCCCAGCCCCAGCCAGAGCCACCGGGCCTTTAAATCTTGAAAGGCCCCACCCCTTCTGGTCGAGGCCACACCCCACTCAGGACTCTGATGTACCAGTAAATCCTTTAAGTTACTTTCACCCCTGCCTCCTGCATAATCCAGTCCAGAGAATCTCACCCACTGAATCCTGCATCAGGCTCAATTAATGTAGTCACAGATCTTCTTTCAGAAAACTTGCAACTGGCGGCAGCACTAAAATACATTTCAGACAGGTCCTTTATCGCAACTGATCGCAATGAAGCATCTCCTTGTGTTTCAGGGAGTCCCGAGGGAGGCAGAAGAAATCACATATGTGGACCTCAGCTTCCAGCCATGGACACAGAGGAAGCAGAAAAGGGTAACTTCCAGAATGATGGCTGCCTCTGATGCCAAATATGCTGAAGTCCGAAAGGTCAGAGTGTTGTGTATTTGGTTGTCATGGGTTTTGTTACTATGGCAACTGAGTTAGACTATTAAGGGATAGCTCAGCCGGTTTCAACCGGCTGAGTGAGCTCTCTGTGTCTGTAAATAAAATGGAGGTTTTGGTTAGCTGTCTGCTCTCTGGCCTCAAGTGATTGCTTCCTACACCGACCGCCCCAAGGATATAACACTGGCGACGAGGGTGGGATCCTGGTGCTGCTCCAGTAACAGAAGGAAGTAGAAGTCAAGGTAAAGACCAAACAAAGAAAAAAAGCTGCTTGTTTGCACTGACTGTGAAAGTGAAACTAAAAATCATGGCTACTCTGACCAGGCCCCTGGAGCCTTTTGATGAGAATACAGAGCAGTGGCATGTGTATACTGAGCATTTTGAGCTTTTTGGTATTGCAAATGACATTACAGAAGCGAAGAAGGTGCCAATATTCTTAACTGTTGTAGGGGCTAAAACCTACTCTCTGCTACACAGCTTACTACACCCTGTTAAGCCTGAGACTAAATCTTACAGTGACATTGTGGAAATCCTGGGGTCTCATTTCTCCCCAAAACCACTGGTGATTGCTGAAAGATATAGGTTCCACAAAAGAGACCAACAGGAAGATGAAACAGTTGTACAATTTGTAGCCATTTTAAAAAAGCTAGCAGAACACTGTGAATTTAAAGAGATGTTAAATGATGCCCTGCGTGACAGGTTAGTGTGTGGCCTGTACAGTGAAGCTATACGGAAGCGCCTACTGACAGAGGCTCAGCTTACCTTACAGAAGGCTGTTGATATTGCTGTCTCCATGGAACTGGCTACAAGGGAGGCACAATACATCGGTGCACCCCCTAGGGTGCAAAAAGTGTCACAAGAACCGACCCACAAAACGGTGCAGAGTCAAGAATGTTACCGCTGTGGTAAGCCAGGACACCTCAGAATGCTGGTGTAAGGACCTGGTGTGTCGACACTGTGGCAAAAAGGGACACATTGAGTGTGCCTGTAAACAAAAGAAAAAGAGGCCTGTGGTCTGGCCGACAAAAAGAGGAACCTTGCATACCCTAGAGCAGACCCAGGATGATCAAGGTGACACCGCCTCACAAGAGGAAGTGCCACTGCATGTTTTATCTTTGGCAGCGGGCTCACATGAATACTGGGTAACCCCCTTATTGGAGGGCAAACCTATACGCATGGAACTAGCCACCGGTGCAGCTGTCTCGCTGGTTCCGGAGACTGTGTATAAGGAAAAGCTACAGCATCTTCCGCTTAAGGCAACAAAAACTGTTCTGAAGACGTATACAGGTGAAGCTGTGCCCATGTTGGGCACTATTGATGTTAAGGTGGAGCTCAATGGACAGGCGGCTAAATTGCCACTGTTTGTGGTGAAAGGTAACTACCCAGCCTTAATGGGTAGGTCTTGGCTTGGGAAGATTCAGCTGAACTGGGCAGAAGTGCACCGGATGACTAAAGAAGAAACCAGTCTAACCCCTATACTAAGGAAACATGCTGCTGTTTTTGGAGATGATTTGGGAAGTATGAAGGGAATCACTGTGACATTGAACATTAAACCTGGCAGTCTACCAAAATATCGGAAATCCACTCTGCACGGCAATGCAGATGGCCTCTCAAGGTTGCCTTTACCGGTCAAACATCAAGATAGTGCCCAAAAGGAAATCTTCTACTTTGAACAGGTAGAGAATACACCCATCACTGCTACTCAGATAAAGAAGGCAACCCGCGTTGACCCAGTATTATCCCAAGTTATGGACCTGGTGATGCATGGAAAATCTCGACAAACCTCTCCGGTCTCACCCGACCTTGTTCCCTACATGTCCAGGCGGACGGAGTTATCGGTCCAATCTGGTTGTTTGTTGTGGGGGAGGCGTGTCATTATTCCACCACCCCTGAGATCACAGATGTTAGAACAGCTACATTCCGGTCACTGTGGAATAGTGCGCATGAAGGAAATTGCACGAAGCTATTTTTGGTGGCCTAGATTGGACGGTGCTATTGAAGAGAAGGCAAAAGCTTGTATGTCATGTCAGAGTGTAAGAAATGCACCCCAGTGGGCACCCCTACACCCATGGGACTGGCCTGAAAACCCGTGGCAACGTATTCACGTTGACTTTGCTGGCCCCCTTGAAGGAAGCATGTTCTTGATGGCAGTAGATGCCCATTCTAAATGGCCAGAAGTCTCTATAATGCAGTCCACTACTGCAGAGAGTACTATTCAAAAACTACGAGGACTCTTTAGTCGTTTTGGTCTGTCAGAACAACTTGTGAGCGACAACGGACCGCAGTTCGTCTCTCAGGAGTTTCAAAATTTTATGAAGGCAAATGGGATACACCACATCACGTCAGCACCATATCATCCGTCCACCAACGGATTAGCTGAAAGATTTGTGCAGACAATGAAAAACGCTTTGAAATCAGCAAAGGGACAACACTCCATTCAAAAGCGTCTGGATACCTTCTTACTTTCCTATAGAAACACACCTCATGCTACGACCCAGGCTTCCCCAGCCTTTCTAATGATGGGACGACAGCTGCGCACTTGCTTTGATCTGCTGAAACCTTCTGAACCCCGACAAATTGTGCAACATCAGCAGCAATATCAAGTCATCAGACGGGCACCCAGAGCAAAAGACCGAACCTTTAGCCCAGGACAGCCAGTTTTGGCTCGGAATTATACTTCCAGAGCTAAATGGGTCCCGGCCACAGTCATCACTCAAACAGGACCTGTTTCCTATACAGTCCGGACTGCAGAGAATCTTACCTGGCGGCGACATGTAGATCAGCTGTTGCCAGGTCATGCCAGTCTTCAGGACCCATCTGCGGTTGAGGGGTCTGACTTCACCCCTCCTGGTGAGACACCGAATCATGAGTCACCTGTTCCTGACTGTTCTCCTCCATTACTGCCGGCAGCTGAGATACCCCTTTGCCCAGCACGAGCTGATACCACCTCCTCACCTATTCGTGCTGCGGACCCTGAGCCCCTAGTACTTTCGGGTGCAACAACACCAGAAGTTCGCCGTAATCCACTTAGAGACAGAAGGCCTCCTCATCGGCTGGATCTTTAGTTAGGGCGAACCCACGGTTATGGGGCAAAATAATCCCCAGGGTTTAGCCGGGAATGGAGGCAGTCTACCCTCCTTCTCTAGTTTAGTGTGTGTTTTATTTTGGGGATGTTCTTATTAGGGGGGGAGGAATATGTTGTGTATTTGGTTGTCATGGGTTTTGTTACTATGGCAACTGAGTTAGACTATTAAGGGATAGCTCAGCCGGTTTCAACCGGCTGAGTGAGCTCTCTGTGTCTGTAAATAAAATGGAGGTTTTGGTTAGCTGTCTGCTCTCTGGCCTCAAGTGATTGCTTCCTACACCGGCTGCCCCAAGGATATAACACAGAGCAGCCAAGGTGCTGTAGTCGGAGAATAGCTCAGTTCAGCCAGACACAGTGCAGGCCTTGTTCAGCCAACCTGGAAAGGGTTAACTGTTACTGTGTCCAGCCTGGTCCTTTCCTGTCTGTTTTGGGATCTGCTCTGGGTATTTTACAAGCACCCGGGGGGAAATGTCCATGTAATGAAGTTACAAAGTCCTGTTTATTCCCATGTTATTCTGAGTTCTTTGTGCATAGCTGTAGATGAACACATTATGTAACTGTAAGACGTGACCGTGGGGGATCCTCAGAGATGCCCAAGGGCCTGTCCTCATCCAGGGAGGTGACAGGATATGTGTAGTCACCTTTCTGGGCTCCTGACAGGGAGGCTGTTGATTTGTTGGGACAGAGAGCATCAGGGCAGGAAGGAGGAAGTCACATTTACCCTCCCATACTCCAGTTGCTGTGGAGAATTTAACTGCTTGAAATTCCCGACCTTTGGGTGTTTATATCCTCAGGGCCCACTTCCCCTCTCGCTCCCAGGGGCTGGGGGGCCATGTGAAAGTGTAATGAAAACCCCAGGCCGACCCCTTCATCCCTAAAGCTGGGCACAGTAATCTAGAGTGAAGCAAACCAAGACTTTATTTCACAGCAAGCGAATGTTCCAGTCCTGTGTACTGTCCTGCCAGGTCTCAAGCTTCAGACATAGTTCATAGAGTTGAAGGCCAGAAAGGCTCATTAGATCATCTAGTCTGACCTCCCATGTAACACAGGTCAGAGAAACCCAGCCAGGGATTCATGCATCCAGCCCAGAGCATCTGGCTGTTTGAAATAAAAAGGTGTTTAGAATGTCTGCTCCAATGAAAAGCGTGTTTCTTTATGTACTGAAAAAAGCCAACATGAAAAACCCAATTAGTGGGATTGGGCGGGGGTGGGGGGGATTTACTTTTGAGCAGAGATCAAAGATGGAAAATTTCAGCATGTTACGAAGGGAACTAGGATGGAAGTTCTTGGGCAGCCTTCACTACAATGTTGGTACCGAGATAGCTGTTTACCTGACAATGAATAACACCCAAGAGCTGTATTATTAGTACATCCAAATTGCCTTTAGTTTTGTTTACTTTCTGTTGTGACAAATACAAAGTTTATAATGTTAAAAAGACAAAGTTAAACGAAAGTCAGAAAAATAAAGCAGGCAATTCTCACAGGCTTTGCCTATATTTTGCCAAAAATGTCTTACTATTGGTGCGGCAACGCTGGCTGCTCTAGTGCAAACAAAGAACCATTTTAACCACTCCGCTACACAGCTCTGCTCTGAGCTGGGTTAGATGAGGCTGTTGTTGACATGCCAGCCGCCTGCTCTGTGCTAGTATTTCCACTCGGATGGCAGCACTTATTTCTTGAGGATTGTGGCCACTAGTCAGCCAGGCATTTAAGGCTCATGTGAAGTCCATCCCTGTTCAGCAGAACACTTAAGCTCAGCACAATACTGTGTGCTGATGTGCATCACATTTTGAAACAAAGTCGCTTGGAAGTGGTCTGAGCACAAAGAAACGATTGCAAGGTTCATTGTAAAGCACAGAAACGTTTTCCCCTCACTCACACACAGCTCAACAGCAAGTGGGCAGATTTCCCTCCAACTCTCAACACACGCACGCTCTGGACTGAGACTAACAGGGGTGGAGTTTCAGCCCCCAGGAAAAGGAGTTAGAAAGTCACAGGCAATTTGAAGAGAGAATGAGACCAGAATCCTCTTCTCAGTGTTAGCTGGTGTCCATTTGCTGTGGTTCACATTCTGGTCAGTAGCTAGACCTGGGGCTGGAGGACGTGGTTCTGGTCCCTACGAGAATAGCATTAGACCAGGGATCAGCAGCCTTTGGCATGCGGCCTGTCAGGGAAATCTGCTGGCAGATTGATTTGTTTACCTGCTGCGTCAGCAGGTTCAGCTGATCACAGCTCCCACTGGCCGCAGTTCGCTGCTCCAGGCCACTGGGGACTGCAGGAAGTGACGTGGGCTGAGGGATGTGCTGGGAGCTGTGATTGGCCACATGCCAAAGGTTGCCAATCCCTGCATTAGACAGTAGTTCTGGGCATCCAGGGCTGGGCACTGCTATCAGTGCAGACTTTGCTCAGGTGTTGCTATTTGGGTGTTGCCATCCGTGTATCCTGGTCAGGGGCGGCTCTACATATTCGGCCGCCCCAAGCAGTCATGCCCGGGAGGCGCCCCCGAGCCGCAGGAGCAGCGGACCTCCCGCGGGCATGACTGCGGAGGGTCCGCTGGTCGCGCGGCTCGGCTGGACCTCCCGCAGCTGCGGGCGGTTCGCTGGCCGGCGGCTCCGGTTGAGCAGCCGCAGTCATGCCTGCGGGAGGTCCAGCCGAGCCGCCGGCCGAGCGTCCCCTCCGCAGTCATGCCTGCAGGAGGTCCGCTGCTCTCGGGGCTCCGGTGGACCTCCCGCAGGCATGCCTGCGGCAGGTCCGCCGGCCCAGCCTGCCGCCCCCCCGGGAAAGGGCCGCCCCAGGCGGGTGCTTGCCCCGCTGGGCTCTGGAGCCGGCCCTGATCCTGGTCATGTGGGGAGCTCTGCAAAGCAAGGAGAGTTTAGCCTCGCCAAAGGAGCTCTTTGTGGGACCTCACTTCTGGAGGAGGGAGTCCGAGAGGGCAGCAAATTGCATGGGGGACTGAGGGGGATATAGACAGAGATTCAAGGAAGGAGTTCAATCCAGCTAGGTCTACTTTGCCCTTGGAAATGCACTTCACCACGGGCCGGCTTTAGGGCAATTCCCCCGAATCGGGCCACGCGCCCAAGCCCCGCTGGTGCGCTGTACCGGGGTGGCCCGGCTTCTCCAGGGGGCAATTTAAAGGCCCTGGTGCTCCCAGCAGGGGCTGCAACCCCAGGCCCTTTAAATTGCCACCAGAGCCCCCCTGCTGGAGCCCTGGGGCAGGGCTGGGGGCTCTGGGGGCTATTTTAAAAGTCATGGGCTCCCGTTGCTTCTACCGACCTGGCCCTTTAAATAGCCCCAAGCACTCTCCTCCTCCAGTGCAGGCAAAGCATGATGGCTGCAGACAGAATCACCATTGCTGACAAAACCGGCAGACGGATCACCCAGTACTCCGGCAGCCCTCTGCCTCTGGGGTGGGCCTGGGCCGTTGGCCCCTGAGCAGACAGATCTACAAGAGAGCAGGGACACAGAGAGCTCTTCCCAGCTGCCTTTCAGTGGTGAAGCCTCTCCATGCACCCCCTGTGCACACACCTGCTTCTCTAGGGCCTCCAGCCTGCAGGGAGGACATTGTCATTCTGTTCTGGTCTAAGGCCTTTCTCCCCACAGCTCCGCAGCTGAACTGGGGTAATACCAGTGGCGAGCTGGAGACGGTTCACACCAGTTCTCAGGAACCGGTTGCTCAATTTAGAAGCCAGTTTAGAACCGGTTGTTAGGGTTACCATACAGCCAGCAGCTGGGGGTGCTGCTGGGAGACAAGACACCTCGCTCTGTGCAGCTAGAGCCTCCTTTGCCCGATCGCTACCTTCTCCCGTTTCCCCACAGCCCCCCGAGCCTCGTCACCCCCAGATTCCTCCCCTCCCCCGATTCCTCCCCTCCGAGTCCCGTCTTACCTTGGGCTCCGGCAGGCTGATTGAATCAAACTGCAGCTCTTCTGCCCGAGCTGATTCAATCACTCTGGGGGAGCCCAAGGTAAGACGAGACTTGGAGGGGAGGAATCTGGGGGTGATGAGGCTCAGGAGGGGGAGAGGAATTGGGGATGACGAGGCTCGGGGAGCGGGAATCGGGGGGCTGCGGGGAAAACTGGGGGAAGGTAGCGCTCGAGCAAAGGACTCTTGGCTCTTCAGCTGCACAGAGCCGAGGTGTCCTGTCTGGGAATCAGACTGCAGCTGGCAGCCTGCGGAGCCCAAGGTAAGAAGGGGAGGGGAGGAATCAGAGAGTGTCAGGGCTGGGGGGGGGGAGGAATCGGGGGATGACGAGGCTCGTGGGGGGAGGAATTGGGGGGGTGACGAGGCTGGGGGGGGCAGAGGGATGGGATCCCGCGGGGGGGGGCAGTGAGTTGCTTGTCTGTATGTTCTCAGTAATAGCAGCTGTTCCCCTAGCAAAATCCTCTCCTCTACGTTCCCTTTCTAGTTTTGCCTCATTTTCTCCAGTCTACAGTTCTGTTTTTAAAGCCGATATTATCGATCCGTGTCAATCTGTCTCTCTGTTTCAGACAAGGTTAAATCTGTAACTTGTTTTACATAGAAAAATAGCTAGAGAGATAATGGTAAGACTGGATCACCCAGCATTCTAAAGAGGCTCTGTCCTTTACACTTTGTGACTAGGAAAAACAAAACTTGTCTTTGAATTTTATTAACCAATGTAATTGCTGTTAACACATCAGGAAGAAAGGCAGTGACTTTAAGACCTGTTTGTATATCACTGGCTAACTGTTAAAACATCATTTCTTTTGTTTACAGCCACTGGCAGTAGCTATACAAATCCCCTCCCCCACGATGGTGTTCTGTAACATTTGCCATGGCTACTGTCTCAATTCTTGCCAAGCTTTTCATCATATCCACAGAACAGAGATTAAATGAATGTAACTGCTAGCTTCAATTCATACTAGTGCTTGTAAAAACTGATTCATCAAAGCACTCAGTTCAATTTTGCAATAAATATCAGACTCCAATAAAGACTATTAAATCTGACTTATTGGCTACATACGTATTATATTTGGAGATGCAGTCAGCTATTATTCAACAGTGAGTTTCGGGGGGTGGCTGTCAGGGGGCAGGGGTGTGGAGGGGGTCGGGGCAGTCAGGAGACAGGGAGCTGGGCGAGTTGGGTAGGGAGTGGGGACCTGGGGGGGTAGTTAGGGTGGGGGGGGTCTTGGGAGTCGGTGGTCAGGGGACAAGGAGCAGGGGTGGAGTTGATGGATTGCAGGTTCTGAGGGGGGCAGTCGGGGGCAGGACGTGGGGGGGTGTTTGATGGGGAGGACAGCTGTTTTGGGGGGCACGGCCTTCCCTACCTGGCCCCTGATACAATTTTGCAACCCCGATGTGCGGGGCCAGCTTTAGGAAGTGTGGGGCCCGATTTGAACAGTTTTGACAGGGCCCTGGCAGGGATGAACTTAAAAAAAAAGCATGTAAAAAAACACGTGGGGCTTACTCACCGGGTGGCGCTCCAAGTCTTCAGCGGCACTTTGGCGGCGGGTCATTCAGTCGCTCTGAGTCTTCGGTGCCACTGAAGGACCCGCCGCCGAAGTGCTGCTGAAGACCCGGAGCGAATGAAGGACCTGCCGCCAAAGACCCGGTAGGGAACCGGTTGTTAAGATTTTGGCAGCTCATCACTGGGTAATACCCTGCATAGAGCAGTTCAGATTCAGATGGCGCCATTTTCAGTCCCATTGTGTATGGGGTGAGCACACACAAGGAACAAGCACAGACACCCAAATTCTGGAGCCTGCTGGAGCTCATGCTAGTGCTCCAGACAGGGCTGTGTAGACAGCACTTTGAAATTGCGTCTTGGGCTGGTGCTGGGGCTCTGAAAACACCCACACCTTACGCTGCAGAGCCCCAGCTCCAGTCCGAGCCGGAACTGTGTACACAGCCCTTTCTGGAGTGCTAGTGGGAGTCCCACTCACCCAAGCCTGTTGACCCAGGCTGGGAGACGCACTCTCACAGGCTGCAAACTGCAGTGTGCACATATCCACAATGAGCGGGGCACCACTGCACTGAGCGCTGCACAGACTGAGATTGGTGCCATGTCATGCCAGGCGCTGCACAGATGCACAGTGCCTGGACCCTGTTTGCAAGCGAGCTGTGGAAATGTGCAGGGGACACACAGACGAGTTTGCCTGCTGAATCAGGGCCTCAATTCAGTTGGGGTTGCCAACTCTCCAGCATTGTCCTGGAGTCTCTGACGAAGTGGGGATTCACCCACAAAAGCTCATGCTCCCAAACGTCTGTTAGTCTATAAGGTGCCACAGGACTCTTTGCTGCTTTTGACTAACACGGCTACCCCTCTGATACTTGACAGGAATTAAAGATTAATCTTTAATGAAAGATTCTCCATGATGAAACCTCCAGGAATACGTCCAATCAAAATTGGCAACCCTAAACTCAGAGTTAAAGTTCCAATTGCAGCATGTATATGACCCCCGCCCCCCCAGACCCACCTGTGACTGTCAGGCTGGTCCCGTTGCCCAGCAAGACGCACGGCTGGGCCGACAGGAAGACGTAGAGCTGACACTGGTACTGGTCCGAGTCGTTCTGCTGCAGGGTGTGGATGTGCAGGACGCTGGCAGACACGTTCTCCAGCCAGGTGAGCTGGACTTGGCCCCTCTGCCCCGAGCCATCGCTCCCGGAGACGCTGCTCCTCCCTGTCACGCTGTCCCCACTGCTGCCCCGGTGCCAAGTCACCACGATGCTGTCAGGGCTGTGGAGGCGTTGTGGGGGCTCCAGGGTGCAGCTCATCTCAACAGAGGCCCCAGATTCCTTCACGACCGACGGGGGGTGCTGCAGCACGGAGAACTCCCTGCGCCCCCACAAACACCTCCCTACGAGGAAAGGACAGAGAGACGGGATTGGTTTTGGCATGGACAGTCCTCAAAGGCTGACCTGCTCTGTGTGCACCTGGAATAGGCTGAGCATCCTGGGAGCAGTGTGGTCCAGTGGGTAGAGCACTACACGGAGACTCAGTGGATTGGGTGCTATTCCCAGCTCTGCCCCTGGCCTGCAGGGTGCCCTTGGGTAAGTCACGTCCCCTCCCTGTGCCTCAGTTTCCCCATCTGTAAAATAGGGATGATGCTATTGACCTCTGGTGTTAGAGTGCCTTCAGATCTACCAATGGAAAGTGCTAGATAATAATAACAACCTACCATCCAGCCCTGCAAGTGATTGTCACTGGAGGGGAGCTAGCCTGGCTTCAGCTGCAGTCTCCATTAGTCTTCATGGAAACCTTTCCCTAGCTTTTAAATGGAGTTATTCCCAGCGGCAATGTAAGCCCACTGTCACTTATTATTATGTATTAGCTGGAGCACTGGAGCACCTGGGAGCACCAGGCATGGACCTGGGGCCAGAACCCCATTGTGCTGGGCACTGCATAGGCAGGGCCGGCTTTAGGAAGTGCGGGGCCCGATTCGAATAGTTTCAACGGGGCCCCGGCAGGGATGACTCACCGGGCGGTGCTCCAGGTCTTTGGCACCATTTCAGCGGCGGGTCCTTCACTCGCTACGGGTCTTCGGTGGCACTGAAGATCCCACCGCTGAACTGCCGCCAAAGACCCAGAGTGCCGCCGGGTGAGTACAAATTAAAAAGGCACCTAAGTTAGGCTCTTCTTTAGGGCGCGGGGCCCGATTCGGGGGAATCAGCCTAAAGCCGGCCCTGCGCATAAACACAGAACAAAAAGGTGGTCCCAAGTTTGTGGTTGCTTTATGCCCTGATGCGTGAAGGTTTATAACCCGGCTAAGTTTTTACCCTCTCTAATATGACTCTGGAAGTTCCCATCATCCATATAAAAGACTGAGTCTTATCTAAATCTCGCTAAGAACTTTACTTCAATATTAGCCAGTGGCTGTGAGTCCCACAGGTTAACTACTCATTGAGTAGAAAGGCATTTGTAACATATGCGTGACAGAAACCCATGTCACTGTATTTTCCAGCTGAAATAAACACCAAACTTTACACATGGCAGAGGGACATGGTCTGGCTGACAGTGCTAAGTGGAAAGAACTTCAGAACAGCACGAGTATGGGGTGGATACACTTAGAGAGAGAAGAGGAAATTGAGTCAGTGGGTTTATCTGAAGCTGATTGCTTTTCAGCTTTCTTTGTGAGCTACATCAATGAAGAAACTGTAAAAGCTAACCCCAAACTGTTATGCTGTAAGCTGGATATGTTAAAAAAATCCTTGGTGTGCAAAATTTGTGTTTATAAGAGCTAGGTGTTACTATTACTCAATTTCATATTTAAATACAGTAGAACCTCAGTTTCATTAACACCAACCTTACAAATGACCAGTTACATGAACCATTTTTCCCAATAGAAAAAAATGTACATCACATAATGAAAGTGACATAGATGAAGAACAAGTTGGCTCCCTTCACATTCTGATGCCTTCGATGCATTGGAAATCGCTTTGCAGCAGTTTGAAGGACAAGAAGAAAGTGACTCACTGCACCGTACAGCAACTTATGCACTGTACCAACTGTAATCTTGAGATGTTCACTTTTCAGAATGTTTCAATTTTCTGAACTCCTCAATCTCCAGTTAGTAAAATGGGGATCTTCTGTACACGTTAATTACCAACACATTAACCAGGCAGAGCATGAATGTTAGCAGTTAAAATGCTTAACACATTGTGACTTTGACCAAGATCTCTCTTACTTACCGCTGTCCTGGGAGCTGGCTGTCAGCAGGAGCTGCAGGAGGGAGGCACACGCTAGGAAATGCATCTCAGCACGCATGGCTTCTGGGCATTTGCTGTGAATCCCCGTCACTATAAGCTGAGCTATGAAGAGACAGCAGCTTTGGGGCTGTATAGACCCATGGGTGGAGCCATCAGCGTGAACGGACACCCCAAATGAAGATGCACACAGCTCAGTACTAGACAGCCATTTCCGTCTGTTAAATGGGTACTGATTTATTGCCAGTTAACAACTGATCCTTTGGTTAGCCTCCTGTTTTAGATGCTAAACCCATCAGTTTCCCATAACGCATCTTTCCTATTTCTCTTCACCTTTTTAACCAGTTGTATGTCCTCTGCTGGGCCTTGCTCTCTGCACTGGACTTTTTCTATCCATTGGTCAGGCAGGGGGATTGAAATATGAACAAACAAGTTCACTAGCAATCTCCTGGGGCTCATGCTGATTTCATACACCTCTGTATTCTCCGTGCACAGGGATTTTGCTTCCAGCTTTTCTCCTGCTCTAGGTCTGTCTGACATGCATTCTCTAACACTTCCTCCCTCAGAGCCCCCTTACAGATCCCGTGGCTTGCTGATGGCCTGAGGCAGATAAGAGGAGAGGAAGCTAGAGCATCGCTCTGGCAAGGAATCCAATTGTCTGCAACACTAGGGATCTCCATGCTGACATTGGCAGGCCTGTGCCATTATGCTGGATCTGTCCCATGCCATTGGGCTGGTTTACCACCCGAGGGCTGTCACGGAGTGTGGGGGAGTCCGGCCCTGCCCCCCTCTTCCTGGACTCCCAGTGACTCTCAGCCAGCCAGTAAAACAGAAGGTTTATTGGACACAGGAGCACAGGCTACAGCCCAGCTTGTGGCCAGAGTCAGGACCCCTCAATCTGGCCCTTCTGGGGGTTCAGGGTGCTTGGATCTCAGCCTAGGATTCCCTGAGCTCCCATCACCCAGCCCCAAACGGAAACTGACCCAACCCTCTCCAGCCGGCCCCCTGCCTTTGTCCAGCTCCCCGGGCAGAGGTGTTGACCTCCCCTCCCCCCTGCCTAGCTCAGGTTACCGGCTGAATACCTGTCCCTCACCTACAGTCCTCCCTGGCTCTCCCATCCCCCACACAGACAGCCCCTACTCCTTCACAAGTGCGCCTCTAGATGCATCTATATTGCACCATAAAGAGCGCTGGCACAGGGTCAGAGTGGGAGGTCACTGCTACACAGCCATCCACCAGCAGCCTTCAACAGCCTGTGCTCAGAGGATAGATGGTCTCAGAACAACGGAGAGAGGTCAAATGTCTTTGCTGAGGCTACCCCTGAATGTCCCCTTGTACCCCCAAGCAAGTCTAAGGCAGTAGATGTCCCAGCTTTGGGACTCTGAAGCATGTAAATGTACCACCATGAACACTAAGTCTGGAGATATCTGCAGCTACCATGATCCTCATTCTGGCTCTCTGAATAGGGTCTCAGCTGCTGTGGACTACCTGTGTATGAGCAGTAGCAGAAACCTAGACATGGGCCCAGTCCGCCTCAGAGCTGGTGCATCTGTTTGCACAAACATATGTCTAGGTCGGTGAGGGCCAGATGAGCTACCACAAGGTCAGGGCTTAGAATAAAGAGCAAGAGTTATCATTTTCCGCTCTGTGTGGTCAGAGGGCAGATGCAGAATGCTTGCCTCCGACAACAGAACTCTATTGGACTGCAAACCACTGAGCCACAAAGTGTCACAAGAGAAGGACTTGTCTCGGGGAGGATAAGATCAGACACATACCAGAGCTGGACTATGAACGAGGGGCTGCGTAAGAGGCAGCATGAGGGTGAATTTATTCTTTCTGTGGTTTTATAGTGACCCATGCAAACACAGCAAGTCTTGAGCAACTCATTAGAAAAGCTACACAGGAAGTCTAGGTATATGACAGGGAATCAGAGGGCAGATCTCTGATTCTAAACTTTAAACAAAACTGGCCACATACTTGTCATGGAGTCACAGAATTGGAGCTACAGCCGCAACTTTGAAACAGTGTCTAGGAGGAACCCGTCAGAGAGCCAGACCCGCCCAGGGGTCTCAAACTTCCTTCAAGGTAAGCCACGTGGCTTCACCGCCCCCTGTCACGGACTCACAGATGGTGTCCACTCGTGGCCCCGTGCGGTCCGGGGGGGGTGCCCCTTTCAGTGCGACAGCCCTTCTCGGGGGTCCACTCTCTCTCGGGGTCAGGCCCCTCCACCTCCTGGAGCCGCACCTCTCTGAGCCTCAGCACGTCTGTCCCTGCCATGGGCCCCCCAGGGAGTCCCCTTGCTCTGGGCCCCCGGGGCCTCCTCACCCTCAAAGGGGTTGATGCCCCCTGTTCTCTAGCCCGGAGCGACTCTCCCCCAGCGTAACACAGGAGGGTTATTGAGGGTTGAACCCAGCACAGGAAACTCTCCGGGCCTCAGGCCTGGCCTCCCTCAGCCCAGCACATCCCAGTCCCCCTGCAGCCAGGGGGGCTCTGCCTGCTCCCCCTCCAGCCCCGAGCCCCCCTGCTCCCAGCTGGGCCTCCGATACCCCCGGCCCCAAGCCCCCTCTGTCCATTGGCTTCTCTCCAGGGACACAGGGTCGTAAACAGGCAGGCCTGGGTCTCCTCTGCTCTCAGCCCCACTCTGGCCCCTCTGGCTGGAGCCGGCTGGTCAGGTCACCGGGGTCCTCTCCCCGCAGCCCATTGTCCCCACTGGCCAGAACCGGCTGCGACTCCTGAGCCGGGTCTCCGGGTCACCAGGTCACCGGTCGCTGGGGTCTCCATCCTCCAGGCCATCGGCCGGGGTCCCGAGTCCCTCGCCGGTCCTGTGTCCCAACAAACTCCCTCTCCCCTCCCCTCGTTAACCAGTGACACCCGGGGACACTGAGTCCCACCCCCCCTGCATGCAAATCACTGGAAAACACAGAAAACCCAAGAAAACCCCCCACTGTGTCACATCTCTCCCCGCTTCGACGCTGAACGGAGCAGGGTCACTTAGCCAGTGACCTGGGGAAGTTCAGGGTCCCGCCCTGTGATAAAGCAGCGGCTGTAACATTGGCCTCCCCCTCACATGGACCACCTCCATGTCATACCCTGCAGGAGCGGCTCCATCCCAGCAGCTTGGCATTAGCCCCTTTCATTTGGTGCAGCCACGTCAGGGGCGAATGGTCCGTGTACACGGTGAAGTGGCGCCCAAATAGATACGGCTGCAGTTTCTTAAGAGCCCACCCCATGGCCAGGCCTCCCTTCTCGATGGCCGCATAGTGCTGCAGCTTCTTGCTCAGGTACACGATGGGGTGTCTCTCCCCCTTTTCATCCTCCTGCATCAACACCGCCCCCAGTCCCGTGTCTGAGGCGTCGGTGAATATCAGGAAGGGTTTGTTAAAATCCGGGTTTACCAGCACCGGGCCCTGGATAAGTGCCCCCTTCAGCGCACAGAGAGCCCCCTGGCCCTGCTCGGTCCAGAGCACCTTGTCTGGCTTCCCCTTCTTGCACAGCTCAGTGAGGGGAGCTGCCAGGGAGCTAAAGTGGGGCACAAACCTCCGGTAGTACCCGGCCATCCCAATGAGAGCCTGGACCTGCTTCTCAGTCTGGGGAGCGGCCAGGCCTGGATCGCCTCCACCTGGGCCGGCTCTGGCTTCGGGTGGCCGCCCCCCACCTTGTGGCCCAGGTACGACACCTCTGCCATCCCCACCTTGCACTTTTCAGCTTTTACGGTCAGTCCTGCACCCTGGAGGCGACCCAGCCCCCTCTTCCCCTGGCACACATGGTCCTCCCAGGTCTGGCTAAAGACACAGATATTGTCAATATACGCCAGAGCAAAGTCCTCCGTCCCCCTTAGCAACTGATCCCCCAGGCGCTGGAAGGTGGCAGGTGCCTCCTTGAGACCGAAAGGTAGGACCAGGAACTCGAAGAGCCCGATTGAGGTGGTGCAGGCAGACTTCACCCTGGCCTCCGGGTCCAAAGGCACCTGCCAGTAGCCTTTGGTGAGATCCATGGTAGTGAGGTACCGGGCGCCCCCGCAACTTGTCTAGGATCCCATCGGTCCTAGGCATGGGGTGGGCATCGGACACGGTGATGGCACTGAGCTTCCAATAGTCCACACAGAACTGGATCGACCCATCCTTCTTGGGGACCAGCACCACCAGCGAGGCCCAGAGGCTGGCGGACGGCTGGATCACCCCCAAAGCCAGCATGTCCCTGACCTCCCTTTCCAGGTCCTGGGCTGTTTTCCCAGTGACCCTGCATGGGGAACACCTGATGGGAGGGTTGGTTCCCGTCTCCACCCGGTGAACAGCTGGGTTAGTGAGCCCAGGCCGGTTGGAGAACAGCTGCCGGTGTGAATGCAGCACCTCTCTGATCTCTGCCTGCTGGGCAGGGGTTAGCTGGTCAGAGAGGGGGATTGATTTCAGCGAGGGGTTAGCCCCAGCCTCAGGGAGGAGTCCCACCAGGGGATCCTCTCCCTTCTCCTCCCACTGCCCACACACAGCCAGCACCAACGTCTCCCTGTCCCAGTGCGGTTTCGTCATGTTGACATGATACACCCGGTGGCTGTGTGCCCGGCTGGACAGTTCACCACATAGTTCACCTCGTTTACCTGGCTGATGACTTTGAATGGGCCGTCCCAGGCAGTTTGTTCTTACTCATGGGAATGAAGGAGCATCACCTGGTCCCCGGTACCATGGGAGCGGGCCCGTGCTGAGCGGTCGTACCAAACCTTCTGCTTCCTCGGGGCCCTGGCTAGGTTTCCCCTGGTCAGGCCCATGAGCTCCACGAGCTTTTCCCGGAAAGCCAGGACATGCTCCACCACTGATTCCCCGTCGGGAGAGGCCTTCCCCTCCCACTCGGCCCTCACCAAGTCCAGGGGTCCCCTCACCTCCTCCCGTACAGCAGCTCGAAGGGGGAGAACCCTGTGGATTCCTGGGGCACTTCCCTATATGCGAACAGCAGGTGGGGTAAATACTTGTCCCAGTCCTGTGGATGCTGGTCCATAAAGGTTTTCAGCATCCTCTTTAGGGTCCCATTGAATCTCTCCACCAGCCCATTGGACTGAGGGTGGTAGGCTGAGGCCCAGGTGTGTCGGACCCCACACTTCTCCCACAAGCACTGGAGCAGGGTTGACATGAAGTTCGACCCCTGGTCTGTAAGGACCTCCTTAAGAACATAAGAACATAAGAATGGCCGTACCGGGTCAGACCAAAGGTCCATCTAGCCCAATATCTGTCTACCGACAGTGGCCAATGCCCGGTGCCCCAGAGGGAGTGAACCTAACAGGCAATGATCAAGTGATCTCTATCCTGCCATCCATCTCTATCCTCTGACGAACAGAGGCTAGGGACACCATTTATGGACTTAGCCACCATGAATTTATCCAGTTCCCTTTTAAACATTGTTCTAGTCCTAGCCTTCACAACCTCCTCAGGCAAGGAGTTCCACAAGTTGACTGTGCGCTGCGTGAAGAAGAACTTCCTTTTATTTGTTTTAAACCTGCTGCCTATTAAAAGGAGCCCCACTCTGCTGAAGATGGTCAGCAGCGCATCTGCCACGGTGTCTGCCTCGATAGAGGACAAGGCCACCGCCTCGGGGTAGCGCGTAGCGAAATCCACTACCACCAGGACGTATTTCTTCCCTGCCGGGTCACCATGCTGAGGGGCCCCCCTATGTCCACGGCCCCCCTCTGGAAAGGCTCCTCTATGATGGGCAAAGGTCTCAGTGGTGCTTTACCCTTGTCCCGGGCCTTCCCCACCCTCTGGCAGGGGTCACAGGACCTGCAATACTGTGGGACAGCGTCAAAGACCCCAGGCCAGTAAAAATGCTGCAGCAGCCTCTGCCTGGTGCGCTGGATGCCCTGACAGGGGGATATCGTGGGCCAAATACAACAGTCTGCGGCGGTTCCTCTGGGGAACCACCTGCCTCCCACCTGTCCAAGGTCCAGTCTGCCCTGAACCAGCCCATTCCCGGTACAGGAATCCCTTCTCCCACAGGAATCGCTCCCGGCGGTCCTCCCCCTGGGACCCTGCCCCGCTGTGGCCTGCCAGGGCCCTCAGTTTCTCCAAGGAGGGATCCACCAGCAGCTCCGTTTGGAATTCAGCGGTTGGGTCTGAGGATACAGCCCTGGCTGGTGGTGCCTCAGTTTCCCCACCCTGGGACGGAGGCGCCGGCCCAGCCCTGTCGAGTTCTGTCCTCGGCTCTTCGCCCCCCTCCCCCCGTCGGGAGGTCCCGCGTCCCTCGCTGGCTCTGGCTCCGGGTAAGGACCAGGGCGCTCCGAGTGCCATCCGGCCAGTTCTCCAAGTCATTCCCCATTAGCACCTCGGTAGGCAGGTGATCGTGCACCCCGACCTCTTTGGGTCCCTGCTTAGCCCCCCATTTCAGGTGTATCCTCGCTACAGGCCCCTTGACGGGGGGCCGAACCCTCCCCTCAGGGTCATGTCGGCATCGGGCACTAGCTGGTCTGGGTCCACCCCCTCAGGCCGCGCCAGCGTCACCTCCGCGCCCGTGTCCCGGAACCCCTGGACGCTCCTTCCCCCCACCTCAATGGGGATGATGTGGGGATTGTCCCCCGGGCCTGTCCCACGCTCACCCGGCGGATGGAGTACGGCCGCTCTGGACCTGGGGCCCTGCCTTCCCCTGCTGGCCTGGCCTGGCGGTCCCCTCCCCCCGGCACAGCCCTCTCGACTGCGGCCCCCTGGCCCGGCAGTGCCCCCTCTCGGGGGGCTTCCACCCAGTTCACACCCTGCGGGTTCTGCTTGGCCGCCATCTCCTTCATCTTCAGGCACTGGGCCACCTTGTGCCCCTTTTGGCCACAGTAATTACATTTCAGGTCCCTCAGGTCCTATGCGGGGGGTCGGCCCACCCCGGCGTTCCCGGCCCCCCCTGAGCTGGGCTTCCTGGAGTCCCACCTTGGAGAGGTCTCTGGGTGACTCCCCTTCTGAGCCCCCGACGTGGGTCTTCCTCCTGCCCCCGATCTGCTGTCCACAAACTCATCCGCCAGTGCCCCTGCACTGCGCTGCTCCTTGGGCTTCCGGTCACTAGCCACAGCTTAAGCTCTGGCGGGCAGATGTCATCCAGCTGCTCCAACCCCACCCGGTTATACACGTCCTCTGCAGTGGTGGCCCTTGCACCCTTCCCCCTCTTGCGGAGATATTCCCCCAGCAGGCTGGCGACCTCCTTGTAAGTGACCCCTGAGGTCCTGCGCACACCCCGGAATCGTTTCCTGTTCGCCTCGGGGGTCAGTTCAAACTCTAGCAGCAAAGCCTGTGTGAACAGGTCACAGTCCCCCGTCTCAACACCATCCACTTGGCTGAACCCCTCTCTGGCCTTGGGACCCAGCCGGGGGTCAGACAGCGCAGCCTGTCTGCGGGGTCAGTCTGGGTCAGATCACAGGCCTGCTCACAGGCTGTGAGATAGGCATCAATATCACCACCTGCCCCCTTGAACTGGGGCAGCACTTTGGTGTCCAGAGTCCTCACCCCACTGGCGTCTCGGGGCCCTTTACCCGCTGGCAGGCCCTCTTGGCCGCTGCTCCTCCATCTCCAGCTCGTGCTTCCGCTGTTCTACATGGTCCTCTCGTTCTCTCTCTGTCCACCAGCCTCCGCTCCTCCAGCGCCAGCTCCTTCGCTTTCAGCTCCAGCTCCAGTGTCCGCAGCTCCTCGAGGGAGGAACCTGACTGGGGTCTCCCTGTGCTGACTGGGGAGTCGGGTCTGACACCCTCCTGTTCACTACACAGATGCCCCCACGGCTACTTCCCGGCTCACCGGGCACCCCGGGAGCCCCCCTGGGGTCTGGAGCCTGTTCCTCACACTGGTCAGTCTCTACACGCTGAGCAATCAGCCGCTCCTTAGGGAGCCTCCCCACGCTCAGCCCCCTCCCCCTGCACAGAGCTGCCAGGTCGCTCTTGTTAGCCAAAAGGGCTCGTTTCCCCCCGGAGCTTACCTAATTACACCAAGGAGGCACGGAGACAGGAAGACGAGTACCATTATCTTTATTGATCGGTCAGCTGAGCGGGTGCTCTCATCTCGGCTCGTGCCAAAGAGAGAGACACACCTTACATGGCTGCATGGGCTTACCTTTATACCCATTAACAAACGACTTAGCCTACGTCCTTTTACATCATTTGACTGACCTGTAGAACCTGTACATGTATCTGTTAGGGGATAATTGGATACGCAGGATACATATATCATTTTGTGGGGGCTACAAGATACAGCTGTTGAGGATACATTTGTCATTCTGAAGGGGACACAAGATACATCCGTTGACCCTTTGTAC
The DNA here is from genome assembly GCF_020497125.1 of Mauremys mutica. Taxonomy (NCBI): domain Eukaryota; kingdom Metazoa; phylum Chordata; order Testudines; family Geoemydidae; genus Mauremys; species Mauremys mutica. The sequence goes on from NC_059075.1 coordinate 158,004,377, forward strand.
TAGATACTTTGGATGCATACATGGAAAAACAGCTGCATACACTTGAGGAGCCAAAATGGCTGAGAGGGTATCCAAACAAGCTAATAAGCGATTAGCTGACATAGGTAGATGTACGTCCCTTGTTCCTGTTAGGTCGATTAAAGTTTCAGGCCTACTACAGAAAAGCTTCATTGACACTGGTTTTCACCAACACTCTTACGGAGCCGATTCTAGGCCAGTTCCAGGCTGGTTCCCTTCAATCCCCTCGTTCTATCACTGGCAGCCACTCACCGCAAAGCGCCTGCGCCCGCAGCCACACGTCTACAGGGGGCATCCGCCAACCATCCTCTGCGGCCACGTTGTCACGGACTCACAGATGGTGCCCACTCGTGGCCCCGTGTGGTTCCTGGGGGAACCCTCTTCAGTGCAACAGCCCTTCTCGGGGGTCCCCTCTCTCCTGGGGGTCAGGCCCCTCCACCTCCTGGAGCCGCACCCCTCTGAGCCTCAGCACGTCTCTCCCTGCCATGGGCCCCCCAGGGAGTCCCCTCGCTCTGGGCCCCCCGGGCCTCCACCCCCCGAAGGGGACGATGCCCCCCCCCCCGCCCTGTTCTCTAGCCCGGAGCGACTCTCCCCCAGCGTAACACAGGAGGTTTATTGAGAGTTGAACCCAGCACAGGAAACTCTCCGGGCCTCAGGCCTGGCCTCCCCCAGCCCAGCACATCCCAGTCCCCCTGCAGCCAGGTGGACTCTGCCTGCTCCCCCCTCCAGCCCCAAGCCCCCCTGCTTCCCAGCTGGGCCTCTGATATCCCCAGCCCCGAGCCCCCTCTGTCCATTGGCTTCTCTCCAGGAAAACAGGGTCGTAAACCGGGGCCTGGGTCTCCTCTCCTCTCAGCCCCGCTCTGGCCCCACTGGCTGGAACCGGCTGGTCAGGTCACCGGGGTCCTCTCCCCGCAGCCCATTGTCCTCCCACTGGCCAGAACCGGCTGCGACTCCTGAGCTGGGTCTCCGGGTCACCAGGTCACCAGTCGCTGGGGTCTCCATCCTCCAGGCTGTCGGCCGGGGTCCCGAGTCCCTCTCCAGTCCTGTGTCCCAACAAACTCCCTCCCCCTCCCCTCGTTAAACCAGTAACACCCGGGACACTGAGTCCCAGCCCCCTGCCTGCAGCCCCCTGGAAAACCCAGAAAACCCCAAGAAAACCCCTCCACTTTGTCACACCTCCTTACGCTGAGAGTGGCCAGACATCCCCCCCCATGCGCTCGGCTGAGCTCACTGCCACTGTAGCATTGCCAGCTTACCCATCAGTCCTGACTGATGACCCCGGCTCAGATTATAGTTAAGTCACATCAGCATTATTGATGTGCTTTTAAATGCTGTCCAGGGCACACACAGTTTGGATGGGAGCTATATCAAACCTACACAAAAATAAAGGACCAGGTTCTGATACCCTTAGCTTACTCCACAATTGGTCCCAATAAAGTCGAATGGTGCTACTCAGCATGAGTAAAGGGATCAGAACCAAGCCCTAATATCTTATACACTAGTTTTTTGTGAGTATCAAATGTGATGTATAGGAAGTTTGAACTTAGAACAAAACCATTTTTGAGTTCCGATTTGCCCATTACATAAGAATGGCCATACTGGGCCAGAGCAATGTCCATCTGGCCCAGCATCCTGTCTTCCTACAGTGGCCGGTGCTGGATGCTTCAGAGGGAATGAACAGACCAGGGCAATTGTTGTGTGCTCATCGCCTGTCATCCACTCCCAGCTTCTGGCAGACACAGGTTTAGGGACATCCAGAGCATGGGGTTGTGTCCCTGCCCAGCCTGGCTAATAGCCTTTTGATGGACCAACCTGTCCTCCAGGAACTTATCTAGTTCTTTGTTGAACCCAGTTATAATTTTGGCCTTCACAATGTCCTCTGGCAATAAACTCCACAGGTTGACCGTGTGTTGTATGAAGAAATACTGCCTTTCATTGTTCTGCTGCCACTTGTGTCCCCTAGTTCTCGTGTTATGAGCAGTAAATAACACTTCCTTATTCACTTTCTCCACACCAGTCATGATTTTATCGATCTCAATCATATCCACCCTTAGCCGTCTCTTTTCCAAGCTGAACAGTCCCAGTCTGACTAAGCTCTCCTCCTATGAAAGCTGTTCCTGATCCCTAATCATTTTTGTTATTCTCTGAACCATTTCCAATTCTAATATATCTTTTCTGAGATGGGGCAACCAGAACTGCATAAAGTTTTCAAGGTGTGAGCGTACCACTACAAAAATAATAATAAATACATTTCGGGTATGTGACGAAGTGGGACTGTTCTTAATGTTTTCTCTGAATACTGTGTGGGTGCCTCAGTTTCCCCTATACAGTTCTTAGGTATCTAGGTGGGGGGATCAGGGGGTGTGATAGTTGCAGAGCCCAAGTGGGCCCCTGTGATGCTGTCTGCACAGAGAATGGCCAACGCCCAGTCTCCTGGCAACTGCTGGCCTGGGCCTCTCCCCTGCAAGGTGCCAACAGAAGGGGTTGGAGAACAAAGATCAGGTGCCTCCTGGTCGGGAAAGAGACAAAGGCAGAAGAGGGGCTGGAGGGTTTCAGTTTGGAGCTGGCTGGGGAAAATGAGGGAGCCCCAGGGCCAGAGTCTGGGCTCCCTGCCCCCGCCCACCTCCAAGATGGACCCGGCCGAGGGGTCCAGCTCGCGGTACCTACAAGCTCTGTGTTAGACCCTGTTCCTGTCATCGAATAAACCTCTGTGTCACTGGCTGGCTGAGAGTCACGTCTGACTGCGCAGTGGGGGTGCAGGACCCTGACTCCCCCACACTCTGTGACAGGGTAATCTTTTCAGAATCACCTGAATGACTTGGGAGCCTAAATTTCAAAGAAAGTCAATTTAAATTTGAAGGCGGAATTCAAATCAATCATGGTTATGACTAGAACTGCGAAAAGAATGAGTAAAGATTAATCAAGTATTCTATTAAATTCATTAAGTAAGTCATGCAGCAAATACATGGGGAGATGTATTCATTGTGAATGTTTTATTGGAAATTTGTAGTGAAAGTTGCATTTACTCATGAATATTCACAAATCATCCACCTAGCTTAATAATAAAAAGAAAAATTTAGGTGAACCGTTTACTCAAAACAATTTTTAATATTAATCAAATAAATTATTTAATTAATTTTATTTAACCAGCTGCTGTAAGTGTAAGTATGATATGCTAGAAATATCTTGGACACTGCACCCAGCGACTAGTGCAGAAAGAGTGTACTGTAAATAAGGGAGCAGCCACAGCTCAGGCTGTATAAAATGCTCATGTTCCAAATGCTGAAGAAAGGTTTCACTTTCGTTCATTGTTGAACTTCTGTTTATCATTAACTTTTGGTAATGCACTCCCTGTGATAAGAGAAAAAACCATTTGCCATACAGTAGTTACCTGGATCTGTTGTCTCAAGGGAGCTTCTCTCCAGAGGTGAGTTACTATTTTGTATTTTCATGTCAGATTTGTGGGAAGGTGGGTAAAACAGATGTGGCTAGTCACTCCTAGAAAGGGGTTTGCTGAGTTACAGCCTGTGTCAGATTATGCTGTACCAATTCACAGACATTTGAGAATCCTTCGCACTCTACTAGCTGCTGTCTCGGTACAACTAAATACTGAGGGCTGGATCGTCCTCATCCAAACCAATAGGATCAATGCCCAAAAAGCAAAACTAGCTGAGCAGTTCAAAGAGATTCTAACATTCCCATCTCCATCTGTTCATAAAGCTTACTCCCCATCAGATAGCTCAATTATTGAAGATGTGACTCAAATTGGAGAGAGAAAAGGATCTTGACCAGCCTTTCTGGATAAGCTCTCCCCTTGCAATCCCACCTCCCCTCTTGTTTACCATCACGCAGCATCCCTGAGACAATTACAGCAAGTTGCTACATTGAAAAGTAACATTAGGAAAGTATTTAATGCATATTTAGCTTTTAAAAATCTAATTGAGCAGGTAGAAGCAAGAAGAAAACTGCATTATGTGACCAGCAGCTCTTTGGAGGATACCAGCAAGTGTTTCTTCAGATCACCAGGGGGTCCATGGACAACACTTTGGAAATATCTGCCAGGTACCATCATAAACAATTCCTCTTCTTTCTAGGCATTTAAACTGCAAAATCTTGCAGACATTTATGAGAGCAAAGGACTGCGACTCTGCTGGGTTCTGTGGGAACGGGACACTGGGATTCTATCCCCAGCTGTGGGAGGGGAGTGGGGCCGGGTCCAGTGGGTTAGAGTGGGGGCAGGGCTGGGAACCAAGATTCCCGGGTTGGGTTCTAGTTCAGAATCTTCAGTTTTCCTGCTGTAGGATTCAGGGTTAATCACTGAAACTCTCCTTGCCACATCTATAAAATGGCACCATCCTGTCTACCTTTATAAAGTGCTTTGAAATGCTTGGATGACAGACTTAAGTGAAAAATTACTATATTTGTACGGAGTCATCATTTGGCCAAGTTAGATATCGATATTCACTCATCCCTCATAAATTAACCCCTCCAGCCCCCTTCACTTTTTCTCTGAATTACCACCAGTGTTACTGACATGTTTTTGGAATTGAGGGGCCCAGAGGCTGAGTGCAGGATCCCAGAAGAACCTCTCCAGAGCTGTACAGAGGGGGGTCAGTTCTCTCCCTTCTCCAAGATGGGAGGCCTCTGTGTGAGTAGCTCAACACTGCATTGCAATATCTTAGTGCAAGCTCCTTGAGGGGGCCCTGAGTCAGTGCAGCTCATGTCAGTATGTTCGTCTCCCTCCAGCTCCACCCACTGCTGTGCATTATTAACCACTTTTCCCTGTTATTGAGTTTTTATGGGAAACATTTTATCTGCCTGTAACTAACCACATAGCCCCTGCTTTACATATACTGTTATCTATCCCACATAAAGGTGAAAGTACAAGGGTGGATTCTCTTCTGGTGCCTCACCTGCTTATTTTCATCTAGGCAAAGTGGGTGGACCCAGTCCCCATAGTTAAAAGGTCAGAAAATAAATGTATGTACTTTGCCCTGTGTTATCAACACTGAAGCCTTGCCTCCATGAGGACAAGTGTAGGCTGGGCTTTGTTAACATGAGCTAGCTGAGCCAGGGTGTGTGTGTGGGGGGGAGGAGAGTGAATGAAAAGATAGGAAATGGTCAGCTTTTTGTCCTCATCCACAACTATTTCACATTTGAGGACAAAATATATCTGCAAGTCAGTGGCACTGCTATGGGCACCCGCATGGCCCCACAGTTTGCCAACATTCTTATGGCTGACTTAGAACAACGCTTCCTTAGCTCTCGTCCCCTAACACCCCTACTCTACTTGCGCTACATTGATGACATCTTCATCATCTGGACTCATGGAAAAGAAGCCCTTGAGGAATTCCACCATGATTTCAACAATTTCCATCCCACCATCAACCTCAGCCTAGACCAATCCACACAAGCGGTCCATTTCCTTGACACTACTGTGCTAATAAGCGATGGTCACATAAACACCACCCTATACTGGAAACCTACTGACCACTATACTAACCTACATGCCTCCAGCTTCCATCCAGGACACACCACACGATCCATTGTCTACAGCCAAGCCCTAAGATACAACCGCATTTGTTCCAATCCCTCAGACAGAGACAAACACCTACAAGATCTCTATCAAGCATTCTTAAAACTACAATACCCACCTGGGGAAGTGAAAAAAACAGATTGACAGAGCCAGAAGAGTACCCAGAAGTCACTTACTACAGGCCCAACACAGAAAGTAACAGAACGCCACTAGCTGTTACCTTCATCCCCCAACTAAAACCTCTCCAGTGCATCATCAAAGATCTACAACCTATCCTGAAAGATGATCCCTCACTCTCCCAGATCTTGGGGGACAGACCTGTTCTCACTTACAGACAGCCTCCCAACTTGAAGCAAATACTCACCAGCAACCGCACACCATACAACATAAACACTAACCCAGGAACCTATCCTTGCAACAAAGCCCGATGCCAACTCTGTCCACATATCTATTCAGGGGATACCATCATAGGATCTAATCACATCAGCCACACCATCAGGGGCTCGTTCACCTGCACATCTACCAATGTGATCTATGCCATCATGTGCCAGCAATGCCCCTCTGCCATGTACATTGGCCAAACCAGTCAGTCTCTACACAAAAGAATTAATGGACACAAATCTGACATCAGGAATCATAACACTCAGAAACCAGTAGGAGAACACTTCAACCTGTCTGGTCACTCAGTGACAGACCTGCGGGTGGCAATTTTGCAACAGAAAAGCTTCAAAAACAGACTCCAAGGAGAAACTGCTGAGCTGGAATTGATATGCAAACTAGTACAATCAACTTAGGTTTTGTGATACAGCATGGCCAGAGAGCAGCAGGAGAGTGTTAGCAGGGAGCCTTATTCCCTGCAAGGGGAGGAAGGTTTGCTATAGATTAACTAGAGCACCTGAAGCCAATTAGAGCCCCAGCAGTCAGTCACATGATATAAACTCCCCCTGCTTCAGCCAGACAGTGTGGGGGTTGGAGCAGAGAACAGTTTGAAGAGAAGCAGAGGAAAGTTCGGAGAAGTGCTGCGGTGGGTGGAGAAGTCCAAGACCCTAGGTAAGGGGCACCTGGCTTGTGCAGAGGGAGGGCAGGAAGCCCCCCCCCCCCCACAAGCCGAAGGGCAGGAGAGGGGAACCACCAGTACAAGTGGTTCACCACTATCCTCAGGGCCCCTGGGCTGGGACCTGGAGAAGAGGGTGGGCCCAGGTCCCTCCCTCTCCACTCCCCTCCTCTAGGACACTAGTGGGGTAATTAAAAACACCGGTTCAGAGGCAAGCAGTGGTGGCTGGAATGGGAGAGAGCTAAAACTGAGAGAGCTGGAGGATCGTGAGAGACACAGAGAACATGGCCGGAAGGAGAAGGAGAGACAGAGGGAACATGAGGCGCGACAGAGGGAGTGGGAACTGGAGGAGAAAGAGCGACAGCGTCACCATGAGCTGGCCCTGGCGAGGCTGGGGGGCAGCGGGCCCCTGGCTGCGGTGAGTGAGGGGGGGCCCAGGACTGCGCGGAGCTTTGATAAGTGCATCCTGGCCCCGCGTAAGGAGGGGGAGGACATGGGTGACTTCCTGGGTGCCTTTGAGACGGCCTGCGAGCTGCACCAGGTGGATCCTGCGGACAGGCTCCGGGTTCTCACCCCCTTACTGGACCCCAAAGCCGTGGCATTGTACGGCCAGCTGGGAGAGGAGGAGAAAGGGAACTACGAACCATTCAAGCAGGCCCTGCTGCGCGAGTTTGGGCTGACCCCTGAGATGTACCGGGAGAGGTTCCGGAGTCAGGATAAAACCCCTGAGGTCTCCTATCTGCAGCTGGCCGTCCGCATGGAGGGGTACGCCAGCAAGTGGGCAGATGGGGCCCAGACGCCGGGGGACCTGGTTAAACTGCTGGTACTGGAGCAGCTGTATGAGCGGTGCCCATCTGTGACGGAGCGATTCTGGCGGGACCCAACTGAGAGTGCCAAATCAGGACCAATTGCTCAAACAGGGCAGTCACAGCCCTAGGCTGGGGTTTTTCCACCTCTAAGGCCAACCAAACCAGCCAGACAAAAAGGACTCTGGTCTCACTCCACTGGCTAACCACAAGTCACACAAGCAATTTCCTTAGACACTCCAGTCTCCCAGCATCACCACCAGTGCACTCGTCCTGGGGATGAATGGTTATGAAAACCAACACCCCAATAAAAGAAAACGGTTCCCTCGATCCCAAAGGACCAAGCCCCAGACCCAGGTCAATATACACATCAGATCTTACCCACAAATCACGCTGTTGCCAATCCTTTAGAATCTAAAATCTAAAGGTTTATTTACAAAGGGAAAAAGGTGGAAATGAGAGGTAGAATTGGTTAAATGGAATCAATTACATACAGTAATGGCAAAGTTCTTAGTTCAGGCTTGCAGCAGTGCTGGAGTAAACTGCAGGTTCAAATTGAGTCTCTGGAATGCATCCCCCACTGGGATGGGTCGTTCAGTCCCTTGTGTAAAGCTCCAGTTTGTAGCAAAGTCCTTCCAGAGGTCAGAAGCAGGATTGAAGACCAGATGGAGATGAAGCATCAGCCTTATATAGACTTTTCCAGGTGTAAGAATCTCTTTGTCTTCACTGTGGAAATTTACAGCAAAATGGAGCCTGGAGTCACATGGGCCAGTCCCTGCATACTTTGCTGAGTCACAAGGCGTGTCTGCCTTCTCTCCATGGGTCCATTGTGTAGCTGACGGTCCTTAATGGGCCATCAAACAGGCTAGGCAGAGCTAACACCAGCTTGTCTGGGAGGCTTCCCCCAGAAGCACAGCACAAACTTGAAATACAGACAGCATAGAGCCAACATTCATAACTTCAACTAAAAATGATACAGACATATAGACAGCATAATTATAATCAGCAACCCAGAACCTGGTCTTAGACACCTTATATGACCCCGTTTACTTAGGATTTGGAGCCACTACAGGACCTTGGTTGCAACCCATGTTCTATATGGTCCCCATTTATATCAATAACGTCACACCCCCAACGCAAAATTGATGCAGGAAGGGATGACAAAACATCGCTGACTGCATCCCAAGAGCCCCCTTTCCTTGGGTCTGTCTCACTACAGCTAGTGTTGGGCTAGAGGCCGTACCAGTGTATAACCGAAATGGTTTATCAAAGTCATGTTCAATAACATGAATGGATCTCTTTACAAACTCAAGGTATAACTTGGTTAGCTTTTGCAGCATGGTTCCTGTATGTTTCATGTGATCTTGCCAAGAGCTAAAGAAAATAGCTACTTTATCCATACCAGTTCTGGCCAATGTTTTGAACCCAAATAACATTAAACCAATGTAGATATTGAGGTTGTTCATAGTACAGGAATCTTGGCATTTAGCCATGAAAGCAATATGGTAGTGTGCCTCAGTTTCCCCTTTCATACAGCACATCAGGTCTGGAATGTATTTTCCCCTGTGAAAAGTTCCAACACTGTTTACATGCATTAACTGTGAAACATCAGTATAGCAAGGCCCTTTAACATAAAGTGTGTTTTCATGTATTCCTTTCAACATGTTTAAGGGATTTTCCAAAAGATTAGGCACATTGTACATTGTTACAGTTCTTGGCCATAGCAACACATTAGTTACAAAAATTAGCATTAGCAATAACAACAAATTCATTGCAAGTGTCCATTTACAATCATGTTTGTCATGCCACACCCTTGGCTCAATACCATTGGAGTTTGGGCATTTTAGGGTTAACCTGTGGCTTCCCTTTGCAAAATTCAGTCTTCTCTTTTCTTCTGGATTAAACCCTGATTTCTCTTGCTTAACAGAATTCACTGGCTGATGGGGCGGGCCCTCTGTGCTAACAGCTATTAGCAATTCTGTCTTCTCCCTGCCAGCCAAGTAATTCGCATCAACACAGACACTAGCTTTTAACTCTTCAGCTGCTATGGGTTCCAAGGCTGGACTTTGTCTCACAGAGGTACCACACAAATCCAAAGAGTCTGAGGGTGAGAGCTGGCTTGCTCTCCCCTGCCTCCTCAAGCATTTAGCCATACAACTGTTCTGCTCTGAAACACCAGTAACTGAATCTGTCCTCAGATCCTGAAGCACAGCCTGCTCACTTACAGATTCAGCATGGAGACATTCCTGTCCCAACAGCATTGTCTCCCCACCAACAAGCTGGCCACACACAGCCAGGTGGTTATAGGGCTGCTCAACTTCCTTAACAGCTTCTACTCCACCTGAGACCTTTTCAAAGCTGCCCACACTGGATCTCTCAAAAGGAAAGTCAGTGGATCCATTCACAACAGAAAATTTCTGGCTGTTAGGAACTGAAACTTTCTTGATTAAATCACTTTTACACCCTTCAGTTGCAGTAAACTGCTTGCACAGGCTACCATGAGGATTCCTTTCCCTAGGAGCTTCTCTAAGCAGCAATTCACCCCTCTCAGAAATTCTGCCCTTCCCCTCTTCACCTAGGGCTTGCTCTACAGGAACACTTCCCTGAGCAACCACAGATGCTACAGACTTTCTAGATAACAGGTTAGAAACAATCTCCTTCCCTTGGCCATGAACAAGTTCAGGAATCTTTTCCTTCTTGCTACAAGTTGTCAAACTGTCAGTCGGTAACACAATTAAATCACCTTTATGCTCTCCTTGTGCCCTGGCTGGGGTATCACCCTGATCAGACAGAGTTGCTGCACCCTTTTCCAACCACACATGAGCAACTGGCAAACCACAAGCACCAGAATTGTCTGTTCTCTGGGATTTTGCTAAGACACTAACTGGATGCAACCTAGTCACAGTGCCATTCTCCCCAGCAGACCCAAACTCAGGACCATTCCCTTCCTGGGCTTTAGCTGTATTTACAACCAACTTCGAGACAACTGAATCACCCTCAACCATCACAGGCTGACAGGCACCTTCTGTCTGCTCCACAGACACAGAAGAGCCGGAGACACATTCTCCTTTACCAGACACACAGCTTGGGATTTTACTTCCCTTGTCCCAGCACACAGGGCTGTTCACAGACAACTGCTTGGAGACTGGGGTAGCTTCCTTTATAGGCAAGTCAATACTCCTGACAGACACAGGCACATTCCCTCCACTGTCACATTTCTCCACACAGGAAACAGGTAAGGGATATGGACACTCATCTTCCACTATCCCTCCCTTCCCAAACTGCTGATTAGACAAAGCCATCAGCTCACAAGGCTGCCTAGGCTCCTCCAAACTTTCCCTACCAGGCACATTGCCACTCCCAACAGATAAGCTGCTGCTTTTTTCACTACACTGAGCTACTTTTAGCAAATCACAGTTACCCATTTCAGGTTTACTTCTACAAGCTGCACTAGCCACCAATCCATTACCCATTACAAATTTACCCTCTCCTTCCTCAGTTAGGGCTTTAACCTGACCATCTACTTTAATCTGCTCCTGAGAAACATTTTCCTCCCCAATGAGATCTTTCTGCTCTTGATCTAACTCCAGATTTCCTTCTGAGACATTAGACAGACATTCAGAAACTTCATTCCCAGACACACAGCTTATTTGCACAGACAAACAGCTATTTCCCACCAGGTTAGAATCCCCCT